>NC_044032.1:108456193-108757481 GCF_901765095.1 Microcaecilia unicolor | reverse complement strand
GTCCCCTGGGAAATAGTGATCATAACATGATCAAGTTTGAGCTACTTTCTGGGATGAACCCGCAAAGGAAATCTAGTGTAGCTGCATCTAATTTTCGAAAGGGTGACCATAATGAAATGAGGAAAATGGTTAAAAAGAAACTAAAAGGATCGGCTGCAAAGGTTAGGACACTAAATCAGGCGTGGACATTATTAAAAAATACCATCTTGGAAGCCCAGTCCAGATGCATTCTATGTATTTGCAAAGGTGGAAAGAAGATAAAACATCAGCCAGCATGGTTAAAAGGTGAAGTAAAAGAGGCCATTACAGCCAAAAGATTGTCCTTCAAAGAATGGAAAAAGGACCCAAATTAAGAAAATAAGAAGCAACATAAGCAAGTCATATGCAAAGCATTAATAAAGAAGGCTAAAAGGCAATATGAAGAGAAACTTGCCGTAGAAATTAAAACTCACAGTAACAACTTTTTCAGGTACATCAGAAGTAGAAAGCCTGCGAGGGAATCTGTGGGACTGTTGGATCACAAAGGAACAAAAGAGGCGCTCAGGGAAGACAAGGCCATAGTGGAGAAACTAAATTAATTATTTACTTCTGTCTTTACAGAAGAAGATGTAAGAGATCTGCCTGTACCAGAAATAGTTTTCAAGAGTGATGATGTGGAAGAACAGAAAGAAATTTCAGTGAACCTAAAAGATGTACTGAGGCAAACTGACAAACTAAAGAGTAGTAAATCACCTGGACCGGATGGCATACACCCAAGGGTAGTCAAAGAACTCAAGCATGAAATTTCTGATCTGCTGTTAGTAATATGTAGGAAAACCCATCCAAAAATGGGACAAAAAAACTTATGAAATAATAGATGAGAAAAATCAAAACTAAATGTAAGCAAAATGAATTCCCATCAAAAAACAAACACTCAAGCTTTTTTTTGACGGGTGTCTTGAAACAGCCTCGGCAAAATGTGGACCATGTCGAGACACGTTTTTCACCCATAAAAGCTAAGTGAAAGTAAACATATATTTAATTTTCTGAAGCAACATTATAAAAGGGTGGCACTTGGGAGGCATCACTTTACTTCATAAGAGATGTACGCTGATTAAAAGCCAGGATAAGTCTTGAAGTTCTTTGTATTTGTGATTGTCCTAATGAAAACATATGAGCACGTCCTTATACATAATTTCTTAAGTATAAGGGGGAATTATTTTTCCAGAGTTTTCATATGTGACTAGTTATGTTTTTGGATGAGAATTCATTTTGCTTACAGTTAGTAATATATAACCTGTTGTTAAAATCTTCCATAGTATCTGAAGATTAGAGGGTGGCCAATGTGACTCCGATTTTTAAAAAGGGATCGAGGGGTAATCTGGGAAATTATAGACTTGTAAACCTGACATCGGTGCCAGGCAAAATAGTGTAAACTATTATAAAGAAAAAAATTACACAACGTGTAGACAAACATGGTTTAATGGGACAGAGTCAGCATGGGTTCAGCTGAGGGAAATCTTGCCTCACCAATTTGCTTAATTTCTTTGAAGGTGTGATTAAACATGTGGATAAAGGTGAGCTGGTTGATGTAGTGCAAGGATGACGAACCTTTCAGAGACCGTGCCCAAACAGCAACCCAAAATCTAATTATTTATCGCAAAGTGCCAGTACTCATTATGGGCGGGGTCACCACATATGACTCCACCCCTACGATAGCCACACCCCTTACACCAGCCATGGCGCATATAAACAGTCATCATTGAAAATATTATACTAGTATAGGAGAAAAAAATAACATTAATTTTTTTCATTATAAATCATTTCTGTAAGCTGTTACAGCTCCAGCTCCAGTATACCCAGTGCAAAATAAGACAGCAGATGTAAATTCTCAAATTGGACATACTCCAAACACTAAAATTAAACTAAAATTATTTTTTCTACCTTTGTTGTCTGGTGATTTTGTTTTTCTATCCTTATTGGTCCTAGTCTCTGATTCTGCTGCTCTCTATCTGTTCTCTTAACTCCGTTTCCAGGGCGTCCTTTCCATTTATTTCTTTACTTTCCTCCTTTCTTCTTCATTTCTTGCCCTCCATCCATGTCCAGCAACCCTCCTCTCCCCTCCAGCCACCCATGTCCCTCCCAGCGGCAGGCAGGCAGGCCTCCCTCCCAGCAGCAGGCATCCGTCCCTCCCACGCAGCCCCCAGCACCAGGCCTCCCTCCCACCCACCCAGCATCAGGTCTCCCACCCACCCAGCACCAGGCCTCCCTCCCTCCCACCAAGCACCAGACCGCCCACCCTCCTTCCCTCCAACCAACCAAGCACCAGGCCGCCTGTCCGCCCTCCCTCCCTCCCAGCACCAGGGCCCCCGCTCCTCCGAAATTTAAAAGGCGCACCTCGGGGTTAAGGTGGCGTCAGCAGTGGCAGCGAAAAGCGTGCTCTTTGCTTGGCGTGCCTTTGGTCTTCCCTTCTGTCTCCCAAGCTCTGGTCCCGCCCTTGCGGAAGCAGGAAATGAGGGCCTCTGCTGCCAGTTCCCCCCTGTATTCCAAGCCTCATTCTGATGCCCCAGCATTCTAGCCTCATTCCAGGGACTATTCAAGCCTCACTGGTGTTTCAGCAGTCTAGCCTCTTCCTGGTGCCCTGCTGCATCTTTCAGTGTGGTCCAAGCCTCATTCTCAGGCACCAGAAACCATAACATCATCAATGAGTGCCCTTATAAGGAACCATGGAATACTTGTATGCATTGCCTTCACAATGTTTGCTCTTCTGTTATGGGTTTCTTGGCTCTAGTGCTGTTCCTGCATTACAGTCCTCAGCTCAGTTCCTGTGTGCAGCTCTGTTCCTGAGTTCCAATATTTAGATGTTCCTGAGTTTCACTGCACAGCTCTGTTCCTGCATTCCATTGTGTGTTCTATTCCTGAGATCCAGTGCGCAGTCTGTTCCTGAGTTCTACTTCGCAGCTCGGTTCCTCAGTTCCAGTCTCCTGATTTCCAGTCTCTGTGGTTCTTCTGCTGGATATCCAGTATCCAATCTGGTCTGGAGGTGTCTCTATCTGCTGTCCTTGGAGTCAATGACGGTCCAAGGCAATGGTGTGCTGGAGCCAGTTGTTAAATTTTTCAGCTTTTTGCGATCCGGTTGTTCTGGCAGGGTGAGCCGGCTCTCCTCCCCCTCAAGCTACAGGGTCCCAGGCTCCAGTGGCATAGATGGGGGGGGGGGGGTGGCAAGGGGGAGAAGTCTCTCCCTTAAATAGATTTGTCAAAAAAAACTGTGCCTATGCACAAGTGCTTGCACCTTCCCGCTTGCACGTGGTGCCACTGCCAGAACAGGAATGCGCCGGATGAAGCAGATCGTCGTCGTGGCCTGCCTGCCTGCCAACAGTGCACCAAGAAGTGCACTCCTGACCCGTCCCCATAGTGCTGCCTGCACTATTTGAATCCAAGAGCAGAACGTCATCCAGAGATCTTAACTGCAGCCACAGTGGCCATTGTGGTAATAACTTCCCTCAAGGCCGCTGTGGCTGAGGTGAGCGCTTTCGACGACGTTCTCCTTCTCGCTTCAAGCAGTGCAGGCAACACTGTGGGGACATGGGGCCTAGACCCAGGGTCCTCCTCAGCACACGGCCCACCTGATGTGTGGTGCAGGCTGCAGCTGTTTGGCGGTGTCACTTGGCCTTAGATGTGTGAGCTGTTCTTCTTCTTTGACTGCTGGCTTGGCTGTAGTGGGGTAAGGTAAGGGACCACTCCACAGTACATGTTGTGTGTGCTCTGTGGCTTGCTGACTGTGTGTGGGGGCTGCTGGGGATGGAATTGGAATTGGAATGGGTTCTGTCTCAGGAACTGAACTCTTGTGATAGTGTCTCAGGAACAGGACCTCTCAGGAATAGGACCTCTCAGGACAGTGTCTCAGGAACAAGACCTCTCAGGACAGCTTCTCAGGAACAAGACCTATCAGGAACAGCGTCTCAGGAACTGACCTCTCAGGGTAGCGTCTCAGGAACAGGACCTCACAAGAACAGGGCCTCAGGAACTGCAGTGTCACAGGAACACTCGCAGGAGATAGGAGTGCCATGGGATGAGGACACGAACCCACTGAGATTAATCTCCGGGGTGACTGAAAAGTCCCACGGATGTGACATCAGTTCACAGTGACCCATGATTCCCGTTGCAGTCCTGCAGTGGAGGTGGAGCGTGTGCATTCATGCTCTGGGAGCAGCGCCAGCCAGGGGAAGGACGCACCAGAACAAAGCGGCAAGGTAGTCATGGTAGGACGGTGACAGCACCCCCTCCTCATGGGCCCCTCCTGCCTCAGGTCCAGGGTTTGGGCTTGTGAGGAAACAACCGATGGAAACACTGGAGGAGAACTGGAGCATAGATCTGAGTTTGAGTTCCCAGGAGTTGTACTCTGGCCCTAAACCCTTCCAGGCTATGATGTACTGTAATTTGCCACAAAGTCTATGGGAGTCTAGGGTACCTTGGACCTCAAATTCCTTACTGGACGCAGTTTCTACTGGTAGCAGTGTGGGGTGATGTCTTGCTGAGCTCCTCAAGACTACTGGTTTTAACATGAAAAGTATTGTGAATCCAAAAATTAGCTGGCCGTCTTGGTCGATAGGTAACTGGGCCAACTTGATGGAGTATGGGGTAGGGGCCAATGAAGGAGGGAGCAAACTGTGTTGAGGGAGTCTTTAGTTGTAGATGTCTCATGGATAACCAAACCCGTTCCCCTGTCTGAAAATTGGGCGACGGATGTCTTTTCTTATCTGCCTGTCATTTGACTTGAAGAGTAGACTGGCGCCTTGAGTGGTCTGCCAGATACATGTGAGAGAGGCGACGGTCCTTGCCACAGTGGGGACTTCCGGGTCGACTAGCATTGGTAGAGGTATCTGGGGATGTCCGTACATAATCTAGAAAGGAGATGCATCAGTGAAGCTACAGACATGGTTATTGTGGCAGAACTCAGCCTACGGGAGCAACTGTGCCCAATTGTCATGAAAAGCTGATACATAGGCCCATAAAAACAGTTTTAGATACTGGTTGGTTTGCTCAGTCTGCCCGTTGGTCTGAGGGTGGTATCCTGAGGAGAACTCTAGTTTTACTTGGAAAGCATGTTGGAGGCTGCGCCAGAACTTGGACACAAATTGTACTCCCTGATCTGATACTATGGACTCTGGCAAACCATGTAAATGAAAGATTTCTGTTATGAAGAATCGGGCTAACCTGGGAACCGAGGTTAATCCAGGGAGTGAAGTGGGCCATTTTCGAGAAGCAGTCCACAACCACCCAGATGGTAGTATACCCATTGGGAAGAGGAAGATCTGTCATGAGATTCATAGAGATGTGAGTCCAGGGTCTTTTGGGTATCAGAAGTAGTTGTAAATAGGTCCCAGGGACAGGCATGGCTAGGCTTTTGATGTGCGCAAACTGGACAGGCTGCAACGAATTCCTTTACATCTTCCTCAAGTGAGGGCCACAAATAAAAGCAGGAAATAAGGTCTCTGGCGCCTCAAACATAAAATCAAATCTAAGACTGTAAGGATGGGAGTTTTTTTTACACTTAGATGTTCTTTTGCACTACATAACTTGGTTAATTTTTTTCAGATTTGATTTTATGTTTTTTTTTTGTGTTATCCTTAGTAATGGCTTAAATTTTACTTTTACATGTCATCCAGATTATTTATGGTTTTGTTTTATACATTATATGGTTTTATTTCATACATTGTACAGTATTACCGTATTTTGTACCTATCTGCATATTTAATATATATATTTGTTTGTTTGTAGGCACTATGCACAATTGTGCGCTTTTAATGCCAGTGAAGATCTGAGTATTTGTTGATGTATTGGTGATCTGACATTTTTACATTGAGCCTGCAAATAGGTGGGAAAATGTGGGATACAAATGCAATATATATATATATATATATATATATATATATATATATATAATGTTCTGCATGCCTTATTTGTGATTATTTACTTATTCTTTTATAGATCCCTGACAAAGGTATAAGTGCTGAAACTTGGTCAAGATGGGTCATTTTCCAAAAAACTTAATTTGTGGATGAACTTGAGAGCTCCCCTTCACTGGACTATCTCTGCTCTGTTCTGGTTGGTTGTTGTGTTTGTGCAGAGGAGTTTGCTTCTGTTTGTCTTGTTCTGATTTAATAGAAACCTCTAAACAGAAGATTGATGAGGTTAAACCAGAGGTTAATAAAAAGATCGACATTTTGAGGAAATGTAGATAACAATTATGAAGAAGTAGTATGAAGAAGTAGTAGTAGGAGGTAATCTTGAAAGAAAGATTTAGGATTATAGGAAAGAGATCAAGATTACTAAAATAAATAAACTCAAGCGTGATGAGTTGGACTATATACGTGGGACTATTTACTCATGGTCTAGAGCTAAGCCCAAATCTAGATTTAGATCAATATCTAGATTTAGGGCACTGTTTACTAAGCAGTGTTATAGATGCATTAACATTTTTAACGTGCGTTAACCATGCACGTGCTTACAATATCCCTATAGGCTCCTACGTGGTTAGTACATGGGCTAAGTGTGGGAGCGCTAAAAACACTAATGCACCTTAGTAAACTGGGCCCTTAATGTTTCTTCTAAGGATACCGTTCATAATAACAGATCTAAGGAGAGATAGATAGCTTCTCAGGGAAGGGAACAACATGGTAGGGAAAGGTATAAGAAGAGGGTGTGTAGTGAATCTGGTGAGTCTCCTGTTTCCCCTCTTTCTATCCCTGCTAGTACCCAGTGGCTGGACCATCCAATGCTTTTTTACAGAAAATTTGTGAAGAAAGGTCAAGTGAGCAGGATCACAGGCTAGAATACAGGTCCAATCAGCGAAAGAGCTGTTGGATTTTTGGAGGAAGGGGCAGAGGGAGGGGCTAGTCTATGAGGAACAATTGGAGGTAGAAACACCTATTTTTTTTCAAACTTTATTTATTAATTTTAAACAATACAATGTTTGTAGAAACATACATCTGCATATATAATTGAAATAAGAAAAAAAAATAAATGTGACAGGGTTTGTAAAAATAAAGTAGAACAGCATATACAAACATACTATTAGGTAGTTAACACCAATTTTTATTCTATCTAAGTACAGTTTGAATGATACAGAAACATCAGTATTATGTAAGGGCCCCTTACCTTTGTCCCTACGTCGCAATATAATGCCTTCAGAACTAGGGTTGATATATTTAAGTTTACACGAAAATTACAAATCATGGAATTTTTTTCCAATAATACATCAACATATAATGATTTTTTCTGTTGTTAGACGTAATTCAAAATGGGTGCTCCCTAGTCCTCCGGATCCTTTCATCACTACTTTTAAACAATGTGTGCTGAGAGATGTTGCACTTCTTGAGCAAAAAAAGTCACATATGTACTGTAATCTTAATAAAGCAGAAGTATCTAGATAGTTATAAAGCCTGTCGATAAAGACGGTGGTATGGTTATCCTTGATAGAAGTGCATACACTGGAGAGATTGAGAGACAAGTAAGTGATTGTAATTTTTATCGTAAACTCGAGATTGAGCCCACTGAACGGCTAGTGTCTGAAATTAAGACCATTGTAGAGACTGGCTATTCAGCGGGTTTCTTCACTAGTCATGAGAAGGACTTTTTGGTTAATACTAATCCAACAGTTCCAATTATATATATATACTTCCAAAAATAAATATACAAAACATTCGATAACCCTCCTGGAAGACCAATAATTTCAGCTAATGGCTCAGTATTAGAGCTGTTATCAGATTTGGTAGACATTTTTTAAGACCCTTTGTTCCAGCTATCCCTTTTTATGTAAGAAATTCTATCTGGTGCTCACAAATGGGGATAGTGTGTCAAATGTCCAAGTGGGTGCCCACCTGGGCAGCAGTGACCATCAAACAGCTGAAGTGGAGGGCAGCCACTCAAAACTCAAAGCCTGGATTTCAAGCACGCTGACTTTAGTAAAATTGGGGAATACCTCAGAAAGGAGCTGATGGGCTGGGAGGACATATGACAAGTGGAAGGAGGAAGACTAAAAATGGAATTGTGAGACTGAAAGATGCTGTGAACTGCTATGTGGATAATAATGACGAAAAAGCAAATTTGCTAAACAAATACTTTTGTTCTGTTTTCACTGAAGAAAATCCTGAGAAGGACTACAATTGACTGGCAAAAGTACATATGAGAACGGAGCGGATATAGCACCATTCACAGAAGAGAGTGTTTATGAACAACTTGAAAATCTAAAGGTGGACAAAGCCATGGGACTGGACGGGATCCATCCCAAGATATTGAGGGAGCTCAGAGAGGTTCTGGCGGTCCTCTTAAAGATTTAATAAATCTTTGGAGACGGGGGAGGTTCCAAGGGATTGGAGAAGAGCGGATGTGGTCCCTCTTCACAAAAGTGGTGATAGGGAAGAAGCTGGAAACTACAAGCCGGTAAGCCGTACTTCAGTTATTGGAAAAGTAATGGAAGTGATGCTGAAAGAAAGGATAGTGAATTTCCTGGAATCCAATAAGTTGCAAGATCCAAGACATGGCTTTACCAAAGATAAATCGTGCCAAATGAATCTCATTGAATTCTTTGACTGGGTGACCAAAGAACTGAATCAAGCAAGATTGATAAGAAGAAAATGATTGAAGGCTGTTATTGTATTGATATGCAGATATAAGGAGTGTTATTATAAAAATTTAATAAATTATTAAAAAAAAAGAACTGAATCAAGGATGTGGTATAGATGTAATCTACTTAGATTTCAGTAAAGCCTTTGACACTGTTCCCCACAGGAGGCTCTTGAATAAACTTGACAGGCTGAAGATAGGACCCAGTGTGGTGAACTGGATTAGGAACTGGTTGACGGACAGATGCCAGAGGGTGGTGGTTCATGGATTTCACTTGGATGAGGGAAAGGTGAGTAGTGGGGTGCATCAGGGATCGGTGCTGGGGCCAATTCTGTTCAATATATTTCTGAGTAACATTGCTGAAGGGTTAGAAGGTAAAGTTTGCCTTTTTGCGGATGATATCAAGATTTGTAACAGAGTGGACACCCCGGAGGGAGTGGAAAACATGAAAAAGGATCTGCAGAAGCTAGAAGAATAGTCTAATGTTTGGCAATTGAAATTCAGTGCAAAGAAATGCAAAGTGATGCACTTAGGGAGTAGAAATCCACGGGAGACGTATGTGTTAGGCGGTGAGAGTCTGATATGTACAGACAGGGAGAGGGAGCTTGGGGTGATAGTATCTGAGGATCTGAAGGCGATGAAACTGTGTGACAAGGCGGTGGCCATATCCAGAAGGATGCTAGGCTGTATAGAGAGAGGTGTGACCAGCAGAAGAAAGGTGGTGTTGATGCCCCTGTACAAGTCGTTGGTGAGGCCCCACCTGGAGTATTGTGTTCAGTTTTGGAGGCCGTATCTTGCTAAGGATGTAAAAAGAATTGAAGCGGTGCAAAGAAAAGCTACAAGAATGGTATGGGATTTGCGTTACAAGACGTATGAGGAGAGACTTGCTGACCTGAACATGTATACCCTGGAGGAAATGAGAAACAGGGGTGATATGATAAAGACGTTCAAATATTTGAAAGGTAGTAATCCGCAAACAAACCTTTTCCAGAGATGGGAAGGTGGTAGAATTAGAGGACATGAAATGAGGTTGAAGGGGGGCAGACTCAAGGAAAATGTCAGGAAGTATTTTTTCACAGAGTGTGGTAGATACTTGGAATGCCCTCCCGCAGGAGGTGGTGGAGATGAAAACGGTAACGGAATTAAAAAATGTATGGGATAAACATAAAGAAATCCTGTTCAGAAGGAATGGATCCTCAGAAGCTTAGCAGAGATTGGGTGGCTGCACCGGTGGTTGGGAGGTGGGGCTAGTGCTGGGCAGACTTCTACGGTTTGTGCCCTGAAAATGGCAGGGACAAATCAAGGTCAGGTATACATATAAAGTAGCACATATGAGTTTATCTTGTTGGGCAGACTGGATGGACCGTACAGGTCTTTCTCTGCCATCACCTACTATGTTACTATGCATATAATAAATCTTTTGGATGATTATGAGGGTGATGTTAGTAACCTAATTCTAGTCACTCTAGATATTGAGTCATTACAGATGAATATTCCTCAGGTCGCTGCTTTGGAAATAGTTGAAGAAACCTTACTTGCAAGTGCTACTAATCTTAGGATACACAGCTCTTTTATACTTGAGTTAGCTAAATTGGCTTTGACAGAAAATTATTTCTGTTTCCAAGGACAAATGTTTCTTATAGATAAAAGGAATTGCCACAGGTGTCTCGATGGCACCTGATTTGGCAAATCTGTATGTTGGTGATTTTGAAGGTAAACACCTTGTTAACGATCCCTTTTCTAAACATGTTAAACTCTGGCATCAATACATAGACGATGTGCTTCTTCTGTGAGTCAATACATAGACGATGTGCTTCTGTGACAGGGAAGTGAGGAGCACCTCAAGATCTTTAACGATTGGTTGAATGAGTGAGGTACTAACCTCATAAGATGTCTTTTTATCACCATGAGATTACATTTTTAGATATTTTAATTTGCAAAGGAACATATGGTTTCAGTACAGCCAAGTACTTAAGAATACAGTAGTTTTCATAATAAGAACCATTTGCCTTACAGTCAGTTTCTACAGTTATGTAGGCTATGTTCGGATTTGGTTGAATTTGAGAAACAGGCTGAAATTATGATTGATAAGTTTAAAAATAGGGGATATCTGAGGAAATGTATAATGAATGCTATATAAAAGCTAAGGCAGCAGACAGGGAAAACCTTTTGAAAAATAAGAATAAAAGGGATCCCGGCATTGTTTGTACTCTTTAATTTTCTACATTCTCCCATGGTATTGAACAAATTATTAAGACCAGCACAGGAAACAGTAGCAGCAGACAGAGAGCCGCGGTCCTGCACCTCTGCCTTGGTTATTAACACAGACCCGGCCAGGTGCAACAGGAGGAATATCATGCTGCATGGCGGGTGGATGAAAGGGGTGAGAGACAGAGAAACAGAGTAAGACAGGATGGAAGAGGCAGTGGGTCCGGGAAAGGACACAGTTGGGACTGGGGAGGCTTTTATACTGGGCCGGGCTCAGCTAATCTGGGACTGGGCCCTGCCTCATCACTGATCAGCCTTCAGCCCAACGTCTCTCAGCAGGTAAAACAAATATGTGTAATTGTGGGCTTCTAGGCTGGGGTGGGCTGTTCAATGCCGGGGGGAAGGGGGGGTGAGGGAAGGTATATTGGTGGGTTTCTGGGCAGGGATGTGCTCAGTGCCCAGGCTAAAATAATGATTTAAAAAAAAGTTGAATGTTTTATGTTGGTTTTTGGGTGGGGGGTAGTCTCTGCAGTGCCCAAGACATTAAAAAATAAAATATTTTATATTTAATGCTGGTGTGCTTCAGAGTGGAGAGGGAGATTGGGAAGAGCAAGGGAGATGCCAGACTATGGGGGGACAAGTAGAGCGTAGGACAGGGCTGACGCTAGGCTACAAGGAGGAGTGGGGGGAGTTACAGAGCTTATGCCTAGCTGCAGGGATAGATGGTGGGGAAGAGAAGGATAGGGACCGTGCCATTGCTACCTAGCTTGTGTGAATGTCATCCATTCCTGCTCTGTCCCTTCAGACTTTCTATTTGGGGTATCCTCAAGGAAGTGGGTGTTTCCAAACGCAATCTCTTGTTTGTTGAGAAATACCTTGTCCTTCATGCATAAGAGCTCTTTACCCTATCCTCTTCCCCCTTTGCAGCACAAACTTGTGTAGAGAGAAACAAAAAAAAAAGGAAACCCAGAATCACAATGGAGGCAATTGGCTCCTAGGCCTTATAGTGAAAACCTCTCACTGATCTATGGCGTCAGATACCCTTAGGCAGCAGTCCCTGTACTACGCGCATCCCTGGCCTCAGAACCTACCAAAGAGGCTTGGCGTATTGGCGACATATATCTCGCAACCCCACAGAAGTGGGACTGGGAAGGGGAAAAGGAGGAGACGTAGGCGTCAGTTGCCAGAGCAACTATTGCGCAGGCGCAAGGAGCGACAAACCTGCGTCTTCACAGGGGCTGCCGGAGCGTACCACATTCTGTCTCCGGCTGGGGAGTGGGGAGATGAGAAACGGCACTCGAGTGGCTGAGGGAAGAGGGCGCGCGCGTGATTGTTGGCAGGTTGGGCGCTTCGGTGGCTCTCGGTTACCTGCTTCGTGCGCGAGTAGGAGGGGGATGCGCGTGCTTGGTCCATCCTTGGTTTTGGACGTAGTTGGTGGTAGTGTAGCTACTACTGTGTCAGTATGGCTGCCGCTGTAAACAAGCCTTTCGCTGGAGCTGGGCTGGATGGAGGCGGAGGCGGCAGTTGGGGGCGACAGAGCCGAGGTACTGCGGCCACGGGCTGCGCTGTGAAGGTGAGGACCTGGGGCCAAGATGGTGTACTTATAGGCTGCGGAACGAAGCTTTCTTTCCCTCTGCCCCCGGTCTGGCCCTGGGTGTAAACAGTGACAGGCAGGGCTCGATGTAGTTTTATGTGTGCATGTATAAAATGAGGATTCGAGAAGTCGAAATGGGCAGACTGGGTGAACAAAGTAATACAGCGAGAAAAACAAAAATAACTACAAATAAGTATGTCGCGCTCTCCTTGCTCGTTGCAAAGCATGGAATGAAGACCTAATGCAAGGCGATACAGTGAGCCTTACACGAGTGTGGGAGATGTATTTAAGTAATGTGTTTTAGCTGCAGAGTTGCTGGTTCGCTTTCTTTAAAGAACCTTTTTTGAGTCCTATATGTATAAATAGGCGCCTGCCTGCATCTCCATCCCTAGCTCCCTTGGATGCGGAAGGAATGTCTTTGATAGCTACTGGAATGCACGCTATCACGTTAGTGGAAATGTTATTTTTTGGAATCAATAATAGTATGGGATGTTTATCCCATTTCAGTTTATTACAAATTCCTTTTTAAGATTTAGGACTTGATTTACTACGGCATTTCCTCCATTCCGTATTTGGAGGGGAAAATATTCTAGTAAAAGTAAAACTCAGTTTGACACTTACTGGTATTTTAGGTTTTGTAGGGTGCTGTTTTGTAGGAACGTATATAGCCAGAATATAGAAAAGGAAATTGGGATTCAAGCTTACTTGAAGAGGCTTATCTCTGATATTCACAATCTAAATAGATTTGGAACCAATCTGGCTTCTTGTTCTTACAAAGTGTCTTTTTATTTTTTTTTCTTAGTTCTTGGCCCTAGATGTATGGTTTATTTTTACTCATTTAAAGGTAGTGGTTCATTTTTTGTTGGTAGTGAAAGTACTTTATGGCAATATCTTGCTGACTCCCTGCTGTTGCTTTACAGACACGTGTAACATGTTATATCTTTCAAACTGTAGGCTCTTGAGTGTGGAGTTTGTGAAGATGTATTTTCTCTGCAAGGTGACAAAGTTCCCAACCTGCTCTTCTGTGGCCATACTGTCTGTCATGACTGCCTCATCATCTTGCTGACCCCCTACTGTTGCTTTACAGACATGTGTAACATGTTATATCTTTCAAACTGTAGGTTCTTGAGTGTGGAGTTTGTGAAGATGTATTTTCTCTGCAAGGTGACAAAGTTCCCCGCCTGCTCTTGTGTGGCCATACTGTCTGTCATGACTGCCTCACCCGTCTTCCTCTCCATGGCAGAGCAATTCGTTGCCCTTTTGATCGCCAAGTCACTGAATTAGGTAATGCAAAACTTAAATGTTAATATGGGAATTATGCATTGTATGTTACTTATAAGGCTTGGGATGCATAAGTGCTCTGGGGATGATACTGAAAATTGCACGTTAGAGCAGCAGACCACACAGTTTCTAATGTAGGCTTTATAGAAAAGGTTTCCTGCGTGCTGGATGCAGTAGTCAGTGATCATGCTAATTACTACTGTATTAAAGTCACGATAGTAATGTGCAGGCCATTGCAAAATGTCTCGCTTTATGTTAGTGCATGAGCAGTGATTATCTCATGTGCTGTCAGGAAGGGGACCTTTAAAAAAAAGGAAAAAGCCACCGCAACCCCCCAACACCACAATTTATTGGTAGTCTCGCAACCCCCTGCCCCCTCTACCCCCTCCTTACCAAATAGGTCTCATAAATTGAGAAGTGCATCCACTAATTAACTTTGGCCTTAGAATTCTTATCTGCCAACATTTTATTTAATTTAACAATTTATAGCCTGCTTTTCAAAACATAAGTACCAAGGGCACTGAGATAACATAAAACCATTGACTAACAATAAACATATACATAAACATGCAATTAAAATCAGAAGCATAATATTGTAAATAAAATTCCAGTAGATATGAAAAAATATTATTCATATCTGTTATATATTGTGGCTTGCTAACAGATAACACCCAACCCTCACTCCGCAGATAACTCCCTCTTTTTTGACTTGGGCTATTTTTGGCGCTCACACCGAAAAAAACAAATTTGCACGCAGCAGGTCGCTCCTTAGAGGGAACACTGATTCCCTCCCCCAGCCTGTGTACCTTGAAGCAGAAGGGCGATGCTCACTTGGTCCTGCCTTGGTGTCACATCTTGGAACATGGCAGCACTTGGTGCATGCAATGCATGGTCCAGGGTCAGTCTGCTAAATAAGAGAATTTTTCCATTATTTGATCGTCTCTGCCCAGATTACCAAATAAGGGCAAAATGAGGGAGCAAGTGGGGGCCTGAATGAGGGTGCTCCTAGACACCAGGGCTATGTTATTTGGGGGTATCACTGTCTTTAGGGGATCCACTAAACATCAGGGCTTTTATTCCTTTTTTTGGTGGGGGGATTAGTGAATGTTGGGGGTGGGATGGGGAGGGCTGGAGTTAGGGGGCTATTAGTTTTTGTTCCCCCAGTGGACTGTGGTAGAAGGGGGAGCAAACCCTTCTCCACATACTTAGACATGGCATTTAGGTTCCCACGTTATGCTCGCCTTAGTCTTCTGCAATTGTTCTCTGCATTGGGGAGGAATAGCTGAATGCATCTTTACTGTGCATTTAAATAAGGTGTGTGCTGGTGCCTTGTTTCAATGCAAAACATTTTTTTAATGTAGCGAGTGCCATGGGACCAGACGGGATCCATCCTAGGCTATTGAGTGAGCTCAGAGAGGTTCTGGTGGGTCCTCTTAAGATTTGTTTAATAAATCTTTGGAGACGGGGGAGGTTCTGTGGGATTGGAGAAGAGTAGATGTGGTCCCTCTTCACAAATGTGGTGACAGAAAAAGCTGGAAACTACAGGCTGGTAAGCCTCACTTTGGTTATTGGAAAAGTAATGGAAGCGATGCTAAGGAAAGGATAGTGAAAGGATTATGAATATCCTGGAATCCAATAGGTTACAAGATCTGAGACAACGTGGTTTTATCAAAGGTAAATCATGTCAAACGAATCTGAATTCTTGGGTGACCAGAGAATTGGATCTAGGATGTGCGCTAGATGTAACCTACTTAGATTTCAGCAAAGCCTTTGACTCGGTTCCTCATAGGAGGCTCTTCAATAAACTTGACAGGCTGAAGTTAGGACCCAAAGTGGTGAACTGGATTAGGAACTGGTTCACAGACAGACGCCAGAGGTTGGTGGTTAATGGAATTCACTCGGAGGAAGGAAAGTGAGTAGTGGAGTGCCTCAAGGATCGGTGCTGGGGCTGATTCTGTTCAATATATTTGTGAGCAGCATTACTGAAATTTAGAAGGTAAAGTTGATGACAGAGTGGACACCCTGGAGGGAGTGGAAAAGATGAAAAAGGATCTGCAAAAGTTAGAAGAGTGGTCTAATGTTTGGCAATTAAAATTCAGTGCAAAAAAGTGCAGAGTGATACACTTAAGGAGTAGAAATCCAACGGGATACATACATGTTAGGTGGTGAGAGGCTGATATGCACACATAGGGAGAAGGATCTTGGGGTGATAGTATTTGATGATCTGAGGATGATGAAACAGTGTGACAGTGTGATGGCTGTAGCCAGAAGGATGCTAGGTTGTAACCATCAGAAGAATGGAGGTGTTGATGCCCCTGTACAAGTCGTTGGTGAGGCCCCACCTGTAGTATTCTGTTCAGTTTTTGAGGCCGTATCTTGGTAAAGATGTAAGAAGATTTGAAGCGGTCCAGAGGAAGGTGACAAAATGATATGGGAATTGCACCAAAAAAACATATGAGAAGAGACTGGAAGAACTGAATATGTATACCCTAGAGGAGAGGAGGGACAGGGATGATATGATAACAGATGTTTAAATACTTGAAAGGTATTAATATAGAAACAGATATTTTCCAGAGAAGGGAAAATGGTAAAACTAGAGGACATGAATTGAGGTTGTGGACTGGTAGACTTAGGAGTAATATCAGAAAATTATTTTTCACGGAGAGGGTGGTTGATGTTTGGAATGCCCTCCCGAGAGGGGTGGTGGAGAAAAAAAACTGTGGCAGAATTCAAAATAGCGTGGGATGAAAGCAGAGGATCTCTAATTAGAGAATGAATGGTATAAAAAAAAAATAAACTACGTATGTGTTTGCATATCAAGTGGTGGTTAGATGGCAACTCTGGCTATATCAACTAAGGCTAGTGCGGGGCTGGCTTGTACGGTCTGAGTGCTGCATATAACAATCTGGCTTCCATATCATCATGCTGATCAATCCATAGACTGGTGGGTTGTGTCCATCTACCAGCAGGTGGAGATAGAGAGCAAACTTTTGCCTCCCTATATGTGGTCATGTGCTGCCGGAAACTCCCCAGTATGTTCTCTATCTCAGCAGGTGGTGGTCACACACAGCAGCAGCTCTGGCTAGGCCTCCAAGCCTAATTTTTAGGTTTTGTTGAGTGCCTGGGGTTGAGGGCTCTTCTTGAGCAAGTGCAAACCTGGTGGCGCCAGGTCCCTCCTTTTCTCCCCCCTCCCGCTGGCTCCGTTGAAAAAAAAAAAAAAAAAGAATTTTGAACGTCCTTAAAGGCGTTTATTTAAACGTTTATTGCAGCTACTCACTGGGACACCAGGTCGTTACAGCTCGGAGCGGAAAGCAGGTAATTTTTACCTTTTATAGCGGGCAGGGGGTTCCCCGATTGGTCTCCACGTGGCCTATGGCGTCGGAGGGCGAGGGCGCAAAGAGTCGCTCCCCGGATCGCGTGTGCGCTTCTAGAGGGGATGCGGGGGTCTTAAAGTCTGATTCGCCCTTGTTGGGTGACAGTTTCGTGACCGATGAGTGTCCCGGTCCTTCCTTCGGTGTGGCGGTTTTTCCCGCCATAAACGCCCATCCCCCGCGGCTCGCCTCCGCCATATTGGCCGGCCACGCGGCTCGGACGGCTTCTTCTTGGGCCGCCCTTGAGGTGGGAGACATTGATGCCATGAACGCCCTTAATTTGGGCGACGGCACAAAAGCGGCTAAAGTTAAGCGCCGTTTTTCCCGCGCGGCTCCTTCGCGGAGTGTCGCGCCGGACGCCATCTTGGATGCGCAGCATGTCTCTCCCCCGCTCTTGCGAGCGCCGGTTGAGGGTGCGTCTAGGGCTGTAGCCCAGACTGCGGAAGTGCACAGTCTGGGGGGTTTCTCCCCCGAGTTTGTTTTGCTGCTGCATCAGGCCTCCCTTATGCAAAACGCTGCCCCTGCTCCCTCGTCTGGTAAAGAGGTTGAGGCCCCGGAGGTAAACGCCCTCGGGTTGATTCCCAGGCCTTGGAGGACTTTGTCTCCTCCGATGTAGATGAGGGCAGCGTATCTGAGTTCTCCCAACGGTCCTTTGCGGATTCCTTGAAGGAGACGGATCCCCGCTCGGATGGAGCGGATGACCCCTCTGCAGCGCGGCTCTTTAGCTCAGAGGATTTGCCCAACCTGTTAATGCAGGCCATGGGCATTTTGAAGATTTCCTCTCCGGAGGACGTCTCTCCCTCAGCCCCTGTTGGCTCTGCCATTATGCTGGGGACGAAGCGCCCGCATAGAACCTTCCACGTGCATGATGCCATGCACACCTTAATTTCGGCTCAATGGGATGTCCCGGAAGCGAGCCTTAAAGTGGCTAGGGCTATGTCCCGCCTCTATCCTTTGCCTGAAAGTGAACGTGAGGCCTATCTGTGGCCTACCGTGGATTCTTTAATCACTGCGGTGACTAAGAAAACGGCGTTGCCGGTGGAAGGTGGCATGGCCCTAAAGGACACCCAAGACAGAAGATTGGAGGCGGCCTTAAGGTCGTCCTTTGAGGCGGCTGCTTTAAGTTTGCAGGCCTCAGTTTGCGGCTCCTATGTGGCCAGGGCGTGCCTGTCTATGGTGCAGCGGGCTTCCCCCTCGGATCATTCCTTGAGGGCTGATTGGCCGGCCCTGGAATCGGGCTTAGCCTATTTGGCAGACTTGCTGTATGATGTCTTGAGGGCCTCAGCTAAAGGCATGGCTCAGACAATCTCTGCGCGGCGGTGGCTTTGGCTGAAGCATAGGTCTGCTGACTACGCCTCTAAATCCCGCCTGGCTAGATTGCCTTTTAAAGGCAAGCTGCTCTTTGGGGTCGAGCTGGACAAAATCGTGACCGATTTCGGCACGTCTAAGGGCAAGAAGTTACCAGAGGTCAGGGCTCGGGCTAGTGCTCGCCCCGGTACCTCCAGAGGACGGTTTCAGGAAGCCCGTCGGTACCGCCCGGGCAGGTCGGGCTCCTCTGCCCCCTCTTCCTTCAAGAGGAACTTCTCCCCCAAGCAGCATTCCTTTCGCAGAGACCGCCGTCCCGGAGGTGCTCCCTCCGGTCCTCCCCTAGGGTCTTGTACCCAATGACGGGGCCTTGGTCCACGCCCCAGTGCAGATTGGAGGACGGCTGTCCTCGGTTCGGGACGAGTGGACCACAATAACTTCAGACGCTTGGGTGCTGGAAGTCATCAGAGACGGCTACAAGCTAGAGTTCTGCCGACCCTTAAGAGACGGGTTTGTACTCTCTCCCTGCAAGTCTCCGGTCAAAGCTGTGGCAGTGCAGCAGACCTTGGACAATCTGATCCGCCTGGGTGCGGTCGTTCCGGTGCCAGAAAATTAGCTTGGCAAGGGACGTTACTCCATTTACTTTGTGGTACCAAAGAAAGGAGGTTCTGTACAGCCTATCCTCGACCTCAAAGGGGTCAATCAGGCACTTTCGCATGGAGACCCTCCGCTCTGTTATAGCGGCAGTGAAGGCAGGAGAGTTCCTGGCATCCTTGGACATCAAGGAAGCGGACTTGCATATTCCCATCTGGCCTCCTCATCAACGCTTTCTGCGTTTTGCAGTACTGGGCCGACACTTCCAGTTCAGAGCCCTCCCGTTCGGGTTGGCTACTGCTCCGCGGACCTTCTCCAAAGTAATGGTGGTCATCGCGGCCTTCCTGAGGAAGAAAGGAGTACAAGTCCATCCTTATCTGGACGACTGGTTGATCCGAGCCCCCTCTTATGCAGAGTGCGGCAAAGCTGTGAACCGGGTGGTTGCTCTTTTGAGCTCCCTGGGGTGGATCATCAACTGGGAGAAAAGCCACCTGCGCCCCACTCAGTCCCTGGAGTATCTGGGAGTTCGATTCGACACCCAAGTGGGCAGAGTGTTCCTGCCAGACAATTGGATTGTCAAGCTTCAGGCTCAGATGGACCAGTTCCTAGTAGCCTCTCCTCTTCGGGCTTGGGACTATGTGCAGCTGTTGGGCTATGACGGCCACGATGGAAGTAGTGCCCTGGGCCAGGGCTCATATGAGACCACTACAACACTCTCTGCTGCAGCGCTGGACTCCGATGTCGGAGGATTATGCTGTGCGCCTTCCCTTGGACCCAGCAGTGCGCAAGGCGCTGAGCTGGTGGACGCAGACAGACAAGTTGTCTGCAGGAATGCCTCTGGTGACCCCGGAGTGGATTGTCGTCACGACGGACGCCTCTTTGTCGGGCTGGGGAGCCCACTGCTTGGGAAGGACAGCGCAGGGGCTCTGGTCTCCTGCAGAGGCAAGTGGTCTATCAACCTCCTGGAACTCAGAGCCATTCGGTTGGCGCTTTTGGAGTTCATCCCGGTACTGGCGTTGAAGCCTGTACGGGTCCTGTCGGACAATGCCACGGCTGTGGCCTATGTCAACCACCAGGGAGGTACCAAGAGCGCCCCTCTAGCCAAGGAGGCCATGAATCTATGCCAGTGGGCGGAAGCGAACCTGGAACAGCTGTCAGCGGCCCACATTGCCGGGGTCATGAATGTCAAGGCGGACTGTCTCAGTCGCCATACCTTGGAGCCCGGAGAGTGGCAGCTATCTGCTCAGGCGTTCTTGGACATCACGAAGCGCTGGGGCCAGCCGAGCCTAGATCTGATGGCGTCATCGGCCAATTGCCAACTGCCGCGCTTTTTCAGCAGAGGACGGGACCCTCGATCCCTGGGAGAGATGCTCTTCTCCAACAGTGGCCGACACAAGAGATTCTCTATGTGTTCCCGCCCTGGCCCATGTTGGGCAGGGTGC
The DNA here is from genome assembly GCF_901765095.1 of Microcaecilia unicolor. NCBI lineage: Eukaryota > Metazoa > Chordata > Amphibia > Gymnophiona > Siphonopidae > Microcaecilia > Microcaecilia unicolor. The sequence continues at coordinate 108,737,079 of NC_044032.1, read as the reverse complement.
TAGACCGGGTGGCAAAGCATCCGGGCCGGATAATCCTGGTGGGTCCGGATTGGCCCAGACGTCCCTGGTATGCGGACTTGATCAGGCTCTCAGTGGACGAACCTCTGCAACTGCCAGTGGAGCAGGGCCTGTTACATCAGGGTCCCGTGGTGATGGAGGATTCCTCCCCCTTTGGTCTTACGGCCTGGCTATTGAGCGGCAGAGTCTGAGGAAGAAGGGCTTCTCAGACAAGGTCATCGCCACTCTGCTGAGAGCGAGGTAGCGCTCTACTTCTACTGCTTACGCCAGGGTTTGGCGTACCTTTGCAGCGTGGTGTGAAGCAGGTTCACTTTCTCCATTTACTGCTCCAATTTCTTCAGTGCTGGCGTTCCTGCAAGAAGGTCTGGAGAAAGGCCTGTCGCTCAGTTCCCTGAAAGTCCAGGTAGCGGCCCTGGCTTGCTTCAGGGGCCGCCTGAAGGGTGCTTCCCTGGCTTCGCAGCCAGATGTGGTGCGTTTCCTCAAGGGAGTTAATCACCTGCGCCCTCCTCTGCACTCAGTGGTGCCTGCGTGGAATCTCAACCTGGTACTAAGAGCCTTGCAGAAGCCGCCTTTTGAACCCTTGTCGAGGGCATCTCTGAAAGACCTGACGTTGAAAGCAGTCTTTTTGGTGGCTATCACTTCAGCCAGAAGAGTTTCCGAGCTCCAGGCACTCTCATGTCGAGAGCCTTTTCTGCAGTTCACTGAGGCAGGAGTGACTATTCGCACAGTGCCTTCCTTCCTGCCCAAGATTGTGTCGCGCTTCCATGTGAATCATCAGCTCTGTCTCCCTTCCTTTCGTAGGGAGGACTACCCAGAGGAATTCTCTGCTCTCAAATATCTGGATGTGAGACGAGTTATCATCAGATACTTGGAAGTGACCAATGATTTCCGGAAATCGGATCATCTGTTTGTCCTGTTTGCAGGTCCTCGTAAGGGTCTCCAGGCTGCTAAGCCTACAGTGGCAAGATGGGTCAAGGAAGCCATTGCAGCGGCTTATGTGGCCGCGGGGAAGGTGCCGCCTATCAGCTGAAGGCTCACTCCACTAGAGCTCAGGCGGCCTCGATGGCAGAGGCCGGGTCCGTCTCCTTGGCAGAGATATGCAAGGCGGCAACTTGGGCATCGGCCCATACCTTCTCCAGGCATTACCGCTTGACTGTGGCTGCTCGGGCGGAGGCCCGGTTTGGAGCTTCAGTGTTGCGGTCAGGGATTTCTATGTCCCGCCCTGGGTGAGTACTGCTTCGGTACATCCCACCAGTCTATGGATTGATCAGCATGATGATATGGAAGGTAAAATTATGTATCATACCTGATAATTTTCTTTCCATTAATCATAGCTGATCAATCCATAGCACCTCCCAGATATCTGTACTGTTTATATTCTGGTTGAATTTTAGGTTCAAATTTAGTCTTCAGTTCCTTCAGGAGGACTTCGTGTTCAAGTTTTTTCACTTGGATTCTTCAAGAGTTGAGACGAGTTTGTGTTACAGTGAGCTGCTGCATTCCTCTCCCCTCCGTTTTACGGGGCTGGATTGAGACTTAAATTCTGCCGGCACTCCCTCCCGCTTCGTGCGGCTGTAGGGCAGCTTTGTACCCCTACCGCTTCGGCGGTGTTAGGGTCAGTCAGCTCCTCCCGCGGTTGCGGTTGCAGGATAAGCCAGATCCCCCCGCATCGGCGGGTGTGGTGTCCCTCCCCCGCTCCGCGGGGATGAGCTGGACGGATTCCCCTCCCCCACTTGTGTGGGGATGAGCTGGGTTAATTCCCCTCCCCCGTTTCGGCGGTGGTGAGCTGGGCAGAGTGTCCCTTTGTGGGTGTAATTCTCTAAGTGCTGAGTCCTGCGGATGGAGCTTTGATATCGACATACTGAGGAGTTTCCGGCAGCACATGACCACATATAGGGAGGCAAAAGTTTGCTCTCTATCTCCACCTGCTGGTAGATGGACACAACCCACCAGTCTATGGATTGATCAGCTATGATTAATGGAAAGAAAATTATCAGGTATGATACATAATTTTACCTTAGAATGGGTTGGAGAGAGCGTTGACTGAAACTCCAGTAATTTGGAACGTGAGGAGTGCTGGGCAGACTTTTATGGTCTGTTCCGCAAATGACAAGACTGATTCAGATAGGATTTGACAGCAACTCCAGTAGTTGGAACACAAGGACAGAGCCAGGCAGACTTCAACGGTCTACGTCCCAGAAACAATAAAGAAAGACCATGATCAAGCATATAATATCAACGTTCATTGTTGATTTAATCTAGAATTTAGAATGAATGTGACTGTTGGGCAGACTGGATGGACCATTCAGGTATTTATCTGCCGTCCCTTACTATGTTACTATGTAGTCCTTTCAAAGGTAGCACAACTTGCAAAGACTCCTTATTACTGAATAAAGAAATTATCAGTTACTTAGTTCTTTATAGTATTTCATGTGGGATGAGGTATAGAAGGTTTCTAATGAAACGTATGTAAAAAATGCAGTAAACAAGGCATACTATTATCTGTTTTGCTGGGGGAGAAGGGGAACCTCCCATTGTAATATGATTATATACACACACACATAATGCTTTAATATGCCCATAGACAGAGTCCCCTGTAGTTCTGACTGCAAATGAAAACTAGCAAAAGAGGGAGCAAACACAGACCACTGTCATCTGTGGCTCTGGTTTCCCTACCCATTTTCTTTCTGCCAGCATCTGTCTTAGGGTAAAAATTTACCTTGGGAACCATTGAATCAACACAGAGAGCCCCTCTTAAATATTTGAGCTCTCACGATAGGCTCCTTTTACAAAGCCACGCTAGCGATTCTGGCGCAGCAAATGCGATGAAGCCCATTCAGTTTCTGTGGGCTTTGTCACATTTGTCATGCTGGAATTGCTAACGTGACTTTGTAAAAGGAGCCCTATGTGTCTAGTAGGCCTGTGCCTTAATCATGTCCCAGCAGCAAAAACACAAAATGTCCACTTAATTATGTTAAGGAGCATTTCTGAAAGTTTTTACATTATATATTAAACTGAGGCCTGTCTGGTCAGTTAGGTTTTAAGTCCGAGATTACAGGAGGGAATCCTAAGAATCTGAGATAGGATATTGTTGCATTGTATTCAGAAGCAATAGAGTTGCATTTGTTTGACTTACGCTAGCATGGTTTAAGTAAATCATAAGGACAGGGTGTTCAGGCCTTAGAAGAGCTAGTAGTTTACACAGGTTGGGTGACCTATCACTTATTTTTTTATTTGTGACATTTATATCCCACAGTATCACAAACAAGTTTGAGTTCAACGTGGCTTACAATAAACAGTATAGGATACATAAAAGAATAATGTACAAGAAAGTAATTTGTTGTAAGAATCCAATTTTACAATACAGTATCATAAACATACTGGGATAACTGTGGAAGTTTAACATTTAGAAAATCTATTATGAATGAGAAATTGTACATGAAGCAAAGAGAAAGTTAATGGTAAATAGAGTAATAACCAATTCATTTAATAATTAGTTGTTTGAAATATGGTTGGTGTATGTGAGGTTTTGTTTGAATAGGAACGATTTGAGGATTTTCCGGAATCTAGTATATTCCTGTATATTTCTTATTTAGGGTGAGAGGTGTGGTAGCCGTGTTAGTCCACTCTTAAAGGTTATCAATAGAAATCAAACAAAATAAAACATGGAAAAGAAAATAAGATGATACCTTTTTTATTGGACATAACTTAATACATTTCTTGATTAGCTTTCGAAGGTTGCCCTTTTTTTCCATGTTTTATTTTGTTTGATTTCTATTGATAACCTTTAAGAGTGGACTAACACGGCTACCACACCTCTCTACTTAAGATGGAAGATACCGCATACAGCCGCATGAAAAAGCAAATGAACAAACTTTTGGAAAAAGAAACAAAAGTGAACAGCCATCTTTACTTTCTGACAATCTGCAAGAAGAATAACATCATTCCGAAAGGACTGAGGATCAAAAATCCTTTGGCTACCACTTACAATTCTGATGTATGCAGAGAAAATCTGCAAACGCACGAGTCAGTAACTAAGAAATGAACTCATACATCAACTCTACAAGAAAACGAGAATAATACAAACCCAAAGGGATGAAATCATGAGGAACATGGAGGAACTCCATCCACAAAAAAAGGCGGAAGAAAAACCAAAAACGAACCAGACAACAAGGGAGTAAAATCGCCAGAAAAGTTTAATGGGACCCTACACGGTCTGTGTTTCGGCCAACAGGCCTTCCTCAGGGGTCTAAAATAAACAACATATATAAATTAACTTCCATATCATCAAGCTGATCAATCCATAGACTGGTGGGTTGTGTCCATCTACCAGCAGGTGGAGATAGAGAGCAAACTTTTGCCTCCCTATATGTGGTCATGTGCTGCCGGAAACTCCTCAGTATGTTCTCTATCTCAGCAGGTGGTGGTCACACACAGCAGCAGCTCTGGCTAGGCCTCCAAGCCTAATTTTTAGGTTTTGTTGAGTGCCTGGGGTTGAGGGCTCTTTTCAGCAAGTGCAAACCTGGTGGTGCCAGGTCCCTCCTTTTCTCCCCCCTCCCGCTGGCTCCGTTTAAAAAAAAAAAAAAAATTTTGAACGTCCTTAAAGGCGTTTATTTCGACGTTTATTTAAATGTTTATTGCAGCTACTCACTGGGACACCAGGTCGTTACAGCTCGGAGCGGACAGCAGATAATTTTTACCTTTTTATAGCGGGCAGGGGGTTCCCCGATTTATCTCCACGTGGCATATGGCGTCAGAGGGCGAGGGCGTAAAGAGTCGCTCCCCGGATCGCTTGGGCGCTTCTAGAGGGGATGCGGGGGTCTTAAAGCCTGATTCGCCCTTGTTGGGTGACAGTTTCGTGGCCGATGAATGTCCCGGTCCTTCCTCCGGCGTGGCGATTTTTCCCGCCATAAACGCCCATCCCCCGCTCCTCGCCTCCGCCATCTTGGCCGGCCACGCGGCTCGGACGGCTTCTTCTTGGGCCACCCTTGAGGTTGGAGACATTAATGCCATGAACGCCCTTAATTTGGGCGACGGCACAAAAGCGGCTAAAGTTAAGCGCCGCTCTTCCCGCGCGGCTCCTTCGCGGAGTGTCGCGCCGGACGCCATTTTGGATGCGCAGCATGTCTCTCCCCCGCTCTTGCGAGCGCCGGTTGAGGGTGCGTCTAGGCCTGTTGCCCAGGCTGCGGAAGTACACAGTCTGGGGGGTTTCTCCCCCGAGTTTGTTTTGCTGCTGCATCAGGCCTTCCTTATGCAAAACGCTGCCCCTGCTCCCTCGTCTGTAAAGAGGTTGAGGTTCCCAGAGGTAAACGCCCTCAGGTTGATTCCCAGGCCTTGGAGGACTTTGTCTCCTCCGATGTAGATGAGGGCAGCGTATCTGAGGTCTCCCAACGGTCCTTTGCGGATTCCTTGGAGGAGACGGATCCCCGCTCGGATGGAGCGGATGACCCCTCTGCAGCGCGGCTTTTTAGCTCAGAGGATTTGTCCAACCTGTTGGTACAGGCCATGGACACTTTGAAGATTTCCTCTCCGGAGGACGTCTCTCCCTCAGCCCCTGTTGGCTCTGCCATTATGCTGGGGACGAAGCGCCCGCCTAGAACCTTCCACGTGCATGATGCCATGCACACCTTAATTGCGGCTCAATGGGATGTCCCGGAAGCGAGCCTTAAAGTGGCTAGGGCTATGTCCCGCCTCTATCCTTTGACTGAAAGTGAACGTGAGGCCTATCTGTGGCCTACCGTGGATTCTTTAATCACTGCGGTGACTAAGAAAACGGCGTTGCCGGTGGAAGGTGGCATGGCCCTAAAGGACGCCCAAGACAGAAGATTGGAGGCGGCCTTAAGGTCGTCCTTTGAGGCAGCTGCTTTAAGTTTGCAGGCCTCAATTTGCGGCTCCTATGTGGCCAGGGCGTGCCTGTCTATGGTGCAGCGGGCTTTCCCCTCGGATCTTTCCTTGAGGGCTGATTGGCCGGCCCTGGAATCGGGCTTAGCCTACTTGGCAGACTTGCTGTATGATGTCTTGAGGGCCTCAGCGAAAGGCATGGCTCAGACAATCTCTGCGCGGCGGTGGCTTTGGCTGAAACATTGGTCTGCTGACCACGCCTCTAAATCCCGCCTGGCTAGATTGCCTTTTAAAGGCAAGCTGCTCTTTGGGGTCGAGCTGGACAAAATCGTGACCGTTCTCGGCACGTCTAAGGGCAAGAAGTTACCAGAGGTCAGGGCTCGGGCTAGTACTCGCCCTGGTACCTCCAGAGGACGGTTTCAGGAAACCCGTCGGTACCACCCGGGCAGGTCGGGCTCCTCTGCCCCCTCTTCCTTCAAGAGGAACTTCTCCCCCAAGCAGCATTCCTTTCGCAGAGACCGCCGTCCCGGAGGTGTCCCCTCCGGTCCTCCCCCAGGGTCTTGTACCCAATGACGGGGCCTTGGTCCACGCCCCAGTACAGATTGGAGGACGGCTGTCCTCGTTTATGGGCGAGTGGACCACAATAACTTCAGACGCTTGGGTGCTGGAAGTCATCAGAGACGGCTACAAGCTAGAGTTCTGCCGACCCTTAAAAGACGGGTTTGTACTCTCTCCCTGCAAGTCTCCGGTCAAGCTGTGGTAGTGCAGCAGACCTTGAACAATCTGATCCGCCTGGGTGCGGTCGTTCCGGTGCCAGAAAATCAGCTTGGCAAGGGATGTTACTCCTTTTTCTTTGTGATACCAAAGAAAGGAGGTTCTGTACGGCCTATCCTCGACCTCAAAGGGGTCAATTGGGCCTTGAAAGTTCGGTACTTTCGCATGGAGACCCTCCGCTCTGTTATAGCGGCAGTGAAGGCAGGAGAGTTCCTGGCATCCTTGGACATCAAGGATGCGTACTTGCATATTCCCATCTGGCCTCCTCATCAACGCTTTCTGCGTTTTGCAGTACTGGGCCGACACTTCCAGTTCAGAGCACTCCCGTTCGGGTTGGCTACTGCTCCGCGGACCTTCTCCAAAGTAATGGGGGTCATCGCGGCCTTCCTGAGGAAGGAAGGAGTTCAAGTCCATCCTTATCTGGACGACTGGTTGATCCAAGCCCCCTCTTATGCAGAGTGCGGCAAAGCTGTGAACCGGGTGGTTGCTCTTTTGAGCTCCCTGGGGTGGATCATCAACTGGGAGTAAAGCCAGCTGCGCCCGACTCAGTCCCTGGAGTATCTGGGAGTTCGATTCGACACCCAAGTGGGCAGAGTGTTCCTGCCAGACAATCGGATTGTCAAGCTTCAGGCTCAGGTGGACTAGTTCCTCGTAGCCTCTCCTATTCGGGCTTGGGACTACGTGCAGCTGTTGGGCTCTATGATGGCCACGATGGAAGTAGTGCCCTGGGCCAGGGCTCATAGGAGACCACTACAACAATCTCTGCTGCTGCGCTGGACTCCGATGTCGGAGGATTATGCTGTGCGCCTTCCCTTGGACCCAGCAGTGCGCAAGGCGCTGAGCTGGTTGACGCAGACAGACAAGTTGCCTGCAGGAATGCCTCCGGTGACCCCGGAGTGGATTGTCGTCACGACAGACGCCTCTTTGATGGGCTGGGGAGCCCACTGCTTGGGAAGGACAGCGCAGGGGCTCTGGTCTCCTGCAGAGGCAAGTGGTCTATCAACCTCCTGGAACTCAGAGCCATTCGGTTGGTGTTGTTGGAGTTCATCCCGGTACTGGTGTTGAAGCCTGTACGGGTCCTGTCGGACAATGCCACGGCTGTGACCTATGTCAACCGCCAGGGAGGTACCAAGAGCGCCCCTCTAGCCAAGGAGGCCATGAATCTATGCCAGTGGGCGGAAGCGAACCTGGAACAGCTGTCAGCGGCCCACATTGCCGGAGTCATGAATGTCAAGGCGGACTTTCTCAGTCGCCATGCCTTGGAGCCCGGAGAGTGGCGGCTATCTGTTCAGGCGTTCTTGGACATCACGAAGCGCTGGGGCCAGCCGAGCCTAGATCTGATGGCGTCATCAGCCAATTGCCAAGTGCCGCGCTTTTTCAGCAGAGGACGGGACCCTCGATCCCTGGGAGTAGATGCTCTTCTCCAACAGTGGCTGACACAAGAGCTTCTCTATGTGTTCCCGCCCTGGCCCATGTTGGGCAGGGTGCTAGACCGGGTGGCAAAGCATCCCGGCAGGGTAATCCTGGTGGGTCCGGATTGGCCCAGACGTCCCTGGTATGCGGACTTGATCAGGCTCTCAGTCGGCGATCCTCTGCGGCTGCCAGTGGAGCAGGGCCTGTTACATCAGGGTCCCGTGGTGATGGAGGATCCCTCCCCCTTTGGTCTTACGGCCTGGCTATTGAGCGGCAGCGTCTGAGAAAGAAGGGCTTCTCAGACAAGGTCATCGCCACTATGCTGAGAGCGAGGAAGCGCTCTACTTCTACTGCTTACGCCAGGGTTTGGCGTATCTTTGCAGCGTGGTGTGAAGCAGGCTCACTTTCTCCCTTCACTGATCCAATTTCTTCAGTGTTGGCGTTCCTGCAAGAAGGTCTGGACAAAGGCCTGTCGCTCAGTTCCCTGAAAGTTCAGGTAGCGGCCCTGGCTTGCTTCAGGGGCCGCCTGAAGGGTGCTTCCCTGGCTTCGCAGCCAGATGTGGTGCGCTTTCTCAAGGGAGTTAATCCCCTGCGCCCTCCTCTGCACTCAGTGGTGCCTGCGTGGAATCTCAACCTGGTGCTAAGAGCATTGCAGAAGCCGCCTTTTGAACCCTTGTCGAGGGCATCTCTGAAAGACCTGACGTTGAAAGCAGTCTTTTTGGTGGCTATCACTTCAGCCAGAAGAGTTTCCGAGCTCCAGGCACTCTCATGTCGAGAGTTTTTTTCTGCAGTTCACTGAGGCAGGAGTGACTATTTGCACAGTGCCTTCCTTCCTGCCCAAGATTGTTTTTCGCTTCCATGTGATTCAGCAGCTCTGTCTCCCTTCCTTTCGTAGGGAGGTCTACCCAGAGGAATTCTCTGCTCTCAATTTTCTGGATGTGAGACGAGTCATCATCAGATACTTGGAAGTGACCAATGATTTCCTGAAATCGGATCATCTGTTTGTCCTGTTTACAGGTCCTCGTAAGGGTCTGCAGGCTTCTAAGCCTACAGTGGCAAGATGGGCAAGGAAGCCATTGCAGCGGCTTAGGTGGCTGCGGGGAAGGCCCATACCTTCTCCAGGCATTACCGCTTGACTGTGGCTGCTCGGGCGGAGGCCCGGTTTGGAGCTTCAGTGTTGCGGTCAGGGATTTCTATGTCCCGCCCTGGGTGAGTACTGCTTCGGTACATCCCACCAGTCTATGGATTGATCAGCTTGATGATATGGAAGGTAAAATTATGTATCATACCTGATAATTTTCTTTCCATTAATCATAGCTGATCAATCCATAGCCCCTCCCAGATATCTGTACTGTTTATATTCTGGTTGAATTTTAGGTTCAAGTTTAGCCTTCAGTTACTTCAGGAGGACTTCGTGTTCAAGTTCTTCTTTCACTTGGATTCTTCAAGAGTTGAGACGAGTTTGTGTTACAGTGAGCTGCTGCATTCCTCTCCCCTCCGTTTTACGGGGCTGGATTGAGATTTAAATTCTGCCGGCACTCCCTCCCGCTTCGTGCGGCTGTAGGGCAGCTTTGTACCCCTCCCGCTTCGGCGGTGTTAGGGTCAGTCAGCTCCTCCCGCGGTTGCGGTTGCAGGATAAGCCAGATCCCCCCGCATCGGCGGGTGTGGTGTCCCTCCCCCGCTCCGCGGGGATGAGCTGGACGGATTCCCCTCCCCCACTTGTGTGGGGATGAGCTGGGTTAATTCCCCTCCCCCGTTTCGGCGATGGTGAGCTGGGCAGAGTGTCCCTTTGTGGGTGTAATTCTCTAAGTGCTGAGTCCTGCGGATGGAGCTTTGATATCGACATACTGAGGAGTTTCCGGCAGCACATGACCACATATAGGGAGGCAAAAGTTTGCTCTCTATCTCCACCTGCTGGTAGATGGACACAACCCACCAGTCTATGGATTGATCAGCTATGATTAATGGAAAGAAAATTATCAGGTATGATACATAATTTTACCATATATACAACTGTTCCAAATTGATACATCAAAAATAACACATAAAACAGTTCGAATTAACAATAGATCTAAAAAGATTGCTATCAGTGAAATGCTATAGCATCTATGCACACATATATAAAATGGTGATATGCTGAGAACAGAAAAAGAGAGAAGAAAAAGAAGAGAATCATGACAATGCTAATATGTAATGAGAGACATCTCCTTGTGCTACATAAATATCACATAGTAATATAACATCGTTTATAATATTCCAAATTTTCATAGCAAGCATGCAAAAATAGTTGACAACATATACAAAATTGATCGAAAAGAGGGAGGAAGAAAACAAAATGTGCAAACTTATCTTAACAGAGGAAATAAACTCTTAGCAAATGACAGCAGTATGTTGTTTGAAAATAGTCTTTAAAACGTAAGATTATAGACATCATTAGAGCCAATAGGAAACCAGTATTGGCTGCTGTCATTTGCTAAGAGTTTATTTCCTCTGTTAAGATAAGTTTGCACATTTTGTTTTCTTCCTCCCTCTTTTCGATCAATTTTGTATATGTTGTCAACTATTTTTGCATGCTTGCTATGAAAATTTGGAATGTTATGAACGATGTTATATTACTATGTCATATTTATGTAGCACAAGGAGATGTCTCTCATTACATATTAGCATTGTCATGATTCTCTTCTTTTTCTTCTCTCTTTTTCTGTTCTCAGCTTATCACCATTTTATATATGTGTGCATAGATGCTATAGCATTTCACTGATAGCAATCTTTTTAGATCTATTGTTAATTCGAACTGTTTTATGTGTTATTTTTGATGTATCAATTTGGAACAGTTGTATATATGTTAATTTATATATGTTGTTTATTTTAGACCCCTGAGGAAGGCCTGTTGGCCGAAACATGGACCGTGTAGGGTCCCATTAAACTTTTCTGGCGATTTTACTCCCTTGTTGTCTGGTTCGTTTTTGGGGTTTTTTCCGCCTTTTTTTGTGGTTCCGTTTTTACGGGAGATTTGGAACTCCATCCACACCATAGGAACCAACTTCAAGAGGACCTACATAATATCCAAAGAGAAAAGCAACACATGGCTATCCGCAAGAAAGAAATAAAGCTATCTTTTCTCCTGCAGGATCACAGAGAGAAAAACAGCCTATATTTGGATAACCACAGCTCTGCAGAAACAACATCCCCAGACACCTTGGAGACATTTGGATATACATCTGAGGCATGTGAAAATCAGAGCCCAAACAAACCAAGGAATACTGATCACACCTTCAGAGATGCAGATCAGATGGGTATAATAAACCTCTCGAACCATCAGTTAACACAGCATGAAGTCTCCGTGCTCTCCAAGGGACTTTCTTTTTGCCCATCTAGCAAACTTGATGAAATCCAACTATATTCAGACCTAGAAGAATTCTTAAGAAAAATGCGTCTTAGAGCACATTTCCACAATAGAGGGAAACCAAACAGACCGGAATACAGTCTTAAACAAAAGAACACTTATTTCACCCCACAGGAGGGACAAAACTACAAGCTGGATAATTACATAGAAAGTTTCAGACATAGGGTTAAATCACAACTCTCCAACAAACAAAAAAGAATTCTGTACAATCTTACCCCACCAGAAAGAGCGGCCATAAGAACTCTACAAACTAACGAACGCATTATCATCAAACCCGCAGACAAAGGAGGCGCAGTGGTAATTATGGACACACAAAAATACATTGAAGAGGGACACAGACAGCTCTCAGACAACAAATACTACAGGAAACTAACTGAAGACCCCACACAGGATTATACAAAGCAGCTAAAAGATCTTATCAGAACATTTCTTACACAAGCACAGCCACATCTGAAGAAACTCATACCAAACCAGCCTTCTGTGGGCACATTCTACATGTTACCCAAAATCCACAAACCTGGAAACCCTGGCAGACCAATCATATCAGGTATTGGCACGCTCACAGAGGAAATATCTGGACTCATAGAGGGAATTCTGAAACCTCTCGTGCACAAAACTAACAGCTTCATACAAGACACCACAGACTTTCTGAATAAATTGAAAAATATCAAACAATTACCACCAAACACCCTTCTGGTCACGATGGATGTAGAATCACTATACAGCAACATTCCACATGTGGATGGCATAGCTGCATGTGGAAGACTCCTAAAAAAAAATCCACACTGGACCATCAATACTCACCAGAAACTATTACAAAATTAATCAAATTCATTTTAACTCACAACTACTTCCAAATAATGGGCACTGCAATGGGCACCAGGACAGCACCCCAATATGCCAACCTTTTTATGGCTGAGCTGGAAGAGACATTTCTTGAATACATACCAGACCAAACCTCTAAAATACTACCGGTACATCGATGACATTTTTATGATTTGGATGGAGGGGGAAGAAACTCTGAAACAATTTTACTATTCCTTCAATACATACCATCCTACAATCAGATTCAAAATTGACTACTCCCCAGAAAAAGTCAATTTTTTGGACACCACAGTCTCAATCAGTGATGGCTGTATACAAACATCTATATACAAGAAACCCACAGACAGATGCAGCTACCTCCACAACTCCAGCTTCCACCCTTCACATACAAACAGATCCATTATTTACAGCCAAGCCACAAGATACCACCGTATCTGCTCGGACCCAGAGGATAGAGACAGACACCTTGAAACCCTGACTGCATCCTTCAAACAGGCTACAACCCCAAAATAATCTCCAAGAATATTGCTTCCTCCCTCAAAACACCCAGGGAAAATCTGCTATAGTACAAAGAAAAAAAATCCAACGACAGAATTCCCCTTGTAGTGACATACAACCCAGAGCTGGAGAAACTGAGGAAAATCATAAGAGACCTACAGCCACTACTTCAGGAAGATGAATTACTGAAAGAGATATTCCCATCCCCACCAGTGCTGGCCTTCCGACAGCCACCAAATTTAAAACACAAGCTGATCAGAAATAAACTTCCAACACAGACGGAAAAAGAAAAGGGCACGTTCCCATGTAACACAGCCAGCTGCAAACTATGTCAAAACATTTCACAAGACCCCACAGTCATTCACAAAGGAAAAGTATTCAACATAAAGGACTATTTTACATGCTTATCTTCCAATGTGGTATATATCATTCAGTGTAAGAAATGTAACGAAGGATGCTATATTGGAGAAACAGGCCAGATGCTTAAGACAAGATTCAATCTACACAGACATCACATGAAAATAGCCGGTGCCAGTCAGGCCCCCACCCCTGTGGGCCAACACTTCACAAGACCAGAACACTGCACCAGTGATTTCACAGTAAGAATACTGAAAGGTAATTTTAAAACAATACAGGAACGTAAGACCTTTGAAATAAGAATGATTGAATATTTTGACACCCAACAAACAGGACTTAATAAGGATCTGGGTTTTCTAACTCATTATAAAACATAAAGCTGTATTTCTCTGTTTATTTCTCTGTTTGTTACCCTCCTCTCACCTACCAACACCCATTCTGTTAGAATATCAATGAAATGCTTTGATGTCCCCATGCATACCCCCAACCTCCCACTCTGTCAGACTGTCAAAGTAATGCTTTGATGTTTCTCTCGTATATACTATCTGCTACCTCATTTGCTTATTTCCAATCTGAGGAAGAAGGGCAACCTTCGAAAGCTAATCAAGAAATGTATTAAGTTATGTCCAATAAAAAAGGTATCACCCAAAATAAGAAATATACAGGAATATACTAGATTCTGCAAAATTCTCAAATCGGCCCTATTCAAACATAGGGCCGATTTGAGAATTTTGCAGAATCTAGTATATTCCTGTATATTTCTTATTTTGGGTGATACCTTTTTTATTGGACATAACCCTCACAAAGAACAACCATATCTCAAACAGTTGTTACCTGAATTGGTTATTACTGTATTTACCATTAACTTTCTCTTTGCTTAATGTACAATTTCTCATTCATAATAGATTTTCTAAATTTTAATTATCCATAGTTATCCCTGTATGTTTATAATATTGTATTGTAAAATTGGATTCTTACAACGAATTACTTTCTTATGCATTATTCTTTATGTATCCTATACTGTTTATTGTAAGCCACATTGAACTCAGACTTGTTTGGGATAATGTGGGATATAAATGTCACAAATAAATAAACATGGTATTTGGTAACTAAATTATATTTAGTAATTCTGAATGCAGATGAATTATTAGATACTATGCATAGTTATATTTAATAGTTTAAGATTTTGATCATTGTTTAGAATAGGTGTGCTTAATATAATTTGACTCTCTCAACCAGGTGACTCAGGTGTTTGGGGTTTGAAAAAAAACTTTGCTCTGTTGGAACTCTTGGAGCGACTACAGAATGGTGCACCTGGTCAATGCGGAGCATCTGAGGAAGCTATCGGTGTCTCTGGAGAGGTATATGTTAGAAATTAAAATATTGTTCTTCTCTTTTTTGGCTTGGCAGTTTTCCTCCTTTGTTGGCTTTCCACTTAATTGGATCAGGTCTCTACCAGGCCTGTGGCAGCATGAGACTTTTTATGTACCGTTACATGGTAGTTTCTCTCATTTTTAATCTCTTCTGGCCAAGACCACCTGCTATGATTGTTTTGAACTCGGAGCCACAGACTGGCTCGCTCCTGGAACTTGGTATGATGAATGCTCTGTGAATCTGTCTAATAGGTGTGACTGAGCGATGGTTGGAATTAATTACTTTTACATCTTCCCTGACCTAAGCTTAACTGATAGACTAGAAGCCAGACTTGAAAGTCATAACCTATAAATATTTTTTGCATCTAACTAGATAAGAGTTTTTGTCAAGTTGGGCACTTTTATTCTTATCTTTTTTTTACAACATAATAAAGCATAACTGCCTAAACTAAACTCATTCTCACTGCAAAATACAAAATAAATTCAGTACTTACAGTACATTTTAATGTGTGGATGTAGCTGACAAGCTACCATCAGTACTGGTTACAAAGCTTAGCCTGTTGTGAAGATGTTCTCCAAGGACAAGCAGGGATATCAAGTCCTCACAGATGAGTGACATCACCTGATGGAACCCAGCTACGAAAAGGATTCTCCAGCTAAATAAAGTGGAAGTCTTTGAAAGGCCATACTTCACATGTGTGCAGGTCCCTGCTTTGCTTCATTTTCCACAGAACTGTTTGGATTGGATGTACCCACTCTCTTCTGCAAATTGAGTTGTACATTTTTTGAGATTTGCACATGGACCTCTTCTTCCTTTTTAACTTCTCAAATTATATTTTTGAGTCTTTTTAAAGTTTTCTTTAGTTTTTGCACACTTTCCTGCTTTCTATTTCTTGGAGCCTGGTGATCCCAGGTGGGGCTGGTTTGTAAAAATTGAGTTTGGTTTTGCAGCAGCTATAGTTTTGGTGATATGTCCCAGAGAAATGACCCCTGTATCTTAAAAATGTGGGTAGTGCAGTAAGACCCTATCTGATGTGGTTGCCCGTAGTTGGTGCTTGTGATGCCTTAGGCGCAGTCTCAAACCAACTCAGTATCTTTTATGCTTATAAATGACAGAGGGGGTTGGCAGCTGTGAAAAGCTCTTCAGTGTTTCTAAGTCTACTCCATCAATAATTGCATTGGAAGTGTTGGTCTCAAAGGGTCCAGGGACTGCGCTGGATGCTAGGAACATATCATTGTCAGGAATTCATTTATCACCCTTGAGTTGAGTTGATACAAGCTATCAGGAGCAGACATTGACCAGTTCCTGTCTGAAGAAGGGGAAGAATTTGTTTGAATTTGTTCTTTCCATGGAGCTTTCAGCATCAAGAGTAGAGGCTCTGAAGTATCAACATCAGATGCTATCAAAACTCAATATCAAGTACCAAGGTACTGTTGACTTCCATACCCTTGAATCCCCCCTCCCCCGACAGAGGTCTGCTCAATTTCTGCAATGTCTGGGCAAATCCCTTAACTCTCTATTGATCCAGGTACAAAAAAAAATAGTACCTATATATAATACATAAACTGCTTTGATTGTAACCACATAAAAGTGGTTATGTTAAAACCTATCCCCCAGATAATACAATCCAACTTGGCCTGCTCAGGGTAAAATAAAAACGATGTAGAAATCTTAAAACTCTGTCATCACCACCAAGAGAAAGCAAACACTCAATACGTAGAGTAATGTGTCCTCAAAGAAAGGGTAACGTGCTAATCACACCTCCTGAAAGCTCAGAATGATTGAAATATAGATAACTCTGCTACCTATGTACCGGCTGGCTGCCATGGTCATGCCTGTACTTTTATTATCTGTACTTGAGTTCTAATAATGTACTAATTTATTTGGATTGAATTGGTGTATGGCTTTTCTTCCTTTTCTGTTCCTATATAACCTCCAACAGCTGGGTTCTCAAGATCATTTATCAAGGATATAAACTCCACCTATTTGATATCCTACCCGATTGCATATATGAGAGTATCTTGGTGAAACTCAGCATCAAGAAGTGCCAAGGAGTTCTCTTTCCTTTTAGATACCGTAATCCATGCCACCAGGGTGAAGGAAATTTACTCCAATTATTTCTGTGTCACAAAATCCCATCCTATTCCTAAAGGCTTCTAATAAATTTCAGGCTTGGGGAAAATTCAAGATTTCCATGAGCACTTAAGTTCCGTTTTTGAAAAAGGGGACTGGATATGTTCTCTGGTCCTAAAGGAAGTATTCACCCCTATAGTTGAGCTGACTGTGATGTGTGTGATAGGGCAACACCACTACCAGTATCATGTGCTGCTGCTTGGCCTGGTGTCAACTCCATGCATGTTCACGAAATGGGTAGATGTGCAACTACCACAGCTACACAACTGTGTGAGTGCATGTGTTCCCCTATCTGGATGATTGACTAGGCTCCTTCCTGAGATGAGGTCTTGACCAAAGATTAATCAGCATAAACAACCATGTGCTGGAGTAATTAAAGTTTTGTCATACCAAAGTTATATTTGAGCCTGTCATCTGAATTGGGATTAATAGGAGCTCTGCTAGATGTGACTCGAGCAAAGGCCTTGTCTTCTGCAAGAAAGGATTGCCATATTGGTATCCACGGTTTGGCAGGTGCTCTTGAGTCAGCAAATAGCTCAGGGCATGTTGAAGTTCTTGGGCCATTTGGCTTCAACAGTACGTGTGACTCGATGTAGTCGGGTCACCCTGATTATGGGACCTAGTCTGCAACACCAGACTTCTATGGGACTTTGTTCTGGTGGATGGATCATTCCAGTCTGGCAAAAGGCATCCTCTTTCAGATTTTTCCCTTGCAAATTGTCTTCATCACAGATGAATCCAAATCGGGTTGGAAAAACCATGCAAATAGACTTCATATTTGGAGTCAGATGTGCACAGGAAAAGTTTTCATCAGATCAGTTTCCTGGAGTTGAGGGCTACATGGACTGCTCTAAAGCAGTGGTTCTCAACCTGGTCTTTGGGACACACCATGCTAATTAGGTTTCAAGATATCCACAATGAATAGACCTGAGATAAATTTGCATGCAGTATCTACACTGTATGCAAATCTATCTCATGCAAATTCATTTTGGGTATACTGAAAATCTGATTGGCTAGGTATGTCCCTAGTGAGAATCCCTGCTCTTAAGGCTTTCAGGTATTGGCCAAAATAATCATTTGGGACAACCAAGTAATCATGTACTCTAATAAGCAAGAAAGAACAGGATTCTTCTTCCTGTGTTGAAGACTGCCAGGATGTGCAACTGAGTCATCTCTCATAGGATGACCCTCGGGGCTATGTACCTGGCAGGGAAAGCCAATGTCCTAGCAGACAAAGTGGATCAACCGCGTGAGTCTGTCTCAACTCAGAGTAGCGAAAATGATATTTTGCAAGTGAGGCACACCCAAGGTGAATCTATTAGCATCTGTTTAGAACAAGAAAGTGCCTCATTTCTAATCCACAATGGGGACTGACAGTAGTCTAGCCTCTGCCTTCCCTCCTGCACTGGGAAGTTTTCTGTAGGCATATCCTTCCGTACTTCTCATAGCGGACTCTTCTAAAACTCAGTCAGGATCAGGGTAGCATGATTTTCATCCATAAGGATCTCCATCAGACACAGTAATTATCCAGTGCTGATCATAAAGGCTCAGGGAACAATGTTGCATCTCAACATCAGGTCCGTCCATATCACATTCTGGATGTTGAGAGAGTTATCTTGGCTGCCATAAATTTGCCTGGCAGTGTATCACAGATCCTTGTGGCTTCTAGAAAGGATTCCATTAGACAGTTTTATGGTTTTAAGTGGAAGAGGTTTGCTATCTTGTGTTCTAAGCCCTACACCATTTTCTTGTCCCACACAAAAGCTGTTTGAATTCTGTATCTCTGAGTCAGGTTTAAAGTCAGTTCAGTTGGCACTTATCACTATTGGGTGAAGGAAAACCTATCCCTCTATAGCCTTTAGGGGCATATTTCTCTTGAAGTCTTCTGTCAAGTCATCTGCCATTTCTTGGGACCTCAATATTGTTCTAAACCAGCTGAAGAAAACACTCTTTCAGCCACTAGGCTCTTGCAACCTGAATTACCTGACTTGATAGGTCATCTTTTTAGTGGTGGCCACTTAAGTGTGCAGACAAAATGAATTTCAGGATTTATTGACCAATCTGTACTACAGGTTTTTCAACTGGGTGGTTCTATTCACTCATCCAAAGTTCCTTTTTAAGATGGAGTCTGTTTCTAACTTGACCAGTCAGTTATCCTCCCAACATTTTCCTCTAGGCTATACACCCCATGGTGATGACTATCTTACACACTTTAGATTGCAAATGATCCCTAGCCTATACTTGAAGCTGACTAAAGCTCTGAGAAACTCAACTTGGCTTTTTGTTTCTTTGACCTCAATAAATCTTGGACTGCTTTTTGCTATACGGTTGGCTTGCAAACTGCATCTCCTTTGACTATGCCCAAGCATCCTGACCCTGGAAGATCACGTCAAGGCTCATTCTCCGAGGACAAGCAGGCTGCTTGTTCTCACTGATGGGTTGACGTCCTCGGCAGCCCCCTCCATCGGAAAGTTTACTAGCAAAGGCCTTTGCTAGTCCTCGCGCGCTCATGCCCGAGCCGGCCAGTCTTCTTTCGTCCGCGCTCGGTACGGTCGTGTTACGCCGTTCGTGCCCCAGAGAGTCGACCTCGCGCGTCCTTTTCGAAGTGTTTTTTCCTTGGTTTTCGTTGAAAAAGTTCGGGAAGCGCTCCGGAAGTGTTCCGGAAGACCCTTTCGGGTTTTCTGCCCGTAATTTTCACAGCTTTTGCCCCGTAAGTTTTCTTTCGTTGTCGGGGTAGGCCTAGTTTGGCCTCGGTCGAGATTTTTCTCCCTTTAAATTTTAGTGCTTCAATTTTCGCCATTTCGGCCTTTGATTTCGCCGGCGTGATTTTTCCGCCCATGACATCGAAGCCTTCCAGCGGCTTCAAGAAGTGCACCCAGTGCGCCCGGGTAATCTCGCTCACTGATAGGCACTCTGCATGTCTTCAGTGTCTAGGGGCCCAGCACCGCCCTCAGAACTGCAGTCTGTGTTCCCTGTTACAAAGGCGGACTCAGGTAGCGAGATTAGCCCAGTGGAACGTTTTGTTCTCGGGCTCTTCGTCGGCATCGGCACCGGAGGCATCGAGTGCATCGACGTCGTCAGCGTCCGGACCATCTTCCTTGGCTGCCGCTCCATCGACTGCATCGAGGCATAGGACCTCTGCATCGGCGCCGAGGCATCGGGCGACTGCATCGACGTCGGTGGTACCGAGACTTCATCTGCTGATGTCGTCGGACGGAGGTGCATCGTCAGGAGTGCAGGTGAGGGCTGTCCATTCCCCTGCTGGTGGCGGTGAGCCTTCGGGTGGGTCTCCTCCTACCCTGAGGGCTCCTGCGGTACAGCCCCCCCGGGATCGACCCTCTTCGGTCTCGGCCCCGAGGAAGCGACGGATGGATTCTACGTCCTCCTCGTCGGTGCCGGGGAGCTCCGGTGACATGCTTCGGAAGAAGTCGAAGAAGCATCGACACCGGTCTCCTCCCCGTGTCGGCACCGAGAGCTCTGGGTCGCCGAGGGAGTCGGCACCCAGCAGGCATCGGCACCGAGAGGACCGCTCACCCTCTGTTCAGGAGGTGTCGATGCGCTCCACTCTGGACAGCCCGGAACAGCCTCCTCGCCCGGAACAGGTTCTGACGTCGACGCCTGCATCGACCTCTCAGCCTTTTTCTGCAGCCACTCTGAACGAGAGCCTCCGGGCCGTTCTCCCAGAGATTCTGGGAGAGCCGTTGCGCCCTACCCCTCCGGTACCGGTGGTGCTTGCGCCTCCGGTACCGTCGAGCGTGGCGCCGGCTGGTCCATCGCCCAGGTTGAGGTCCCCGACGTCGGTACCGCGTGCGGTGCCGACCGCGGCCACCTCCCAGGAAGGCTCCCCGACTACGTCGGCGGAGGGAGCTTCGCCGATGCGGGCGAGGGAGTCTACCTCTCGACGCCCCCATCGTGGACGTGGCTCCACGGAGTCGAGCCGGGCGAGGTTGCAGACACAGGTCCGTGAACTTGTGTCTGACACCGAGGGTGAGGCCTCGTGGGAGGACGAAGAAGACCCCAGATATTTCTCTGACGAGGAGTCTGGGGGTCTTCCTTCTGATCCCACTCCCTCTCCTGAAAGGCAGCTTTCTCCTCCTGAGAGTCTGTCTTTCGCTTCCTTTGTCCGGGAGATGTCTACGGCCATCCCCTTCCCAGTGGTTGTGGAGGACGAGCCCAGGGCTGAAATGTTTGAGCTCCTGGACTATCCTTCTCCACCTAAGGAAGCGTCCACTGTTCCCTTGCACCATGTCCTGAAAAAGACATTGCTTGCGAACTGGACCAAGCCATTAAGTAATCCCCACATTCCCAAGAAGATCGAGTCCCAGTACCGGATCCATGGGGACCCAGAGCTGATGCGCACTCAGTTGCCTCATGACTCTGGAGTTGTGGATTTGGCCCTAAAGAAGGCTAAGAGTTCTAGGGAGCATGCTTCGGCGCCCCCGGGCAAAGACCCTAGAACCTTAGACTCCTTTGGGAGGAAGGCCTACCATTCTTCTATGCTCGTGGCCAAGATCCAGTCTTACCAGCTCTACACGAGCATACACATGCGGAACAATGTGCGGCAGTTGGCGGGCTTGGTTGATGCTCTTCCCCCTGAGCAAGCCAAGCCTTTTCAGGAGGTGGTCAGGCAGCTGAAGGCGTGCAGAAAATTCCTGGCCAGAGGAGTTTATGACACTTTTGATGTTGCGTCCAGGGCCGCTGCTCAAGGTGTGGTGATGCGCAGGCTCTCATGGCTGCGTGCCGCCGACCTGGAGAATAGAATCCAGCAGCGGATTGCGGACTCGCCTTGCCGTGCGGACAACATTTTTGGGGAAAAAGTCGAGCAGGTGGTAGAGTCTCTCCACCAGCGGGACACCGCATTCGACAAGTTCTCCCGCCGGCAGCCTTCAGCATCTACCTCTACAGGTAGAAGATTTTTCGGGGGAAGGAAGACTGGTCCCTATGCTTCTGGTAAGCGTAGGTACAATCCTCCTTCCCGACAGCCTGCGGCCCAGGCTAAGCCCCAGCGCGCTCGCTCTCGTCAGCAGCGTGCGCCTCAGCAAGGCCCCGCGGCTCCCCAGCAAAAGCAAGGGGCGAGCTTTTGACTGGCTCCAGCAGGGCATAGCCGACATCCAAGTGTCAGTGCCGGGCGACCTGCCGGTCGGGGGGAGGTTGATAGCTTTTCACCAAAGGTGGCCTCTCATAACCTCCGATCAGTGGGTTCTGCAAATAGTCCGGCAAGGATACACCCTCAATTTGGCCTCAAAACCTCCAAATTGTCCACCGGGAGCTCAGTCTTACAGCTTCCAGCACAAGCAGGTACTTGCAGAGGAACTCTCCGCCCTTCTCAGCGCCAATGCGGTCGAGCCCGTGCCATCCGGGCAGGAAGGGCTGGGATTCTATTCCAGGTACTTCCTTGTGGAAAAGAAAACAGGGGGGATGCGTCCCATCCTAGACCTAAGGGCCCTGAACAAATATCTCGTAAAAGAAAAGTTCAGGATGCTTTCCCTGGGCACCCTCCTCCCCATGATTCAGCAAAACGATTGGCTATGCTCTCTGGACTTGAAGGATGCCTACACTCACATCCCGATACTGCCAGCTCACAGACAGTATCTGCGATTTCAGCTGGGCACACGCCACTTCCAGTACTGTGTGCTACCCTTTGGGCTCGCCTCTGCGCCCAGGGTGTTCACAAAGTGCTTGGCTGTAGTAGCAGCGGCACTTCGCAGGCTGGGGGTGCACGTGTTCCCATATCTCGACGATTGGCTGGTGAAGAACACATCCGAGGCAGGAGCCCTGCAGTCCATGCAGATGACTATTCGCCTCCTGGAGCTACTGGGGTTTGTGATAAATTATCCAAAGTCCCATCTTCTCCCAGTGCAGAGACTCGAATTCATAGGAGCTCTGCTGGATTCTCGGACGGCTCGCGCCTATCTCCCAGAGACAAGAGCCACCAACTTGTTGTCCCTCGTCTCGCGGGTGCGAGCGTCCCAGCAGATCACAGCTCGGCAGATGTTGAGATTGCTGGGCCACATGGCCTCCACAGTTCATGTGACGCCCATGGCCCGTCTTCACATGAGATCTGCTCAATGGACCCTAGCCTCTCAGTGGTATCAGGCCGCTGGGGGTCTAGAGGACGTGATCCACCTGTCCACGAGTTTTCTCAAATCCCTATATTGGTGGACGATTTGCTCCAATTTGACTCTGGGACGTCCCTTCCAATGGCCCGTCTTCACATGAGATCTGCTCAATGGACCCTAGCCTCTCAGTGGTATCAGGCCGCTGGGGGTCTAGAGGACGTGATCCACCTGTCCACGAGTTTTCTCAAATCCCTATATTGGTGGACGATTTGCTCCAATTTGACTCTGGGACGTCCCTTCCAAATTCCTCAGCCACAAAAGGTGCTGACCACGGATGCGTCCCTCCTGGGATGGGGAGCTCATGTCGATGGGCTTCACACCCAAGGAAGCTGGTCCCTCCAGGAACGCGATCTGCAGATCAATCTCCTGGAGTTACGAGCGATCTGGAATGCTCTGAAGGCTTTCAGAGATCGGCTGTCCCACCAAATTATCCAAATTCAGACAGACAACCAGGTTGCCATGTACTATGTCAACAAGCAGGGGGGCACCGGATCTCGCCCCCTGTGTCAGGAAGCCGTCAGCATGTGGCTCTGGGCTCGCCGTCACGGCATGGGGCTCCAAGCCACATATCTGGCAGGCGTAAACAACAGTCTGGCCGACAGGTTGAGCAGGATTATGCAACCTCACGAGTGGTCGCTCAATTCCCGTGTGGTACGACAGATCTTCCAGGTGTGGGGCACCCCCTTGGTAGATCTCTTCGCATCTCGAGTGAACCACAAAGTCCCTCAGTTCTGTTCCAGGCTTCAGGCCCACGGCAGACTGGCATCGGATGCCTTCCTCCTGGATTGGGGGGAGGGCCTGCTGTATGCTTATCCTCCCATTCCTCTGGTGGGGAAGACTTTGTTGAAACTCAAGCAAGACCGAGGCACCATGATTCTGATTGCTCCTTTTTGGCCGCGTCAGATCTTGTTCCCTCTTCTTCTGGAGTTGTCCTCCGAAGAACCGTGGAGATTGGAGTGTTTTCCGACCCTCATCACACAGGACGAAGGGGCACTTCTGCATCCCAGCCTCCAGTCGCTGGCTCTTACGGCCTGGATGTTGAGGGCGTAGACTTTGCCTCTTTGGGTCTGTCCGAGGGTGTCTCCCTCATCTTGCTTGCTTCCAGGAAAGATTCCACTAAGAGAAGTTACTTCTTCCATTGGAGGAGGTTTGCCGTCTGGTGTGACAGCAAGGCCCTAGATCCTCGCTCTTGTCCTACACAGACCCTGCTTGAATACCTTCTGCACTTGTCTGAGTCTGGTCTCAAGACCAACTCTGTAAGGGTTCACCTTAGTGCAATCAGTGCTTACCATTACCATGTGGAAGGTAAGCCGATCTCAGGACAGCCTTTAGTCGTTCGCTTCATGAGAGGCTTGCTTTTGTCAAAGCCCCCTGTCAAGCCTCCTACAGTGTCATGGGATCTCAATGTCGTTCTCACCCAGCTGATGAAACCTCCTTTTGATCCACTGAACTCCTGCCATCTGAAGTACTTGACCTGGAAGGTCATTTTCTTGGTGGCAGTTACTTCAGCTCGTAGAGTCAGTGAGCTTCAGGCCCTGGTAGCCCAGGCCCCTTACACCAAATTTCATCATAACAGAGTAGTCCTCCGCACTCACCCTAAGTTCCTGCCAAAGGTCGTGTCGGAGTTCCATCTGAACCAGTCAATTGTCTTGCCAACATTCTTTCCCCGTCCTCATTCCTGCCCTGCTGAACGTCAGCTGCACACATTGGACTGCAAGAGAGCATTGGCCTTCTACCTGGAGCGGACACAGCCCCACAGACAGTCCGCCCAATTGTTTGTTTCTTTTGATCCCAATAGGAGGGGAGTGGCTGTAGGGAAACGCACCATATCCAATTGGCTAGCAGATTGCATTTCCTTCACTTACGCCCAGGCGGGGCTGGCTCTTGAGGGTCATGTCACGGCTCATAATGTTAGAGCCATGGCTGCGTCGGTAGCCCACTTGAAGTCAGCCTCCATTGAAGAAATTTGCAAAGCTGCGACGTGGTCATCTGTCCACACATTCACATCTCATTACTGCCTGCAGCAGGATACCCGACGCGACAGTCGGTTCGGGCAGTCAGTTCTTCAGAACCTGTTTGGGCTTTAGAATCCAACTCCACCCCCCGAGGGCCCTGTTTGTTCTGTTCCAGGCTACACTCTCAGTTAGTTGGTAAATTTTTTAGGTCAATCTCAGTTATGTCCTCGCCGTTGCGAGGCCCAATTGACCATGGTTGTTGTTTTGAGTGAGCCTGGGGGCTAGGGATACCCCATCAGTGAGAACAAGCAGCCTGCTTGTCCTCGGAGAAAGCGAATGCTACATACCTGTAGAAGGTATTCTCCGAGGACAGCAGGCTGATTGTTCTCACAAACCCGCCCGCCTCCCCTTTGGAGTTGAGTCTTCCCTTGAAGTGTATTGTCTTGCTACATACTGGACTGGCCGGCTCGAGCCGGTTTCGGGCGGGAAGACGGCCGCGCGAGGACTAGCAAAGGCCTTTGCTAGTAAACTTTCCGATGGAGGGGGCTGCCGAGGACGTCAACCCATCAGTGAGAACAATCAGCCTGCTGTCCTCGGAGAATACCTTCTACAGGTATGTAGCATTCGCTTAATGTGTGACCCATTGCTGCATTAGTAGCCCACTTGAGGCTAGCTGCAGTGGAGGAGAATTGCAGAACAACAACACTGTTAGTAAAGGGATTCTTGGTACAGCAATGGGTTTGGGCAGTCTGTCCTCCAAAATCCCCCCTTCAGTCCGTTCAGAACTCGGCTGCACGTCTTATCTTCCGCCTGGACCGATATACTCATATTACCCCTCTCCTCAAGTCACTTCACTGGCTCCCGATCAGGTACCGCATACAGTTCAAGCTTCTCCTACTAACCTACAAATGCACTCGTTCTGCAGCCCCTCCTTACCTTTCTACCCTCATCTCCCCTTATGTTCCTACCCGTAACCTCCGCTCTCAAGACAAATCCCTCCTTTCAGTACCCTTCTCCACCACCGCCAACTCCAGGCTCCACCCTTTCTGCCTCGCCTCACCCCATGCTTGGAATAAACTCCCTGAGCCCATATGCCAGGCCCCCTCCCTGCCCATCTTCAAATCCTTACTCAAAGCCCACCTCTTCAATGTCGCCTTCGGCACCTAACCACTATACCTCTACGCAGGAAATCTAGACTGCCCCAACTTGACATTTCGTTCTTTAGATTGTAAGCTCTTTTGAGCAGGGTCTGTCCTTCTTTGTTAAACTGTACAGCGCTGCGTAACCCTAGTAGCGCTCTAGAAATGTTAAGTAGTAGTAGTAATCTGAGGTTTAGAATCCAAAAACAGTTATGGCATCTTTTTTCACACACAATTTCTTTCCCCCACTTCTGCAAAAGGGAAGTCTGTAGTTGAGGAGTCCCTTTAGTGAGGACTTGATATCCTGCTTGTCCTCAGAAAAAATCAAGTTACTTAACAGTGACAATTGTTCTTTCAAGACAGTAGTCTTAAAAACCTTGCACATCCTCTCACTTCCCTTATGGGTTGTCTTATAAAACGAGCTATTTAGGAATTGAGATGGTCTCACACTACAACACAGCGTACAACGTAGTGCACATCCATAGTATTGCCTAAAAGATTTTAGAAATTGTTCTAAAGTATAAGAACTTTTTCCTATGCTTGGTTCTGGATGACATCACTCAGTTGTGAGGCCTTCAGTTCTGCTGTCCATGTAGAACAGCTGCTACAGGTAAGTAACTTAGTTTTATTTTATATCCTTGAGTGGCCAGTTTACTAAACCTTGTTAAATTGGAAAGATGATTTCATGTGGTAAATCATCTGATTTATCCCTCTGGTTTACAGAACCTGTACTTGAGAACCCCGAAGATTCAGGCTGTCAGAATATCTGTATTGCACAGGCATATGAGAGTTGTGCTAAGTGCATGCTAATATATCTCGTGCTTATTCATTGTGGGTCAACAAAATCACACCCCAGTCTATAGTACATGTACTCAACCAAAATATTCAAATATAATAAAGATAAACCATCACACTTAGTCACCATCAGTCCACTACTGAGCTTTTTTTTTTTTTTTTTTTTTAACCAAAGCTTAGGGTGCACTTCCTCCACTGCATGCAAATCTCTCATGAGTATTCATTGTGAATATCCTGAAAACCTGACTGGCAGGGGTGCCTCCAGGACCAGGTTTGGGAATCACTGCTATAGGCCACACAGCGCTTAGCACATGCTAAGCTTTAGTAAAAGGGCCCCGATATCAAAAGGATATTAAATCTATTTTGCAGAGTATTAGTGTAATAGTATTGAAAACCTTTTCAAAGATGAGAATTAGAAAATGTCATATTTCTCAGTGAATATTTTTTAAAGCAAATTAATCCGTCAAACATCTTATCAAAATCCAGAAAAAAAATTATAATACTTCTCTGTGAACTTTTCTTAGAGCCCTGTTTACTAAGCTGGGCTAACGCTAGAGACACCCATCTAATATAATAATTTGCTCCTGCAACGTTCCAATGTGTCTACCTGCGTTCGTAACCATCTCCTGACGTCACTCTCCCGCAGTAGAAGCCTGCTTGCCTGACGTCAGGAGATGGTTACGAATGCAGTGAGAGACATTGGAACGTTGCAGGAGCAGCTTCAGTCCTTCCTTCACACGCACCACCATCTCCACCCAGGGCTGCCGAGACACTGGGCCGGGCCCCTGCCCTCGCCGCCATGCCCCCCCCCCCCCCGAGGTCGCCGCAGCCACTGCTCCCCCTCCACCCCTTCCGAGGTCGCCGCAGCCACTGCTCCCCCCTCCATCCCCCCGAGGTCGCCGCAGCCACTGCTCCCCCCTCCATCCGCCACTGGGCCGGGCCCCCTGCATCAGGGGCGTAGCCACGGGCGGGCCTGGACGGGCCCAGGCCTAGCCACTTTCCCTTCAGGCCCGCCCACCCAACACAGACCTGCCAAGTCTCCTGCGAAACACGTGGCGCCAGCTCCCATTTCCAGCCACTGCTGCTTCTCCTGTTGAGCAGCAGCGGCCGCTACAAAAACAAAAAGAGCTAATTAAACCACCAAAAATGTTTTTAAAAAGCAAGCGCGGCACCGCAGGCAGCCATCAGGCATTGGCTGTCGGCTCTGCAGCCGCTCCTCTCACCTCTCACGTCACTGCCCCTGGAGCAGAACCCTGGAGGAGCGCAGCGACATGAGAGGTGAGAGGAGCGGCTGCAGAGCTGACAGCCAATGCCTGATGCCTGATGGCTGCCTGCGGTGCTGCGCTTGCTTTTTAAAAACATTTTTGGTGGTTTAATTAGCTCTTTTTGTTTTTCTAGCGGCGGCTGCTGCTCAACAGGAGAAGCAGCAGTGGCTGGAAATGGGAGCTGGCGCCGCGTGTTTCATTGGAGACTTGGCAGGTCTGTGTTGGGTGGGCAGGCCTGGATGGAAAGAAGGGGATAGAAAGAGAGACACTGGATGGAAGAATCGGGAGAGGGGGGTAGACGGAAGGATGGGGAGAGAAAGACACGATGGAAGGATGGGGAGAGAAAGGGGGAGACGGATGAATGGATGGAGAGAGAAAGGGGAGAGACTGGAAGAATGTGGAGAGAGAAGGGACACTGAACAGAAAAGAGTAGAGAGATAGAGAGACACTGAATAGAAGGAGGGGGAGAGAGACATTAGATGGAAGGATCAGGAGAGAGGGTAGATGGGTGGAAGGATGGGGAGAGAAAGAGGGAAGACGCTGGATGGAAGGGTAGGGAGAAAGAGGAGACACTGTGGATGGAAGGATGCAGAAAGAAAGAGAGGAGACATTGGAAAGATGGGGAGAGAAAGAGGGGAGGCACTGGAAGGATGGGGAGAGAAAGAGGAGAGCTGCTGGATGGAAAAGGGGAGTAGAGAAAGACTGGAGAATAAGAGGAAGGGGCATGGGGAGAACAAGGGTGAGAAAAAGATGAAAAGCCATAGGTAGATGAAGGAAATTAAAGAATGGATAGTAAGAATGAATTAAATCTGGACCGAGAGAGAGGCTGAAAAACATTGAAGAAAGCAAAGAAAAAGGAGAGAAAAAGGAGAAATGGCGCAGAAGAGTTAAGCGAAAATGAAGGAAAGCAGAATCTAGACACTGGGAGCAACACAATGAGAAAAAGTAAATGGCAATACAACAAAGGTAAAGAAAATAATTTTATTTTAAATTTAGGATAATGTAATATGGTACCTGTGTTAATAACGTTTCAGAGACCAATACTTCCTTAGGTCAGGAGAGGATACCATAACAGCATTATACTGACCTGAGGCAGGAGGTTTTGGCCTCTGAAAGCTCATTGAAAAGGGTGTTAGGCTATTAAATAAATTATTTTCTGAAACCTTTTGCACTGAAAAGCAGCACTTTACCCCTGTGTGACTAAATTTTGCTGGGGGAGGGGGGGTAGAGAGAAAATTTTGTGCCCACCCACTTTGGGTTCAGGCCCACCCAAAATTGGCAGCCTGGTGTCCCGCCCTCGTGGAAGTTGCATCAGATGAGGGCAGGACACAGGGAGGGAAGGAGGCCCGAAGGGAGGCGTTCTGCTGCCTGCAGCGCTGCTTTCATGGAGGTGAGACTGCAATTTCAATGCAGAGGGCAGATGGTCGACGACGGAGGGCGGGTGGCACTGTGGCGCTGGGCCCCCCTTGGAGCCCTGAGCCAAGGGAATTTTGTCCCCCCTGCCCCCCCCTCTCGGCAACTCCACCCCTCCCAGTTCAGCAGTACCCCCCCCCCCCCGGGGGGGGGAGGGGGTCTTGAGACCAGAGGGGACAAGGTGGTCCTGAGACCAGAGAGGAGGGGGAGGGGGTCCTGAGAAGAGAGGGGGGGTCCTGAGACCAGAGAGGGAGGGGGGAGGTATCTCTGACACACACACACACTCTCTCTGTGTCTTTTTCTCTCACTCTCACACACTCTGTCACATTCACTCTTATGTGTCACACAGACACTCTTTCGATCTCATACACTCGGTCTCACAGAGAGTCTGTGTATCGCACACATACTCTCTCGTTATCTGTCTCACACAAACTCTCTCTCACACACACACTGTATCTGTGTGAAACACACACTCGCACACACTCTCATTCTCACACACACACACTCGCACACACTCTCATTCTCACACATACACACTCCCACAGACACACTCGCTCTCACTCTCTCTCTCTGACACACTCGCACATTCACTGTCTCTCTCTCACACAGTAACTCTCACACACACTCAAACATACACACTCCGAGGAAAACCTTGCTAGCGCTCGTTTCATTTGTGTCCGAAACGGGCCTTTTTTACTAGTAGGAATATATAGTTGTCTCTAGCATTAGCGCTCGCCTACAGCACAGTTTTGTAAACAGGGCCCTTAGCAAAGCATTCTCAGTAGACCTTTCTTAGCAGAATGCCTGACATTAATTCATGTTTTGATCAGCATCAAGGATCTAATATCATATTTTCATCTATATTTATTCATTGATGGTTCCAAGCATTCTTATTCACCATGTAAAGAAAAATGGTGTTGGTTTGTTTTAAACCCTTACATGTCATATGATCACCTTCGAGCAATCAGTATTTCCCTTGCAGTCTAAGTTTTACACTTATTTTTCTTTTCTGAATTTTAAGATTTTGATGGATACTTCGCTTAAAAAAATAACTCATTGAGAATTATGACTTTTTATTTAAATTCTGATTTTTGAAAAGATTTGTGATATTAGTATCACTGTTTAAAAAGAGAGATTTCATATGCTTTTGATATAGTGGACTGATGGTGACTGCACTTTGAGAAGTTTTGGAGTCTCTCTTATTTTTGAATATTTTGGTAGAGTGTATATAGTAGAGACTGGAGGATTTATTTGACATTTATGCTTTCCTCTAAGCCAGCGGACATATTGTTTGATATTTTGGTCTCAAAAGTTTGCAGGCTAATTATTTGATATGGATGTCATCTAGGAAATTATCGCTGTTCTTTCAGAGCCTGTTATAGAGGTTAATTGTCAAAAGCATCACTTTACAGACAGAAATAAGCTGTAATAAATTTGTCCACCTGATATCCATATAAAATGTGTAAATAGCTTTATGTGGACTTAGCAGAGGCATTCCTGGGGACAGGGTTTGCACTTAAGCACCTAGTTTTGAAGATACACACATGCCCAGAAATTAATCCAGAAAACTTATATGGTGGTAAAGAGGAAGTGTAAATATGCGAGAGTAGTTTTCTTGGAATAGTTTTCAAAGTGGAAGTACACTTGTACTTTTGTTTTGAAAATTTGCAGTGTATGTGTGTACTTGTTATGCATGCACGGTTATAAAATTACCTTCATAACATGTAAATTGCTTTCTTCCTAAGAAGTGCAAAATGTGTGCGTTGCTAGGATGATCCATTCTTGGAATTGAGTATTGATGTGCTTTTATTTTTTTGGGGTGGATTGTGTTGCTGTTTATAGAGTATTGTTCGCTGTGATGAAGATGAAGCTCATATTGCATCCATGTACTGCACAGTATGTGCCTCTCATCTGTGTGCAGAGTGTTCCCAGCTCACACATTCTACGAAGACGCTAGCAAAGCATCGACGTGTACCTCTAGCTGATAAACCGCATGAGAAGACCATGTGCTGTCAGCATCAAGTACATGCCATTGAATTTGTTTGTTTAGAAGAAGGTTGCCAGGGCAGCCCTCTTATGTGCTGCGTCTGCAAGGAATATGGAAAGCACCAAGGTCACAAGGTATTTTCTGCTTTTTTTCCTGTAACTTGTTTTAAAAGGATCCTTGTAACTTGAACATCAGTTTTGAAAAAATTAAATGTGTGAATGCTTATTGACCTTTTTGCTGATACTGACCGAGTTTACTAGGTAGTTGCATGATCAGTTTTTGTATAATGGATGTCAAATGGAAAAATTTGTTTAGTGTATTGCAAGTAGGGAAGAAAACCTTTTGAAGAGCTAGGTACCTGTGAGAGAGACTTAATGTTTTTCTGCTTTTTTTTTTTTAGCTTATTACATTTTATGGGGTTATTCTGTTTTCTTGTCTATTGCTTTTTCCTTCCCACCCCACCCAGGCTTTCTCTCTTTTTTTTAGGCACATCCTTGGGGGGTGACTTATTTGTTCAAGCCTGGTAGCAGGTAATAAGCACTGAATTTTGGGCACTTAGGTTTTTTTTTCCAGCTCTACTTGCAGTAGTCCAGCAGTGTGCTGAGATTGACCTAGAGGTGTGTATTTCTGCTGCAGCAGGGAGATCTCAATGAGACTGGAGGGAGTGGATTAATGCAACATTCAACCTAGAAGATTGAAGATCATATGACCTTAACTGAAAGCTCTTTTGTTCTAAGGAACACAGTATAGGTGTGCATGCTCACAATGTGTGGGCAGAACAGTAGGCATAACTGAACTACAAAGAATATAATGTTTTTTTTTATCATGCTAGACTGTATAAAGGAGTGATGTATTCCTAGAACTTGCCAATATTTATACTTTATAGTATTTGATATACTGCCTAATCTGGCAGGCAAGTCAAGGTAGTGTACATTAAAAAAAAACAAACCCTAAAAAGATATATATACAGTAGTGTCTTGATTATCCAACCTTCACTAATCCGACCATCCGACATATCCAACAGACCCCCCGGTGACATTAAGAAGGTTTCTTCTTGTTTTCCAGCTTCACACGCTGCTGGTTAGTGTCAATAAACAATGCTGTATTTTAAATACAGATACCCTATGCATGTTCTTTATGCATAGGTATGTTTTCCATGCATTTTTTAAGGGGTTACCATTGTTTTCTGTGTTATACGACAATGGCTTGGTCTCACGTCGGATAATCGAGACTGTACTGTATATATGAAACTAAAGGAAAGGAACAAGCATAAGATCATTCATGACCATGGTCAAAAACTTCATTGTCTGATCAGGCATTCAGTGTGGTATCGAATCCCCCAAAGGCTTATTGGAAGAAATAGGTTTTGAGTAGGGTCTTAAATTTTTAAAGGATTGTTCCGAGTGTAGAAAAGGACCAGCTTTTGGGAGCCAGAAATTAGAATGCCTTGTGGATACACAATGAGACTATTTGGGACCTGGTAGAATCAGGCAGTGGGAGTCCAGAGATCTTTATCTTGTGGGCTTATAGGGAAGCGTTAACGAGGACAGAAACAAAGGTAGACTTAGATAGTAGGCTTTGCGGGTTAGGCATGCTATTTTTAAAATAAATTTGAAACTGAATAGGGAGCCAGTGTAATCAAATTAGCAGAAAAGTAATATGGTCATACTTCCTGGATCCACAAAGGAGTCTTGTTGCACTTCTGTGTAATGTTTGAAGACATCTAAGCCGGTACCTAGCAATGCCTCCATAAACCACATTACAGAAGTCAAGATGGGAGACTGAGTACATGTATTAGCACCTGGACCTTAGGAACCTCTGGAAAACCACGCAATGGCATAGTTTACATAGAATAACAAATCTAACTTTAAACAGAGCAAAGATTTGCTGTTGAAAGGTCAAATGTTATACCTAAATAACGAAAAGAGACTATAGGAGAGATAGGGATGTTGAATAGGAACAGTGTCATAGCTCGTTGAGGTAAGAATTCCGTGATCCAGCAAGCAATAGTTTTTGAGGATTAAAACTAGTTTCCATTATGTAGCTTCCTGCAATTTCAGAACCTGTGGGATAATTGTGTCTATCAACAGGCAGGTGGAGATAGAGAACTGAAAACTGAGCTGAGACATCTCTGTCTTGGCATCCAGTCCAGCTCCTTAGTGTTTTCAATCTCCAGCAGGTGGATGGACACACTTTTCAGCCTCTGGCTTTGATTGATTTGCTCCTGGTCCAGTTGGTCAGGTGGTCTCCAGTTGAGCTATGCAGGTGGCTTGAGCCTGCATAGTCATATCTGGAGAAAAGAAAAAAAAAAAAAAAAAGGAAAGAGGTTTACTGGACAGCGTGGGACAGTCCTGATTCTTTCTCAGCTGCGATAAGACTTGTGGAGACTAAGCTTGGGGGGAGTGGCTGGCAGTGGTATGTTCAACTAAAGTTTGACTCAGAACCACTTGGAAGGCTGCAAGTTCTTCTTGGTGCAGGGGAGGGATTCTGACTCACTACTTGGGACTGTGTTGTGCAAGCCGGGAATTCTGCAGGATGTAGGGGTGACGGCGGCAGCGCATCTTTAGATTTGGTGCAGCATCAGAATAATTTGGGGACTTCAAGCTGTCTGGCAGTGTCAGTGCACAGTTTGATGCTGGAGAGCGCAGGAATAGGTGCCATTTTGTCGGGGCTGACTGGCAGTGAGGAACAGCCTGTGTTTGATTATGCGCGGAGCACAGCTGCCATTTTACAACCTCATCCCTCTGTCAGAGCATTCGCTACATTGGGATCGTTGTTTTCTCTGGAGTTTGTATTGCTCTTACAACAGGCCTATTTACTGAAGCAAGAACAATCAGAGTTGCTGTAAGGTACTTCAGTTTATTTGGCTCCTAAAAGATGGTCTATCTCTGCTTCTCCCTTTGTATCTGATGTGGCTTTGGTCTGTTTCAGAGGAGCCATCATTGAAGGAGCTGTTAGAGGAGAGATTTCTCCTTTCTGAGGAGGGGAATTGCTCGAAAGTACTGAAGTTGTTTCATAAAGAGGAGCTCAGTACTCTTATTTCTGAGGCATTGGCGGTGCTTTCCATTGAGGAGCCTTCTACTTCGGCGTGAGGAGTTCCATTTGCATCGATCATGAGTGGGTTTAGAGGTTCTGAGGCCATTCTGATGCATCCAGACATTCAGGACCTGATTATAGCAGGATGAGTCTCACTGGACACGGGGCTGAGAGAGGGAAGAGCTGTGGCTTGCCTCTACCTTTTGGTTCTGGAGGAGAAAGGTAAATTGCAGCCTCCCAGGGTGAATTCATTTGTTACGACAGTGACTAAGAAGACCACTTTGCTGTTGGAAGGGGACATTGCCCTAAACGACCTACAGGATAGGAAGCTAGAAGGCTTGCTGAAACAAGCCTTTGAAGTGGCCTCTGGGCCTTCATGCAACAGTGTGCAGCTCGTTCGTGGCATCAGCAGTTTGAAACACAAGTTGGGCGTCATAACATCCAGCTGAAAACATGGTTAGCCTACTTGGTGGATGCTATTTATGACATGTTTATCACGGAAGGTCTATGGTGCTCTGTGCATTTATGCCTGTTAGGGCATGTCGGTAACTCTGGTTGTGGCATTGGGCAGTGGATACAGCGTCGATCACATCACATTAAATTGCCCTTTTGGGGCAAGTGGTGATTTAGAGAAGATCTCAGTAACTTGGTGAAAGAACTGGGGGTAACTAAGCCATAGAGGTTGCCAGAGGATAAGCCAAAAGCCCCGGTCATCCATCTTCAGGGGGCTTTCGATTTCGAGACAGCAGATGGTTGTCAGCAGTATGGTCAGAAGTCCCACTTTCAGGCACGCCAATATTTTATACGGCAAGAATCGGGATTCCCCTTGTGGATGGACCCAGGACTTGCCGTCCTGATCTTTGCCTCCTCTCCCACGAGCCGCAGGGTGCCCTCCTGGCACATACCTCAAGCCATCCTGGTGGTCTAGTGACTTCTTTGGGACAGATAAAATCTGCAGTCTTTCCTGCCCGCTGATCCGCTTGCTGTCGCAGCTTTTTTTTAAATGGTTGCAGAGTCTCCCAGCGACGGTCTTGCGAGGCCACTGCTGGAATTCTCAGCAGCAATTTTAAAGAAGCGGTGTGGCAGCAAAGAGGGTCAGCAGCAGCAGGCAGGAAAGACTGGGGATCTTTTCTGCCCCGAAGACACCACTAGACCACCAGGGTGGCTTGAGGTATGTGCTGGGAGGGCACCCAGGGCTGGAGGGGAGTCCAGAATTTTGAGGGAAGGAACTATTAAAAAAAACCCCCAAAAAACAAACAAACCAAGGTTGGTATCTGTTTCCCCTTCCTCGCGCAGCTGTCATCGCTGCACACGCAAAACAAAGCAAGCAAACCTATGATCCACATTCTTTATTTTTGGTGGTATTTTTATTTAATCTTGCTTATATGTATGGATGTACACAAAGGAAGTATACAGTGGTGGAAATAAGTATTTGATCCCTTGCTGATTTTGTAAGTTTGCCCACTGACAAAGACATGAGCAGCCCATAATTGAAGGGTAGGTTATTGGTAACAGTGAGAGATAGCACATCACAAATTAAATCCGGAAAATCACATTGTGGAAAGTATATGAATTTATTTGCATTCTGCAGAGGGAAATAAGTATTTAATCCCTCTGGCAAACAAGACCTAATACTTGGTGGCAAAACCCTTGTTGGCAAGCACAGCGGTCAGACGTCTTCTGTAGTTGATGATGAGGTTTGCACACATGTCAGGAGGAATTTTGGTCCACTCCTCTTTGCAGATCATCTCTAAATCATTAAGAGTTCTGGGCTGTCGCTTGGCAACTCGCAGCTTCAGCTCCCTCCATAAGTTTTCAATGGGATTAAGGTCTGGTGACTGGCTAGGCCACTCCATGACCCTAATGTGCTTCTTCCTGAGCCACTCCTTTGTTGCCTTGGCTGTATGTTTTGGGTCATTGTCGTGCTGGAAGACCCAGCCACGACCCATTTTTAAGGCCCTGGCGGAGGGAAGGAGGTTGTCACTCAGAATTGTACGGTACATGGCCCCATCCATTCTCCCATTGATGCGGTGAAGTAGTCCTGTGCCCTTAGCAGAGAAACACCCCCAAAACATAACATTTCCACCTCCATGCTTGACAGTGGGGACGGTGTTCTTTGGGTCATAGGCAGCATTTCTCTTCCTCCAAACACGGCGAGTTGAGTTCATGCCAAAGAGCTCAATTTTTGTCTCATCTGACCACAGCACCTTCTCCCAATCACTCTCGGCATCATCCAGGTGTTCACTGGCAAACTTCAGACGGGCCGTCACATGTGCCTTCCGGAGCAGGGGGACCTTGCGGGCACTGCAGGATTGCAATCCGTTATGTCGTAATGTGTTACCAATGGTTTTCGTGGTGACAGCGGTCCCAGCTGCCTTGAGATCATTGACAAGTTCCCCCCTTGTAGTTGTAGGCTGATTTCTAACCTTCCTCATGATCAAGGATACCCCACAAGGTGAGATTTTGCGTGGAACCCCAGATCTTTGTCGATTGACAGTCATTTTGTACTTCTTCCATTTTCTTACTATGGCACCAACAGTTGTCTCCTTCTCGCCCAGCGTCTTACTGATGGTTTTGTAGCCCATTCCAGCCTTGTGCAGGTGTATGATCTTGTCCCTGACATCCTTAGACAGCTCCTTGCTCTTGGCCATTTTGTAGAGGTTAGAGTCTGACTGATTCACTGAGTCTGTGGACAGGTGTCTTTCATACAGGTGACCATTGCCGACAGCTGTCTGTCATGCAGGTAACGAGTTGATTTGGAGCATCTACCTGGTCTGTAGGGGCCAGATCTCTTACTGGTTGGTGGGGGATCAAATACTTATTTCCCTCTGCAGAATGCAAATAAATTCATATACTTTCCACAATGTGATTTTCCGGATTTAATTTGTGATGTGCTATCTCTCACTGTTACCAATAACCTACCCTTCAATTATGGGCTGCTCATGTCTTTGTCAGTGGGCAAACTTACAAAATCAGCAAGGGATCAAATACTTATTTCCACCACTGTAATAACGGAATAGCTTTTCATAAGTAGAGTAGTAATTTGTTATAAATCGTAATCAGTGTGTGGTTTGGAGAGGCTGGTTAAAGGGACACCCTAGCACTGTTATATTCATGCAGAGATTTTTTTCTTCTGGTAAAGGGCCACTAAAACAGGCATCATGTTATGAGAATCAGATACTCGAACATTCAGAGTTTCTATCTATTTATTTACTTATGACATTTATATCCCACATTAAATATGAATTAGGTTGAAACCTGAGAGCATTTAAAATCTTTTTTTTTTCCTGTGCCTACTGATCAAATGGGAACCTGCTCCTTTTGTTTTGTGGATTGCAGTGGTACATTATAAAAATGCACTTGCCTTTTTTTTTTAAGTGCCCAGTTGGGTTTATATGCTAACCTCAGCTTTTGTTAAGTATTTCAGACATATTCATCTACTTGCTCCCATGATATAACTGAATGTTATTATTCTGTCTCACTGACGTAAGCTACATTGAACCTAAGCTTGCTTGGGATAATGTGTGATATATGAGTGTTAAAAAAAAAAGTTCCTTATTTCTAATAATCTTTTTGTTATTGTTTTCAATAGTGTTTGCTATTGTTTTGGGTGAATCAGTGTGGCGGCAATCACCGCCTACTGGCTTCAGCCCATATAAAGAGATAGATAGGTTCACCCCATCTCCTGTTTTATCTAACCTTCTTGGTAAAAAAAGGTGAGCGAGTGTGGGTGCAGGGAAGAGGGGAAAAAGATTGGTAAGGGGGACATACATGGAGGAGTGGGAAATGGAAATAGAGCACATAGGATAGAAGGGGATGGAGGGGGGGCATGCTGCTAATGGATATGTGTATCTTAATTTGTATTTAGCAGAGTACAGAAGAAAATGATTTGTTACTTTTACTATTTTTATTGCTTATAGAATCTAGCTCTCTTGGGAGGAGGTCAAGGTAGCACGGCAAGTGCAGGGCAGGCCAGGGGCTGGGATGGAGGAGATTACTTGAGGCAGTGACGGATTAGATTCTGGTGGGGACGGGTTAGATTTCTATCCCCATGCAACTCTCTACTGTAGATACCTTGCTGGTGCTCTAGGCCATTGTTCCAGTTCCTCAGGCCAAACAGGGACAAGGCCAACTCTTTCTGCTTCATTGTCCCAAAGAAGGAAGGCACCTTTCGTGTGGTCTTAGATCTCAAAGGTCTAAACTGCTGTTTCTGAGTGTCCTGCTTCTGCATGGAAACGCTAAGAGAAGTCACAGCCTTGGTTAATTCAGGAGAATTTCTCACTGCCATCAATCTCAAG
Source organism: Microcaecilia unicolor (assembly GCF_901765095.1). Taxonomy (NCBI): domain Eukaryota; kingdom Metazoa; phylum Chordata; class Amphibia; order Gymnophiona; family Siphonopidae; genus Microcaecilia; species Microcaecilia unicolor. Next base: position 108,698,433 of record NC_044032.1, on the reverse strand, counting down.
GAGGCATACTTATGTATACCCATATGGCTGCCACATCAAAGATTTCTATGTTTTCCAGAGCTGGACTGTCACTTTGCCCTTCAGTTTCACCACGGCACCAAGAACATTTACTAAGGTTACAGTGGTGGTGGCAGCCTTTTTTTGGCACCAAGGAATCGGAGTTTACCTGTATCTGGCTCATTCGTGCATGCTCTTATTGGGACAGCATGGCAGCAACTGACAAAGTTGTTTGTTTTCTACAGTCTTTGGGTTGGGTGATCAGTTTTGAAAATAACAGACTAACTCCATCACAGATGCTGGAATAGCTGGGCATTCTATTTGACACAGCAAGGGGGAAGATCTTCCTCACAGAATGCATGAGGTCGAAGCTGGTTCAACAGATTTATCTTCTCCTCAATAAAAGCAGTCCGAGGATCTGGGACTACGTCCAGGTTCTACAATCAAGCAGACCCAGGTCTGGGACTACGTCCAGGTTCTGCAATCAAGGATGGCGGGATGGAAATAGTGCCATGGGCAAGGGCTCATTTGTGGCCATTACAGGAGTCACTTCTTAGTTGCCGGTCTCCAGTGTCGCAGAAGTTCGACCTTCATCTTCCTTGTATGCTGGTTGCCAGATGGAGTATGCAGTGGTGGTTGTCACCAAGAATTTAGACTGTCGGAGTTCCTGTTCCAATAACACAATGGGAGGTGGTGACAATGGATGCCAGGAAGTCGGGTTGGGGAGCTCATTACAAATTCCATCTGGCACAAGGCACCTGGACAGAACAGGAGTCTCAGTGGTTGATCACTTGGAGCTCAGAGCTGTGGGGAATGCTTTATGCAACTTCACTTCCTTTCTGGCGGGCGCCCTGGTCTGAGTTTTGTCCAATAATGTGATGGTGGTGGCTTATGTCAACAAGCAAGGCGGGATCCGCAGCCATCTGATGGTGGTGGAGGCAGCCTCCCTCATGTGTTAGGCAGAGAAAAATCTTCTCTGCTTGGCAGCTTACGAAGTGGTCCTTGAATGTGGAGGCGGACTTTGTTAGTAGGCACTCTTGGACCCGAGAGAATGGGAATTGTCCAGCCAGGGGTTTCAGCTGATAGTGGACTGATGGGGTTCTCCACTTCTGAATTAGATGGCAATGAAAATGAATGCCAACGTGCCCAAGTTCTTCAGCCGTTGGAAAGAACCAGGCTCAATGGGGATTGGTGCACACTACTGCAGCTCTGGCCTGAGATCCATGTACTGTGTGTCTTCCCTCCTTGGCCCACAATAAGCCATGTATTAAAAAGGATCGCATTGCGCTGGGGTTGAATAATTCTTGTAGCCTCAGATTGGCCGCAGAGGCCGTGGCATGAGGAACAGATTCAGCTGCTGGACGGGGATCCTCTCCGTCTTCCGCAGGTACACGGCCTACTGAAGCAAGGTCCAGTACTCATGGAGGATCTGTTCCCCTTTGGCTTTAGGGCTTGGCCATTGAAAGGGCTTGGTTGAGATGAAAAGATTATTCTGATTTGGTTATTGCTGCTTTGCTTCAGGCTCGGAAATGCTCTACATCCATGGAGTATGTGAGGGTATGGAGGACATTCAAGGGCTGGTGTTCTGAGTTCAGACTTTCTCTCTTCTCTGTTCAGGTTGCGCACATCCTAGCATTTCTCTAGGCAGGTCTTCAGAAAGGATTGTCATAAAAGTTCAGGTTAAGGCTTTGGCCTGTTTCAGGGGCTGATTGCAGAAGACATCTCTGGCAGCTTACCTGGATATCGCTTGATTCATGTGGAGAGCGGGCCACTTGTGGCCTCCCTTTTGTACGTCAGAGTGAAATCTTAGTCGTTCAAGCACTTCAGAAGCCATCTTTTGAGCCACTCTGGACAGCCTCTTTGAAAGATCTTACGCTAAAGATAGCGTTCTTTCTGGCTGTTGCGTCAGCACATAGGGTTTCAGAGCTTCAGGCTGTCTCTTATCAGAATTCCTTTTTCTGCTTTTCGGAGACGGGGGTCACCCTGTCCACAGTTGCTTCCTTTCTTCCAAAAGTGGTATCAGCACTCAACCAGTGTGTGGAGCTTCCCTCCTTTTGCAGAGAGGACAAGGAGGCTCAGTATTCTTCCTTGAAGCTTTTCGATTTGTGTAGAGTCCTCATTAGATATCTGGGTGTCACGAATGAGCTTTTTCAAATCAGGCAGACTGTTTTGTGCTTTTTGTTAAACAGAGGCTGGGCCTCGTGGCTTCCACACAGTTGCTAGGTGGCTGAAGGAGACTATTGCATCAGCTTATTTGCTTGCAGGGATGCAGGCTCCTCAGGCCTTGCAGGCTCATTCTACGCGGTGTACAGTGACATGCTGGGCAAGGACAAGCTGGCCATGTACTCACATGTGGGTAATGTCATCCATGTTGCCTGGTGTGGAGCTTAAACAAGCTACTAGATCTAAGAGCATGTGCTGCAACCCCACTGCACCTGCGTAATTGCCTTCCCACCCCCACGAGAGCGCGGGACCATCAGTTTCTTCTCATCTGCACTGTTGAGAGAACGTGATTGCCCTACAGTCCTCAGTGTCTGTTGCTTGTGTGGGGTTTTTTTGTGTGTTTGTTTTTTGTGCGTTTGCTTCCATGTTTTTTGCCTGACGTTTGTTTTTCTTTCTTTGGAAACGCCCCTCTCCCTTTCCTTATAGTTTTAGTTTTTCATTCCTTTTAGGTTTCCTTTATTTTTTGTGCGCTTAGACCTGAGCTCTGTTCGGTATTTCTCCCTCGATTTTTCTGGTGCTTGCCCTTTTTTTAGTCACTATCAAGCCGTTTGATTTGGCCATGGCTGTTTCTCCTTCCATGTCATCGAATGTTCTCAGTGGCTTCAAGTGCTGTGCTCGGTGCAGTCGGACCATCTCTGGAACTGACACACATTCTAGGTGTCTCCAGTGTTTGGGGCCAGAATATAGCTCTTCCAGCTGTCTTCTTTGTGTATGCAGAAGAGTGGCCATCCAAAGAGGCGCAGAGAGTGAAAATATTTGGAGCCAGGTCCAGATCGTCGACATTGGCACTTGCATCAGCATCAGGTGCATCGGTCTGTATGGCTGCTAGACCCAAGTTCGACACTGGGAGTGGACATGCATCAAGGAAGTCTTCACTTGCCTGAACGCCATCTGCTGTGCAGGGCCCTTGGGACAGTCACAGTCGGACCCAACACCGAGGAAATGTGAGGATTTGACTTTGTCCTCGACACAGAGGGTTGTCAATGCTCAGCATCAAGTGAAGGCCAAGAAGCACAAGTATTGAACCCCCTCGACGCATGGTGCCTGGGAGCACTGGGGCACTGAGGGTTCCAGTCCCCAAGAAGTATCTGCACTGGGATGAGCATTCCCCCTCCATCAAAGAGGTGCTGACGCTGGGATATCCATGCAGCTGGGACAGGTACCTGAGGATGGATGCTCTTGTCGCACTGGCAGTTCAGCATCCTGTCTCTGAATTGATGCCCCAGCATTTCCTGATGTCAGACCTCGATGAGCGCATCCAGACAATGCTGTAGGAGCAATTGGCGGGCATACTACAGAAGAGTGCATTGGCATCAGGGGTGCTTGCACCAGCCATGTCTCTTCCTGCTGTTTTGCAAGGCTCTCAGCCTGTGTTGAGGTTACTGACGCCAGTTCCGCATGCGGTGCTGGTGTCGACAGCCACCCACGCGAGTATCCCCTCAACATCATTGGAGGAAGCTTTGCTGGAGCCAGGGGTGGAGCCTGCATCTTGACACTGCTCCAGGCAAGGACCAAGTTCCTCACACTCGAGGCAGGCTCGGTGTCGGAACCTCCCATGAGGAGTTCTTTGCTGACACCGATACAGAGTGCTCATGGGCATCTGATGAGGACCCAAGGTACTTCTTGAAGGAGGAGTCCTATGATTTCCCAGCTGACCCCTCCCCAGCAGAAGAGAGACAAAAGTCTCCACCTGAGAGCCTCTCTTTCCCAGCTTTTGTCAGGAAAATGGCAACTGCCATTCCAGTTCATTTGGAGATGGAGAACGAGTCCAGGGCTGAGATGTTCGAGGTCCTGGATCACGACTCTTCTCCTAGAGAGGCTGCGGCTGTCCCGCTTCACAAGATCTTATGTGACGTTGAGGTGAAGAACTGGGAGGCCCATCTGTTGTCCCTGTCTTCCCAAAGAAGATAGATACCATGTATCAGATCCAAAGTTCTCCTAGGTTTTATAGGCCATAGTTGCCTCATCATTCCCTGGTGGTGGAATCCAGAGACTTTGTTTCGGCGCCTCCAGGACTCCTTTGGGCTTAAGATATATCAGGCCTCTATGCTCCTCTCCCGTATACAATCATACCAGCTGTGTAACAAGCCTCCACTTGTGGAACTTGGTGCGCAGGATAACTGATTTGGCGGATTCTCTCCCACCGGAGCAGGCTGAATCTCTTCATCAGCTGGCCAAACAGCAGAAGGTGTGTCATAAGTTTCTAGCTAGGGAAGCTTACAATACTTTTGATGTGGCATCCATGATGTCTACCCAAAATATAGCAATGCAGAGACTCTCATGGCTGTGTGTCTCTGATTTGGACCCAGTGGTCCATCAGAGATTGGCAGATGCCACATGCTGGGGGGATAATTTTTTTTTTTTTTTTTAAGAGAAGGTGGAGGAGGTCACCGATCTCATAAAAAAAAAACATACTGATATCAATTGATACTCTCACCTTCTGGATGCCTTCTGCACCCTCTTCATCTAAGAAATTTCAGGCAAGTCGAAGAGAGATCCTACTACTTTCAGAGTCACAGGAACCCTCCTTTTCGTCATTCTCAGCAATCTCAGACCCAGCACGCTCGTTCTTTTCAGCATGCGCCTAAAAGCATGAGTAGCCATACTGGGTCAGACCAGTGGTCCATCTAGCCCAGTATCCTGTTTTCCAAACAATGGCCAAAAGCCAGGTCTCAAGTACCTGGCAGAAACCCAAATAGAGGCAACACTCCATACTACAAATCCCAGGGAAAGTGTCTGTCTCAATAGCAGACAATGGACTTTTCCTCCAGGAATTTGTCCAAACCTTTTTAAAACCCAGATACACTAACTGCTGTTACCACATCCTCCATCAAAGAGTTCCAGAGCTTAACTATTCGTTGAGTGAAAAAATATTTCCTCCTATTTGTTTTAAAAGTATTTCCATGTAACTTCCTCGAGTGTCCCCTATTCTTTGTACTTTTGGAACGAGTAAAAAAAATCGATTTACTTCTACTCGTTCTACACCACTCAGGATTTTGTAGACCTCAATTATATCTCCCCTAAGGCCCAGCCGGCTCTCTAATCAAAACAAGGGATGGGCTTTTGACTTGCTCCAGTGGAGCATAGCCACTGTAAAGGTGACCGTTCTGGGTAACCTACTGGCGGGAGTTTTTTTTCTAAGAAAGGTGGCCCCTTGTAACCTCTGACCGGTGGGTTCTTCAGTCTCTTTCGGTTATGCCCTGCATTGGCATCAAAGACTACCAAATTGCCCTCTGAGATCATCTTGCGTCGGCTGTCAGCACAGGGAAGTACTTGCAGAGGAACTGTCCGCCCTTTAAAAGGCCCACGTGGTCGAGCCCATTCTACCAGGGAAAGAAGGGCATGGATTCTATTCCAGGTACTTTCTTGTCTCCAAAGGGGAAGATGCATCCCATCTTAGACCTAAAGGCCCTGAACAAATTCCTAGTTGAAGAAGAGTTCAGGATGGTTTCTCTGGGCACCCTTCTCCCAATGATTCAGGAAAAAATTGGCTGTGCTTTCTGGACTTAAAGGATGCCTACACTGACATCCAGATATTTTCAGGCCACAGAAATTATCTCAGATTTTTGGTGGGAACTTATCACTTCCAGTACTGCATGTTGCTATTTGGCCTTGCATTAGCTCCCAGGGTTTTCACCAAGTATCTAGCGGTAATCACAGTGTTGCTACGTACACTGGGAGTCCATGCGTTTCCTTACCTGGACAATTGGCTGATGAAGAGCACATCATAGGAAGGTGCTCAGGCATCCATGCGGAGGACTATTGGGGTGCTTGGGCTACTAAGGTTTGTTTTCAACTACCCCAAGTCCCATCTGCTCCTGTTTCTGCAAATGGAGTTCATTGGAGCCCTGCTAGACATGCAGCAAGCACGAGCCTTTCTCCCTGTGCTGAGGGTGGATGCTCTAGTCACACTTGCCACTTGGGTTTGAGCCAGCCAGCAGGTCACAGCTCGGCAGATGTTGAGGTTACATAGGCCACATGACCTTCATTGTGGATGCCACTCCCTTGACATGTCTTCACATGAGAACTGCCCAGTGGACCCTAGCTTCCCAGTGGTGTCAAGACTCCGGGAACCTAGTGGATGTCATACGGGTAACACTTCAGTCCCTCCTCTGGTGGACAATTAGATCCAATTTGACTGTGGGACCTTGTATTCCAAATTCCTCAGCTCCAGAAGGTGCTGATGATGGATGCATCCTGCTTGGGGTGGGGATGGGCTTAACACTCAGGGTGCTTGGTCGTCTCAGGAGATAGATCTTCATATCAACCTTATGGAGCTACGGGCAATCTGGAATGCTGTAAAGGCTTTCAGAGATCAGCCAAATTGTACTCATTCAAATGGACAATCAGGTTGCAATGTATTACACCAACAAGCAGAGGAGTACCGGATCATAGCCTCTGTGTTTGGGATACCATTCAGATGTGGCAATCGGCCATTCAAAACTGGATAGTTCTCAGGGTCACCTACCTGGCGGACAAATCCAACACTCTGGTCGACAAACTGAATAGGGTCATGCAACCGCACGAGTGGTCACTCTGCATGGGCGTTGCCTGCAAGATCTTCCAAGTGTGGGGCACCCCTCGGTGGATCTCTTTGTCACTCCATTCATTCACAAATTCCCTCAGTACTGTTTCAGGTTCAGGGCACATGATAGACTAGCATCAGATGCCTTGTTCCTCTATTGGGGGAATGGCCTTCTGTATGCGCATCCTCCCATCCTATTCATGGGGTAGACTTTGCTGTAACTCAAGTAAGACCGCGGAACCATGATCCTGATCATCCCTTATTGGCCCAGGTAGATCTGGTTCCTTCCTCTTCTGGAGTTATCCTCTGAAGAACCTTGGAAATTGGAGTGTTTTCCCTACCCTCATAACACAGAGAGAGGGATCGCTTCTGCATCCCAACCTCCAGCCTGGGTGTTGAGAGCTTAGAATTTGCTTCCTTGTGTCTTTCTGAGGATGTCTTCTGGGTCTTGCTGGCTTTCAGGAACGATTCCACTAAGGTGCTATTCTTTCAAATGGAAGAGGTGTGCCATCTGGTGTGAGGGCAAGACCCTAGATCCTCTTTCTTGCCCTACACAGATCCTGCTTGCTTGCATACCTTTTGCGCCTTTCCGAGTCTGGCTTAAAGACCAGCTTTGTAAGGGTTAGCCTTGGTGCAATTAGTGCTTATCATTCCCGTGTTGAAGGTAAGCCCATCTCTGGACAGCCTCTAGTTGTTCGCTTCATGAGAAGTTTGATGTTGACAAAGCCCCCTGTCAAACCTCCGCCTGTGTCATGGGACCTCAACGTTGTCCTCGTCCAACTGATGAAAGTTTGTTTTGAGCCGCTTGATTCCTGTCATCTGAAGTACTTAACCTGGAAGGTTTTATTTTTGGTGGCTGTTAACTTCAGCTCGCAGGTTAGTGAGCTTCAGGGCATAGTAGTGGATCCACCTTGCACTAAATTTCATCATAACAATGTAGTTCTTTGCACGCATAAGTACATACAGTGGGGGAAATAAGTATTTGATCCCTTGCTGATTTTGTAAGTTTGCCCACTGACAAAGACATGAGCAGCCCATAATTGAAGGGTAGGTTATTGGTAACAGTGAGAGATAGCACATCACAAATTAAATCCGGAAAATCACATTGTGGAAAGTATATGAATTTATTTGCATTCTGCAGAGGGAAATAAGTATTTGATCCCCCACCAACCAGTAAGAGATCTGGCCCCTACAGACCAGGTAGATGCTCCAAATCAACTCGTTACCTGCATGACAGACAGCTGTCGGCAATGGTCACCTGTATGAAAGACACCTGTCCACAGACTCAGTGAATCAGTCAGACTCTAACCTCTACAAAATGGCCAAGAGCAAGGAGCTGTCTAAGGATGTCAGGGACAAGATCATACACCTGCACAAGGCTGGAATGGGCTACAAAACCATCAGTAAGACGCTGGGCGAGAAGGAGACAACTGTTGGTGCCATAGTAAGAAAATGGAAGAAGTACAAAATGACTGTCAATCGACAAAGATCTGGGGCTCCACGCAAAATCTCACCTCGTGGGGTATCCTTGATCATGAGGAAGGTTAGAAATCAGCCTACAACTACAAGGGGGGAACTTGTCAATGATCTCAAGGCAGCTGGGACCACTGTCACCACGAAAACCATTGGTAACACATTACGACATAACGGATTGCAATCCTGCAGTGCCCGCAAGGTCCCCCTGCTCCGGAAGGCACATGTGACGGCCCGTCTGAAGTTTGCCAGTGAACACCTGGATGATGCCGAGAGTGATTGGGAGAAGGTGCTGCGGTCAGATGAGACAAAAATTGAGCTCTTTGGCATGAACTCAACTCGCCGTGTTTGGAGGAAGAGAAATGCTGCCTATGACCCAAAGAACACCGTCCCCACTGTCAAGCATGGAGGTGGAAATGTTATGTTTTGGGGGTGTTTCTCTGCTAAGGGCACAGGACTACTTCACCGCATCAATGGGAGAATGGATGGGGCCATGTACCGTACAATTCTGAGTGACAACCTCCTTCCCTCCGCCAGGGCCTTAAAAATGGGTCGTGGCTGGGTCTTCCAGCACGACAATGACCCAAAACATACAGCCAAGGCAACAAAGGAGTGGCTCAGGAAGAAGCACATTAGGGTCATGGAGTGGCCTAGCCAGTCACCAGACCTTAATCCCATTGAAAACTTATGGAGGGAGCTGAAGCTGCGAGTTGCCAAGCGACAGCCCAGAACTCTTAATGATTTAGAGATGATCTGCAAAGAGGAGTGGACCAAAATTCCTCCTGACATGTGTGCAAACCTCATCATCAACTACAGAAGACGTCTGACCGCTGTGCTTGCCAACAAGGGTTTTGCCACCAAGTATTAGGTCTTGTTTGCCAGAGGGATCAAATACTTATTTCCCTCTGCAGAATGCAAATAAATTCATATACTTTCCACAATGTGATTTTCCGGATTTAATTTGTGATGTGCTATCTCTCACTGTTACCAATAACCTACCCTTCAATTATGGGCTGCTCATGTCTTTGTCAGTGGGCAAACTTACAAAATCAGCAAGGGATCAAATACTTATTTCCCCCACTGTAAGTACATAAGTAGTGCCATACTGGGAAAGACCAAAGGTCCATCTAGCCCAGCATCCTGTCACCGACAGTGGCCAATCCAGGTCAAGGGCACCTGGCACGCTCCCCAAACGTAAAAACATTCCAGACAAGTTATACCTAAAAATGCGGAATTTTTCCAAGTCCATTTAATAGCGGTCTATGGACTTGTCCTTTAGGAATCTATCTAACCCCTTTTTAAACTCCGTCAAGCTAACCGCCCGTACCACGTTCTCCGGCAACGAATTCCAGAGTCTAATTACACGTTGGGTGAAGAAAAATTTTCTCCGATTCGTTTTAAATTTACCACACTGTAGCTTCAACTCATGCCCTCTAGTCCTAGTATTTTTGGATAGCGTGAACAGTCGCTTCACATCCACCCGATCCATTCCACTCATTATTTTATACACTTCTATCATATCTCCCCTCCGTCTCTTCTCCAAGCTGAAAAGCCCTAGCCTTCTCAGCCTCTCTTCATAGGAAAGTCGTCCCATCCCCACTATCATTTTCGTCGCCCTTCGCTGTACCTTTTCCAATTCTACTATATCTTTTTTGAGATACGGAGACCAGTACTGAACACAATACTCCAGGTGCGGTCGCACCATGGAGCGATACAACGGCATTATAACATCCGCACACCTGGACTCCATACCCTTCCTAATAACACCCAACATTCTATTCGCTTTCCTAGCCGCAGCAGCACACTGAGCAGAAGGTTTCAGCGTATCATCGACGACGACACCCAGATCCCTTTCTTGATCCGTAACTCCTAACGCGGAACCTTGCAAGACGTAGCTATAATTCGGGTTCCTCTTACCCACATGCATCACTTTGCACTTGTCAACATTGAACTTCATCTGCCACTTGCACGCCCATTCTCCCAGTCTCGCAAGGTCCTCCTGTAATCGTTCACATTCCTCCTGCGACTTGACGACCCTGAATAATTTTGTGTCATCGGCGAATTTAATTACCTCACTAGTTATTCCCATCTCTAGGTCATTTATAAATACATTAAAAAGCAACGGACCCAGCACAGACCCCTGCGGGACCCCACTAACTACCCTCCTCCACTGAGAATACTGAGAATACCCTAAGTTTCTTCCTAAGGTTGTGTTGGAGTTCCATCTGAACCAGTCGATTGTTTTTCCAACGTTCTTTTCCAAACCTCATGCCCATCCTGTAAAAAGTGCACCGCACACCTTGGACTACAAGCAAACATTGGCCTTTTACTTGACGCAGACTAGGCCCTACAGACAATCCACTTAGCTTTTCATTTCTTTGATCCCAACAGGATGAGGATTACCATTGGGAAATCACAATCTCCAATTGACTGGCAGACTGAATTTCTTTCACTTATGCCCAAGCTGAGCTGATTGTTGAGGGTCATGTCAAGGCTCATAATGTCAGAGCCATGGCTGCATTGGTTGCCCACTTGAGATCAGCCTCTATAGAAGATTTGCAAGGCTGCAAAGTGGTCTTCGGTCCACACATTCACATCTCACTATTGCTTTGAACATGATACTCGACACTATAGTCAGTTTGGACAAATGTCTCTGCAGAATTTCTTTGAGATCTAGAATCCAACTCCACTCCTATGCACGTTTTGTTCTGTTCAAGGCTGCACTCTCACATATTTATATAGTCTCAGGTTAATTAGTATTTTGAACTTGCTGTTGCAAGTTCCAGTTGTTTTTGGTGAGCCTAGTAGCTAGGGATTCCCAATTGTGATATGACATGACTCTTGGACAAAGCAAAGATACTTACCTGTTGCAGGCATTCTCCGAGAACAGCAGGCCAGTCATTCTCATATACCCTCCCTCCTCCCCTTGGAGTTGTTTTTGTATAGCTCTTTAATGTACTGTTTTCCCGCACTCTCACAGTGGACGGGAAGGCACTCTCACATGCACAGCTGAGACGCTGGCACGTGCTTTTAAAGCTGTTATACTTTGTAAAAGCATTCTGCACTGAGCGATGTGGATGACGTCACCCCCATGTGAGAATGACTGGCCTGATGCCCTTGGAGAATACCTGCTTCAGTTAAGTATCTTCACTTTATATCTATATAAAATATGAATATCTCTTCAGGTTTTGCCAAAATATGGCCATGTTAGCAAAAATCAAATACGGCTAAACATTTGCTGCACACAGCAAATTCAGTTCCTTACAAATTCAGTTTACGATAGCATTAGTTTTACTTACTGGTTTTTATGGTTAAGGTGACCTAACATTTTTTGATAGACTTGAACTTGTGTGTACCTTTTCCTTGTGTTTAATGATCATGACTGCATAGCACTTGTTGCTGGGTTAGAAGCCAAGCCATGCAATTACATTTGACATTTCTGAATGATGCAGGACTTGTATTTAAAAAATTGTACTCAGATTAGATATTTGGTTATATCTAAATATTGAGTAATTTGTTACAAATTTTGGCACATTAGCTGGAAACTGTTTAATAGCTTGTTCTTCTAAATCTTTGGGAATGCTTCACAATGGGGGAGAGAAAGGAACAAGATCATTAGAGTCTTGAACATTTAGTATTGATTTCATTCACTAATATATACTGCCTGATTTTGCTGTTAGCATGCTGTTTTGGAAGCAGAAGCAAATCAGATCCGGACGTCCATTTTAGACATGGCACACTGTATAAGAACCTTCACGGAGGAAATCTCTGAGTATTCCAGAAAACTGGTTAGCATTGTTCAACACATTGAAGGAGGAGAACAGATTGTTGAAGATGGGATTGGAATAGCTCACACTGAACATGTAAGAACAAGTTTCATATGTGGTACTGGTATCAGTATGCTTGGACCAAAGTTGCTCACTGTGATAGGCTCTGCTTCAGAAAATGTTTTTCTTGGCAGCTTCCTCTTCCTTTCTTGGGGTTCTATTTTAGTAGGGTCCATTCTCTGTTGACATATGACACTGTGAGCTTTTATCTACTACTACCAGAGATTTTCTCTGTTGTTTAATCTATGCTTGGGAAAATTCTGCACACAATATTTTAGAATTCTGTAAAATTCTGCAGGCATTAGTGCTTATATAAGGATGTAATCTTTGCATTTGAGTAATAATTCATTTAAGATAAAATGTAGAAAAACATTTATTACTCAAAGATGCTGAATTTCTTTTTTAAACTTTTGTTCAGATTTCACATCCTAAATCCTGACCTTCTCTCCCTAGCCTTATTCATCAGGCTCCATCACACCATCTCTGTGATCCCGTGCAAACCATACACAGGGTTTCCCTCTCTCCTTAGCTTTATCCCTCTATGCTCCCTCCAGATTTAAAGCCTATATCCAAGCTTTCTCCCCCTTTGATTCCTCCACACAAGACCCCCTCCCCCTTCTTTACCTCCCTCCTCAGGACTTGAACCCCCCAGCCCCAGTTTTCTTTTCCTCTGGCCCCCAACAAAACACCTTGGTCTGGCCAGGCAGATTATCTTGCTTTTGCTCTCCCTAACCTCAGCCAACCCGCTACCAGTATTTTTTTTCCTATTAGGAATCTATCAGTGGTTGGACGATGACAGCTGCCAGAGGGGGCCGATGCTCAGAAGTCTCTGTTAAAAACCGTGCTTAGATCCATGGTAGAAGTTACTGATTTTGAAATAGTGAGCGATGTTCAAAGGAAATTGCAAATGAGATTTCATGTAAATTTAGCAAGCAGCTGAGAGGGAAACCGCCTAGCACATACACAGAATAGTCTATCAGTAAGTGTCCCTGTTCTGCACATTCCCGGGAATTCTGCTGCTGTACTCTTTATTTTTTTTAATTTGTACCCCGCACTTTCCCACTCATGGCAGGCTCAATGCGGCTTACATGGGGCAATGGAGGGTTAAGTGACTTGCCCACAGTCACAAGGAGCTGCCTGTGCCTGAAGTGGGAATCGAACTCAGTTCCTCAGTTCCCCAGGACCAAAGTCTACCACCCTAACCACTAGGCCACTCCTTTCCCCTGCAGTAGTTGCTGGCTCCACCATCCCCTGTTTCCCCTGCAGTGCTCTGATTCTGGCTTCACTTCCTCTGGAGCTTACTTGCCTTCCCTCAGGCTGCCCCTGATGATTTTCACTTGGGAATCACCTCCTTGCTGAAAGCCCCCCCCCCCCCCACAGTTGACATCATAGGGGCTTCTCTGCTCCCCCAAGTTGACATCATAGAGGTTTTCCCCAGCCAACTGGCTGCTTGTTTCTCTGCTTACTTGCCTTCCCCTCAGGCTGCCCCCGATGATTTCGCTTGGGAATATCTTCCTTGCTGACATCATAGGGGCTTCCCCCAGCCGACTGGCTCTCTACCCCTATGATATCAGCTGGGAGGAGGCAGAGAAACAAGAAGACAGCCAGTCGGCTGGGGGAAGCCCCTATGATGTCAGCAAGGAAGATATTCCCAAGCGAAATCATCAGGGGCAGCCTGAGGGGAAGGCAAGTAAGCCAGTGGCATCTCTGGACAGAAATATTTGGGGTAGCAACAGGGGGGCAAGCTACATATGTGTGTGTGTGTGGGGGGGCAAACCAAAGTGACATTTTCACACATCATGCCCACCACTACATCACACACTCCTCTCCCCAACCTCCTTTTTAAAATTAGCAGTATGACACCATGGCTTTCTATGCATAAAGGAATCCTCATCCTCCTTCTCCAGCTAGTTTGAGCACTCAGTAAAACTGCTGTTATAATGGCATCATTCAGCAAATTCTTCTGTGGGGAATGAAGTCTGGATTATCTACAGGATTGAACAACATTTTTAATAGAATGTCAATTGAAACCCTGCACCTCCAGTTATGTATCACAAACTCTATATTCTCCAACAATGGAGCTCTCTCTCTTACATCATGTCATACAACAAATATTGAAATTGTGATTGTCACCTATCAGAACATAGTCCTTCCGCTGCCATACACTGATTAAATCAGATGGGTGTTTGTGTGGTGACTCTACAGGATGTGGAGACCACTAGTCTTGAGCATTTTTATTTTTGGTGCCAAGGGCCTGCTTTTAAATAGGGCCAGTCAGTTTGCAAAAATAACACAAAACCCTGCAAAAATGGATTCAAAACCTATTTAACAAACTCACCAAACCATAACACTCCTACTCCACCTATGATAAGACAATGCTATAAATACTAAACTGGGCCCTAGAGCACCAATATCCCTACTACTGGGAAGCTAGAACAAGCAGTATTGTTACAGGTTCCTACACAGTCAGTACATGCTAGCAGAATCCTTCACCTCCATCACACATTCAGAACATAGACATACCCTCACCCAGTGGCAGACTGACCACTGGAACAGGGCAGTGCCCAAAGGCCTATTCTCCTCAGCCTCCATTTAGTTTAATCATTTTTGATAGGTAGGTAAGGGCCCAGGAGCCTTACTGCCCAGTGGCCCAGATCACTGTCAATCTGCCCTTGCCCTCACCCGATACAAAATAGAGGACCACAAAAACCATGCAGACAAAAATGGAAATGGACATGCCCCTCTTCTACTGTCCATGAAAGCCAGAATTTAAGCAGTGCATTACTGGTAAAAGAGAAACAGAAATGCATTTTCTACTGTGCTCTGCAAAACATAAAATTACAAAAAAAAAATATGCATTTCCCAAAGCAGACACATCCCAATCCTTAAACTATTAAATAATATTTTTTTCTTGTTTACTTTTGTTGCTGGACATTTTATTTTTCTAACTGCATCAATCTGTTCCACTTTTTGTGCCTGTCTCCTAAACTGTTTTTCAGGTTGGCCTTTCCATTTCTTTTTTCTTCTCTTGTCTTTTCATTCTCTGCATCTGCCTGCTGCTGCTTTCTTTTTATGGGTTTTTTTTTTTTCACTTTTCTTTTCTCTGCATTTATATCCGTTCATTTGATTTTTACCCTCATTCTTTCTTTCTCTCACCCTCTTTTTAGATGAAAGGTGAAAAGAAGGGAGACTATCTACTGGCTTTTCCCATCTTCCTCTCCTGTACTCCTATTGCCCCCTCTGTCTCTCTCATTCCTACTGTCCTAGTCCCAATCCCATCTTTTGCCCACTCCCTAGTCCTCCATTTCTGTCCTCTCAGCCCTCACCTACCCTCCACTGGTTCTCATCCCCTCACCAGCCCCAGCTCCATCCCTGTCTTTACTTTCTTCCTCTACCTCCAGGCCATTCTTTTATCTCTTACCCTCTCTCTCTTACCCTCTTATTGCCTCTCACCATCTTTTAACACCATTTCTACCCTCACTCAATCCCTTCAGAGATCTGTCCCCTTCCTCTTATATTGCTCCCTAGTACCCCCATACCTTTTCAGTGCCTCTCATCCTTTCTACAGTCTTCCAGGTCATTTACATTATGTCTCAATCTTTCCCCACATTTTATCGCTTTTTTCTTACCCCACATTTCACTCATTCTCCCAAGCCATCAAACTATGCCCACTTTTACCTAACAATTGCCAGGTCTTCACTATCCCCTCAAACTTTCCTATCCACTCCTGCTCTGCCCCCCCACAACACTCACCCAGTCATCTTCTGTTCTTCTAAACCACCCCTCTCCCACCCAAGTCTCATCCATCTTCTGATCTTTCCAGGGTCTCTGGTCCATTTGATATTTATTCTCTCCATGCCTACCGTCATTCTGTCTGTGTCCCTAAATGTCCTAAAATCTCTCTGT
Source organism: Microcaecilia unicolor (assembly GCF_901765095.1). Classification (NCBI taxonomy): domain Eukaryota; kingdom Metazoa; phylum Chordata; class Amphibia; order Gymnophiona; family Siphonopidae; genus Microcaecilia; species Microcaecilia unicolor. Next base: position 108,682,482 of record NC_044032.1, on the reverse strand, counting down.
GTATGTATGTGTCCCTGTCCTTATCCTTTCCCTCATGTTCAACACCTGGCCTCTTTGTCCACATATACCCCCCCCCCCCCCCGCCCACAGATGTCCAGCATCACCCTTTGTATCCATGTCCCTTCTCATGTCCAGCTTCTCTCCCTCTCTTCCCTTTCTCCTCCATCCTTATCCTAGGGCCAGCATATGTCCATCTCTCTCCCTGCAGTCCAGCAATTCTCTTTGCCCCTTTGGCCATCTATGGGTCCCCTCCATCCCCCAGCATATCTCTCTCTTGCTCTCTCTCTGCTACCATTTCTGTTTCCCTTCCCCCCACTGGCATATATGGCATTGTCTTCCTCACTCCATCCATGGTCCTTGAAACTTCCGCATACAGACGGCAGTGCCAGCAATTAAGGCAGATTATTGCTGGCCAACTCCAGAAGCTGTCTCCCTAGCACGTCCCACCTCATCTGATGCAACTTCCGCGGGTTGCGCTAGAGAGAGAGAGCTTTTGGAGCTAGCCGGCAGTGCTCTGCCTTAATTGCTGGCACTGCCATTAGCATACATAGTTTTAAGGACCGTGATGGGGGAGGAAGAGGAAGGGACTTGAGAAAGATACTGGACCGCAGGGTGGGTGGGGAAGGTGGATCAAGAGGAGTTATTGGTCTATGCCAGGAGAAAAGAGAGGTATGCTGGACTTCATGGGAAGGCAGGTAGGTGATACTGAACCGCATACCCCATGAAACTGGGGTGGCAGGGGGTTGCAAGCCATTTTTTTGGGGTGGCACTTGCCACCCCATAGCGATGCCTGTGAAGTAAGCTGAAGGAAGAAGGTGGAGCCAGCATCAGAGCAATTTGCTATTGGGGAAAAAAGCTCCTCCTTGCTGAAAGCTCTCCCCCCCCCCCCCCCCCCAACTTGTTTCTCCACCCCTCTAAGCTGTTCTCAATTCAATTCAAGTGAGGTTTTATATACTGCAGATAACCCCTAAATAGAGTTTAGTGTGAATTACATGCAGTTTACATGGTTTAGGTAGAGATAATAATGGAAATCAAGAAATTCAAGCCAGGCTAAGAAGGAGAGTTAAGTGACAGATTTAGGGAACAGGTGAGTTTTTAGCTTTTCTGAAACTAAGGTAATTCTTCTCTGTCCTAATTCCGATGGGTAGAGAGTTCCAAAGGGTGGTTCCGATTACAGGCGAGAGAGAGCCGATGGTTTTCCAGAACTTTATTCTCTTGTGAGGCTGTGAGGAAATGAACATCTGGTCGCTTAGTCTCAAGGAGCGGGCTAGATTATGTGACTGTCAATTAATAGGCTTCAGGTGATACCGTATAGGATTTGAAAGATCAAACAGGCCGCTTTGAAGCTGATACAGTCTTTCATAGGGAGCCAGTGTAGTTTACCCAAGCATGTTGAGATACTGGTGTGTTTATGTGGTCTGTAGATCAGTCTAGCTTCAGTGTTTTATATAATTTGCAGCTTTGTGAGGAGACCGGATTTAATGCTGACAAACAGAACATTGTCAAGGTTGAGTAAGATGAGCATTTGGACCAGCAGTGTGAATGCTTTCTGGTCGAAAAAAGTACATAACAGATAGTGCTGTCTCAATTTAAACAGAGTTGTCTTCCAGGGCTTGGCAATGTGGATAGAGAAGGTTAAGGAGGAATCAAGAACAACACCAAGCACTTTGGCTTCTGATTCCACGGTAAGTGTCTTGTTGAATTCTGCTGTTAGGGTGGCTGGTACTTCAACTCTTGTATTGCGGAACCATAAGATCTTGGTCTTGTGAGGATTCAATTTGAGTTTGTTTGTCAGGGCCCAATTCTGGATGGCATCCATCCCGGCTGTTATTAGTTGTGTTATGTCACTGTTAGGATGACATTTTGGTAGAAGGAGGAGAATTTCACCTGCGTAAGAAAGTAGAAGTTCACCTAGGCCTAGGTGCAGTGAGCACAAGGATGACATGAAGAAGTTGACTATGATTGAGGATAGTGGTGATCCCTGTAGGACCCTGAACACAATATTGGGAGAGAAGTTGGTTTGGTTTGACAGCATAGCTTCTGTTCGACAGGAATTCCTTAAACCAGTTGAGTACTGCTCCAGATATGTCAATTTGGTCTAGTCGCTCGAGTAGGATTATATGGTCGACTTCATCAAAGTCTGCTGATATGTTGAGCTGGAGGAGAATCACCTGATCTATCTCTACACAAATGTTGTTTGACAAAGGTGGTAAGGGTAAGCAGAAGGGATTCTGTGCTAATTGCTGGTCTGAAGCCGAATTGTGATTTGTGAAGTAACTTGAACTTTTCCAGGTATGCCAAAAATTGACTGCAAACATATGTTAAATTTTCAAGAGGAGAGGGATTCCGGTGATTGGGCGGAAGTTGGCGGCTGAGGTCAGATCAAGGCCTGGAGCTTTCAGTAAAGTTGTTAAGAACAATTTTGCCCATGTCAGGAGGCAGCGACCCTTCTTCTAAAAGGTCATTGAATCGGTCAGTCAGCCAGAGAGTAACTTCAGTAAGAATGGATGTGAGGACCGAAGTAGGGCAGGAGTCGAGGAAGGAGTGAGAGCGCCCACATTTCAGTAGTAGGGGCTTAGCTTCATCTGGAGTAAGAGGTTGAAACCTAGCACAATGTTGGTTTGCCTTGGCTTCATGGTTGACGTGAGTGCTGGGTTGAGGGCTAGGCTTTGGGGAGGATGGCTTACCCTCTGTAGATTTGGCCTTGGTTATATCGGCCCAGATTTGGTTGATCTTGTTGGCAAAGAAGTCAGCCAGTTCTTAGGGAGGTGGAGTGGCGTGTTGGGTGGTGGCAGTCTTAATGGTTGTTAGCTTACGTACCAGTGAGAAGAGATTCTTGTTGCTTAGGGAGTTGTGATTTACAAGGGTACTGTAGTAGTGTTGTTTGACTACCTTCGATTTGTATAGGGAAGGGGAAATGGGACTTGGTATACCTACTGCCTTTCTGCGGTTTTTGCAACTACATTCAAAGCGGTTTACATATATTCAGGTACTTACTTTGTACCAGGGGCAATGGAGGGTTAAGTGACAGTGGGAATTGAACTCAGTTCCCCAGGATCAAAGTCCACTGCACTAACCACTAGGCTACTCCTCCACTCCAGAATATAGCCAGAAGGCGGTCCTCCAGTTTTCTGCTCTCGGACAGGTTTTGCTATTGAAAAATGCAAGCAGAGTGCTTCTCCTAGAAGTTGCCCTCACACAACGACAGCTCCAGACCTCACGGAAAATTTTGTGTGTTAAAGGTAGGCGCTCCTTTCTGTGCAGTGCTTGGAAATGGCTGTGCATCGCGCAAAATACTAATTTTTTAAAAACTGTGTTTATTATACTTCAGGTACGGTACAGCAGCATATCAAGTACCAAGAATGAGAGAAATAAACAGCAGTAATTTAAAGATACGCCCCGCATTCCCCAGAGTCAAGTGTCCCCACTCGATGGTGGGCTCTTTGGTGCCACTGGATGGGAAGCGAGTAATCAAGGGCGAGGAAAAATAAAACTGAAGCATTTTAGTAATTACCCCCATGTCCTCGTGCCCCCTCCCCACTCCCTCCCGCTCCTCTACCATCCCTTCTTCCCTAGCATGCATCCTCCCTCCCCCCCACCACCAGTATCACAACAATGCTGAACAGCGTTTGGCATTCTCATTTGAATACTAATCAGCTCATTGTAATACATCTGCATAGAATTATCATTGCCTGCTACTGCGATCGTTAAGATGGATGCAGAACTCCTTTGTGCATTACTCACTAAATAACATGCACACTGTCAAAATCGGATGTTCCTAACTCGGTAAACTTTGTGCATCAGCCCCTGAATCAGCCTGATACATAGAGCTGGGAGGGGAGGGACCTGTTAGGGTTTGGGTGGAGGCTTAACAGTAAAGTGTAACCATTGCTGGAGCCCCTGCAAACAGCGTACTAGGAAAAAGGGAGAGTCCTTATACAAATGTACTCTCCATCCTTGTCTCACTCACTCCCACTGGCTGCACGGTCTAATGCTGATTCTGCAGCGTTCTTGATTTCCAGCCTTTACTTTGATGTAGGACTCACAGGACTTCAAATGGAAGCTGCTGCTTTTATTTCTCTGCAGTCATTAGTGGTTTTGCTTCCTGTTACCTGTATCAAATTCTGCACAGCTGGGCAAAGCAGAATTTGGACAGAATTCTCCATTTTCTGTGCAGAATTCCCCAAGGAGTAATCTCCCTCCCATCTCAGTCCAACAATTGAAATGCCAGTTCTAGGCCGGGGGCTACTAATTTCAGCTCCTTATAAGACTTGATTCACATGGACCCTGAGTTTAGCTATTATTTGTCAGCATTGTGCAGGGTCTGAGAATTGTTCCTTTCTGGAGCTGTGAATACTCTCTGTAGCATCCCTTACCCCAAAATACAGCAAGGCAATCGATCTGCAAACTCCAATGTGGACAAACAAAACAGCAGATCTAGATAAACGTGAAGATTTTATTGATATCATATACCAGAATATTGCCCAACACAGGCCATGTTTCGCCCAAAAGGGCTGCGTCAGGGGCTAAATTATTAACTGTGCAGAACCAATGTTCCAACTGGAAATATGATTTATACACACCAAACATAAAGGACATATAGTAAAAAAACAGCAAGGTGACCACAACTTTTGTACTCAGAGTTGTGAGGTGTTTGGTTGATTGTTCTGGTATATGATATCAATAAAAACTTCACATTTATCTTGATCTGCTGTTTTGTTTGTCTGCATCCTCTACCCCAGTCAACTTGAGAAGTGGAAGCTGTGACCCAAGAATGAAACACATGTCTTCTGGATAGCAGTGCAAAGTACTTGCAAATGGACTTCCTCAGAAAACATTTGAAGATGTTTTTAATAAACGTTAGACATGGTATAAGTTTTCTGATAGCTGTACATGAATGTTTAAGTGCATCTTGCTTTAAAAGCAGCCCAGGCCATTGTCCCATCATTCACAAGCCCAGGGCACATCTAGGTTAACAGAAAATGCTTTGGCAAGCCAGCCTTTGTGTTAGGGAAGTGCTGAAAACCTTGAAAGCCCCTTCAGTGTCTTTTTTTTCAAACTTTGCCCCTACTCTCCCTTTGTTTTAGAGCTCCATATGGACCTGTCACACTGGAGCAGTGTTTTAGTAACTTCTGAAATTGGCCAACATTCCTTTGTCACAGCAGGAGTCTCTAGCAGCATCCCAATACCACCTGGGTTTAGAAGATGTGCTTATGGATCTACAGATATTTGTTTTGGTTTTGTCCCTCCTATCACTATTTATAAATTTCCTCTGCCATTTTCTCTGGTGTGGAAGAATGAAATAAAGATACACTTTTCTTGGGCTTCAGCTATAAACATTGTCTTGTTACGCACAGTGAAGTTTCATTTTAGGGCTCCCTTTCTTTCCTGCTGTTCTGTATGTCTCTCCAATTTCAGCTGTCTTAACCTAGGAATATTATTTACCTGTTCCTGTTACTTTATTCCTCATTGCATGTTGATTCCTCTTCTTTACCTATACTCAGCCCCTCACAACACATGAATGAATCTGCATTTTGTTCTTAACAGTTCCTCACTATGAACATACTTCCCAGCTATTAAGACTTTAACTCCCTATATACACAAGAGAAACCAGAAATACATACATGTGATGAGGAAAGCTGGTTCAGTTACCTTACCTGCCAAAGCTCCATCACTGCTTCCACTATTCAGAGTGAGTTGCAACTGTGTTCATTTTACACTCTCCCCATGTTACTCATCCTGGGCGTAAAGCAGAGGCTAGAAAGATGCAATGGAAATGACTCAAGATGGAATAGAGGACATGTTGGTGCAGTGTGTGTGTGCTGAACAACAAAGCCGTTTGTGCCCTGCATATTGCTTGCTACTTCTCAAACTCTGGAACTCATAGTAGTCAGGAAAAAGAGGCATACTCTGACTATATATGTGCTCAAAAAGGAGCTTCTGCACATTTAAGAGCCACTATCAGTGTCCTCTTATTGCAGCATGGTAGTGTGAGCAGAGCACACACACTGGACTGGATGTGAATATCAGGCAGTTCTGACTATTCTGTGATGATACACCAGTGAGCCATGGTATACTAGTCGGGAAACACTGGCCTAAGCTTTAATTCTTATTTGGACACTTTAGCCCTGTATAGGTAGTAATTACTCTGTGTCACATGACACCTAAAAGATGTTGCATTAGAAGTAAACCATTGTGCCTTAATGCTGTAGCGTTGCACCATTCAGTCCTTTCCATTTTTTTCTATTTTTCTGTATGTAACTTGCTTTTGTCTATTTTATTGAATGTGATAGGTTCCAGGTACTGCAGAGAATGCCCGATCATGTGTACGGGCATATTTTTCTGATTTACACGAGACCCTTTGTCGTCAGGAAGAAATGGCTCTTAGTGTTGTTGATGCACATGTGAGGGAGAGATTGATTTGGCTTAGGCAACAACAAGAAGACATGACTATCCTACTCTCTCAAGTCTCAACTGCCTGTCTCCACTGTGAGAAGACATTACAGCAGGTAGGTAGTAAATACAGCCTGTACTGAGCTACAAATAGAGATATATTAATGGGCAGTGAAAACCAAAAGGACTTCTTTCAGAACATGGAAAGCTGATACAAATTAAGAAAATTACCAATGATCACAAGTAGATGAGTGCAAGTTAGATATAAAATAGTAAAGAGAGTTGTTTAAAAAAGCTTGCTGTGGAGGCAAGAACTAATACTAATAACATTTTCAAGTATATCTGGAGCAGAAATCCCAAGAGGGAGTCAGTGAATTCCTGCATGGCTGAGAGATAAAGGAATGCTCAGGGAGGGTAAGGTAAAACAGAAAAACTAAATGATTTCTTTGCCTCAGTGGTTATTGAGGAGGATTTGGGGGTAAGCCTTCTTTGATGGTGATGATTCAGAGCAGCTAAACTCCATCACTGCTAAGTCTAATAGATAAAACTGGCAAACTCGAGCATCAGTTAACCAGACTTGGATGGTATTCACCCTAGAGTCCTGAAAATGTTCAAACATGAAATTGTTAACCTGTTAGGTTACAAATTGCTTCTGTCATTTAAAATAGCCATGCTGCCTGAGGATTGGAGGGTGGCCAGTGTAATGGCAACTTTTAAAAAGGGCTCCAGGAGTGATCTGGGAAATTATAGGCTGGTGAGTCTGGTGTTGGTGCTGGGCAAAATGTTTGAAGTTACCCTAAAGAACAAAATTACTGATCATATAGATAGTAGGCTTGCTTTTCTGAAATGGGCTGTGAAAACAGTAATGCTGTTTATATCTGTTATGCATGCTGTTTTAGATTCTTAAATTTGTAATTTTTTATTTTGTATTTCTTATCTTTTCATTAATTTTTATTCTTTAATTTCTTTAGGGTTGAATTTCAATTAAAATTTGTAATCTCGCAGTTAAAGGTATTTTATTTATTTATTCTTTTTTTCTCCACTGCAGTTCCTTGTGACTTGTCCAGAGTCGCTGGGAGGGGGGGGGGGGGATAGCATACTTTTAATTGCGATTACAATTTTAATTGAAATGCAGCCCTAATAGCTCTCTGAGGACAAGCAGGATATAGGATTGTCACAAATGGGCGGTCTCCCAATGGAACCCCAGCGTGAATGCTACCCAGCATTCCAAAACTTCTGGAAGCCTTTGGTAGACCTGCACTGCACATGTGCGAGTGCCTTCCTGCCTCTTCATTATGGAGTACCTGCAGTTTTGTTTTTTTCTGCAGAGCTGTGAAGATATGACCAGTCACAGCAGCTAGTGTTTTCTTCACAGTGATTTTTTTGTCTTCCTCCAGCTCTCTGTTTTTCATGTGAGTAGCACTGGATTTCCCCATTTTTCAGTTTTGTTCCTTCTCAGTTTTTCTCGTAGGTTTTTTTTTTTTTTTAGGCCCTTTTAGTTTAATTTCTTCTTTTGTGGCCTGTAGCTGTTTTAGGCCTGAGCTTCCGGCCGAGTCAACCTTTTTTTTTTTAATCATCTTTTCTTGTTTGATTTTGCTTTGGCTATTTTTACTGTGATGTCCCAAAAACCTGCAAGTGGGTTTAAGCGGTGCACAGAATATAGCAGTACCATGTCTGTGACCAACCCACATGACATGTTCCTAAAGTGTCTGGGCCCTTACCATAAGGCCTCTAATTGCTCTCTTTGTGTTCAAATGTAGAAGAGAACCCAAAAAAGTAGAGAGACCACGTGTGAGAGGCTTTTTGTCATGCAGAAGTCCAGTCCATCAATATCGGCATTGAAGGCATCAGTCTCCTATGATAGTAAACTAAAAACAATTTTACTGGACTTGTTGCAAAATAAAAAATATATTAATACAAACGCTGAATAGTAGGCACAAAGCACATATACATTGAAAATAATGCATTGGGCTAAACAAAAGCAATATTATGAAGTGAATAAAACTTTTTAAAACATTTTTAAAACGGACAAAAATAAATCTTTAAAATTGGCAAAAATTAATTTCTAAAGAAATTTTTGCCTTATGTGCAAAGTAAATTGTGTTGCATCTGTAAACAGTAATATTAAAAGCCAAAAAATAATGAATTGAACAGTATAAAAATTACTCTTTTAGTTAGCTTGAGAACGGGAATAAAGCGTTATATGCTATATCACCAGTGGATCAGATTGAAAGCCGTAAACGGATTTAACATGGGCAATATTGGTAAACGACTTAGACCTAGTGCTTTAAAAAAAAAAAATATATATATATATATAGGAAAACAGAAGAAATATTTAAAAAGAATATCTATTTGAAAAGAGCTAGCAATATTGAAAAAAAAAAACAGTTTCTCTATATAAAGAAAAGGCGCAGATTAAAACATTACCAAAGACAATTATATAAAACAATATAAACCGGATAATGAAATAATAAATCAAAATAAAGAATAGGTCAAATGCTGACAAAACACAAATAGCTGATGGCTTAGTATTATTTAAAAAATACCAATGAATTATACATGACAGTTTATAACATAAATAACATGAGCATTGTAGTTAATGATTTAGATTTAAGTGTAACGAACGCCTAACCAAACGTAAAGCATTAAAGATTACTGTTGAATTGCCATCAGTTCAAAGTCAACTGTCGGCTTAATGTTATCTTCAGTCATTAACGATAACCTCCAGATGTTATACAATATATAGCTGAACGCACACCTTTAGTGTGAGTGTCAATTAGACAAAAAGAGTTCTGTTAGAAAAATCTGGTTTAAATATATACAGCCTAGTGACGTCAGAAATGACGTTGCATGTCTTTTATCGTGACAAATTGAAAAAATGGGGATAATAATTATTTATGACTAAATTATTTCAGATAACAATGTTTAAAGCTGACTGCTACTTTGTATATTTCTATTTGCAATTTAAATATAAAAACCGTTATAGTGATGTGTAAATGCAAATAGCCTCTTGCAATGAATAATTGGGATTGACATGTAACGAACATTTAGCCTAATATTATAATAGTAACCAAATATAAAGCAGTAAGGAATACTATTTAATTGCTAACAGTTCAAAAACAACTGTAGTATTATATTCAATCACTAACGTTAAAAAAAGACGCTTACCTCCCGATGTCAAACAATATAGAACTCACGCACATCTTCAGTGTGAGTTTCAATAAGACAAAAAGAGTTTCGTTAGAACAGTCCAGTTTAAATGCATACAACTTGGTGACGTGAAAAATGGCATTGGACGTATTTTAACGTTGAACAATTAAAAAGATGGTAATATTAATTGTTTATAACTAAATGACAATGTATTAAAACTTACTACTACTTTGTATATTCAAACGTGTGGGATTTATTTGCAAGTTAAATATAAAAACCGTCATAGTGACATATTGATGCAAATGACCTCTTGCATATGTATAGGTGATTACACCTAATATTAGTGATATGCACCCTATTGACATAGATAATATTTACTATCCAAAATGAATGATAATATAAAATGATAGTATAAAAAAGAAAAAACTAAATTTAAATTAGACTGCTGGCCGACTAAGAAAAGGATTGAAACGTCCATAATCATATTATGTCATTACTTTAACAAAATGATTTTTATGTAAAAATTGTCCGTTCCTATATAGAATGTGAGTTCCTATATACATTTTTTTTTTAATTAAAAATATTTGCCCTAAAAATATGACAACACATATTGATCAAACTATATATATATATACACTCTCAAGTTGCACATTTCTAGGATTGGGGAGAACTAGACTGAAGTTGTTGAGAGAAGAGCAGATAAGCAGGAGAATAAGGTACAGTGAGGATAGATAAGAAGGGACACCCACTTTAAGAGCCTTGAAAGTCGGAGTGAGAAGCTTGTGAATAATACGTTGTTCCACAGGGAGCCAATGATATTTCTGCAGCAAGGGGGGGTAACATGAGTGAACCTACAAGTGTGACGGAGAAGGTGGATGGCAGTATTTTGGAGTGACTGAAGACGTCTAAGATTAGGCCGGCTACAACCTAAATAAGCGATGTTACAGTAATCCATTCTGGTGACCAGTAGGGATAGGATAAGTGAGTGAAAAGTGGGAGTGAGATATTTTCTAACAAAACGAAATTGATGCAGAATATAGAAACCTGACATAGAGACCAGAGAATTGAGGAGTAAAAGAGATTTGAATCTAATGTAATATCTAAGTAACGGAAAGAATCGACTGGAGAGATGGGAGTACCAAATAGATTCAGTGCAAGAGAAGGCATAGAGAGGTCTCCTGTAAACCAACAAGCAATAGTTTTCTGGGGGTTCAAGACTAGTCTGTGAGCAGAAAGCCAGGTGGAAACCTGATTCAGGTATTCACGTAGAGGACCAATATTGGGGGAAGAAAGGTAACATAGTAACATAGTAAATGACGGCAGAAAAAGACCTGCATGGTCCATCCAGTCTGCCCAACAAGACAAACTCATATGTGCTACTTTTTGTGTATACCCTACTTTGATTTGTACCTGTCCTCTTCAGGGCACAGACCGTATAAGTCTGCCCAGCACTATCCCCGCCTCCCAACCACCAGCCCCGCCTCCCACCACTGGCTCTGGCACAGACCATATAAGTCTGCCCAGCACTATCCTCGCCTCCCACCACCGGCTGGCTCTGCTACCCAATCTCAGCTAAGCTCCTTAGGATCCATTCCTTCTGAACAGGTTCGTAGGGAAAATGAAGAGAATATCATTGGTGTAGAAATGGAAATAGATCCTGGTGGACTGAATGAGGGTGTCAAGGGGACTCAAAAATAGATTAAACAACAGAAGTGACAGGACAGAGCCCTGTGGAACCCCTCAGAAGAGAGATTTGAGAAGCAGAAACCGAGACAGTGGTTTCAACGTGACAAGAACGATCAGTAAGATAAGAGGCAAACCAATTCAGTACTGTGCCAGAATGCTTGAGTGAAGAGAGGTGAGATAAAAGAGAGTGATGAGAGCTGGGTGAAGACAATTTTCTCAAAGACATACTGCAAATGAGACACTTGATTATCTAAAGCACTGATTCCCAAACCTAGCCCTGGAGGCACTTCTGCCAGTCAGATTTTCAGGATACCCACAATGAATATTCATGAGAGAGAGCTGTTTGCAGTGGAGGCAGTGCATTCAAATCTTTCATGAATATTTATTGTGGGTATCCTGAAAACCTGACTAGCTGGGGTGCCTCCAGGACCAGGTTTGGGAACCACTGATCTAAAGACTGTGATTCAAAATCTGAAGAGAAAGAAAAAAGTGCAGGCATGTGTTTACTTTTCATGGTCATGTGTCTTGGACCTAGAACCAACAATTCAGGAAAAGCTGGTGGATGTCCTTTGCTGAGGCCTACAGCCGTTTTGGGGACAAGGTAGAAGAGGTAGCAGACCTAATAAAAAATAGAATTGATAGTATCAAGTCCCTGTCTCTTGCCTGTTCCTTTTGTGGCCTCTGCATCTTGGAGGTTTTCAGGCGAAAGTTGAAGGAGTGTATAGTATTCTCAGAAGCTCCTGCCCTTGCTCCCTATGCAGCAGTTGGGAGTACATTGGAGCTCTGCTGGACACTGTGCAAGCTCGAGCCTACCTGCTTCAGATACAGGTGAGTACTCTCATTGCCACTGACACTCTGGTTCAGCACAGCAAGCAGGTCACAGCTTGGAGGATGTTGAGGCTATTACATCACATGGCCTCCACGGTACATATCACTCACATGGCTGGCCTCCATTTGTGGGTTGCCCAATGAACACCCTCTTCCCAGTAGTGCCGGGCCACAGAGAACCTTGTGGATGTCTCAACAGGTATACCAGAGTTGGCTTAGTTGCTTCTCTGGTGGATTGTTCAGCCCAGTTTGACCCTTGGACTCCCATTCCAAATTCCTCCAAACCAAAAAGTTCTGATTATGGATACATCCAGTCTGTGATGGGGAGCTCATGTAGATGGGCTTCACTCTTAGAGACACTGGTCCGCTCAGGGGACTAGACTTTAAATCAGTCTCCTGGAGCTATGGTCAATCTGGAACACTTTAAAGGGTTTCAGAGATGGGCTGCTCAACAAAATTGTTCTAATCCAAACTATCAGGTTGCCATGTGCTATATCAACAAGCTGGGGTGGGGAGGGGGTGGGCACGGGCTCTACCCCTTGTGTCAGGAGGCGGTTGGGATGTGGAATTAGGCCATCAGCCACAGCATGGTGCTCCAAACCACATACCTGACAGGGAAAGACAGTAGTCTGGTGAACAGGCTGAGCATGAGTGGTTTCTCAATATGGGTTTTGCTCGCAAGATCTTCCGAGAGTAGAGCACTCATCTCAACAACAGAGTCCCTCAGTACTGCTCCAGACTTGGAGCCAACTTAACCTCATGTTCCACAGCAGGCTAGCGTCGGATGCCTTCCTCTTCAGTTGGGGGGAGGGATTCCTGTATGCGTATCCTCCCATATCCTATATAATAATTCTCACCTCCAACGTTCTGAGGCTGCCTGGGACCGTGGCTTCCGCTGGAGGTGGTCTGCTTCATGGAGTAGATCAGTGACGTCAGCAGGAAACAGCGACCCAGGCAGGGGGAGGAGTAACAGCCAGGGGGTGCAGTAGGCAGCAGCAAACAGCGACCCAGACAGGGGGAGGAGTAGGGAAACACGCGGAGCCCCTACTCCTCCCCCTGCCTAGGAATCACAACAGACTGGCTGCCAACCTCCTGAACCACACGCGCACAATAACCACCATCAAACGCCGCCGCCCTCCCTCTCTTCTCCAACTCCGGATTCGGACTGTCGGAGAGGACGAAGAGGGAAGGCGGCGACACGGCAAGCGTATAGGATGTCAAGGAGGCCAGTGACGGATCACAGCGACGGTCGGGGTCCACTCGTAAGAGGGCGGAGGGAAAGACCAGCGGGTCCGACTCCAGCGCATCGCTCATCCCCGTTCACTAACAACAGAGCAAGCAAACCTACGAGATGCTGCAGGACGTCTAATACACAGGAGTGGAAGAGAGCACAGCAAGTCTATGGTAAGCAACGAAGCACATTCACCAATCTCTGTTTCCACTCCCCTACGCAGCCCTCATTGGCATACACTCAAAAACAGTGAAACCTAGGAGCTGCTGCTGCACATTGTCCTTTTAAAATTGTTGATACACAGTACCTTAAAATGTGAAGGACAAAGGGAGCGAGGGAGGGGGGACCCCCCTGCAACTGGGAGGCGGGGGGGGGGGGGGAACCCTGCAACTGGGAGACAGACCGGGGGGGATGATGACCCTGGAACTGGGAGGGAGGGTGGACCCTGGCACATACTCTCATTCTTACACACACACTCGCACCCACTCTCACTCTCTGTCACACACACACACACTCACACATTCACTCTCACACACACTCAAACATACACACTCCCAGGAAAACCTTGCTAGCGCCCGTTTCCTATAAAACAGAAACGGGCCATTTTTACTAGTCTTTGATAAGGATTGGGAAAAAACTGCTGAAACTCAAGCAGGACTAAGGAACCATGATCTTAGTCACTCCTTATTGGCCGAGACAGATATGGTTCCCTCTTCTGGAGTTTCTTCCAAAGAACTGTGGAGATTGAACCATTTTCTGACCTTCATCACCCAGAACGAGGAGTCTGTTCTGCATCCCAGTCTCCAGTTCCTGGCCCTCACTGCTTGGATGTTGAGAGCATAGAATTTGCTTCCCTTCGATTGCCTGAGGGTGTCTCCATAGCTGGTGGAAAGGAAAAGTTCAGGATGTTTTCCCTGGGCAGATGTTCTCAGGCGAACGATTGGCTTTGCTCTCTGGACTTAAAGGATGCTCTCACTCACGTTCAGATACTCCCAGGCCACTGGAAGTATCTCAGATTTTAAGTAGGGAAACACCACTGCCAGTACTGTGTCCTTCCGTTTGGCCTCGTGTCCACTCCCCAGGGTCTTCACAAAATGTCTAGCAGTAGTCTCAGCATCACTTCGCAGACAGTTCATACGTTTCCCTACCTGGACAATTGGCTGGTCAGGACTACATCCAGGGAAGGTGCTTAGGAGTCAGAGGAAGACTGTTCGGGTGTTGGGGTGTGATAACGTGATGCCATGGCCAGGGATGGAACTCTTAGAAATATAGCCACGCACAATGGTTGTAAGTAAAACAATAGCGTTATTAAATTCAAAGGACTGCCCATGTCTGTTCTCTCCACAGGATGGAAACTGTAAACCAGTGCTTCCCAAGTCCAGTCCTGGAGTACCCCTTGCCAGTCAGGTTTTCAGGATATCCACAATGAATATGCATGAACTTGATTTGCATACACTGCCTCCATTATATGCAAATCTTTCACACACATTCACTGTGGATACCCTGAAAGCCTGACTAGCAAGGGGTACTCCAGAACCGGACTTGGGAAACATTGCTCTAAACAACAATCATTTGGAGCTTTACTATAGTTACTTTTGATCCCTGTCCATGACAGGCTGTATGATTCAGTGCGCGCTACTTTTCCCTCTTGCTCTAGGGTCTCTACAGCCATTCCCAGACATGGCTTCCGCTTCCACCAGTTCAACACATAGTAACATAGTAGATGACGGCAGAAAAAGACCTGCACGGTCCATCCAGTCTGCCCAACAGGATAAACTCATATGTGCTACTTTTTGCGTATACCTTACCTTGATTTGTACCTGTCCTTTTCAGGGCACAGACCACATAAGTCTGCCCAGCACTATCCCCGCCTCCCAACCACCAGCCCCGCCTCCCACCACCGGCTCTGGCACAGATCGTATAAGTCTGCCCAGCACCATCCCCGCCTCCGGCTGTGCCACCCAATCTCGGCTAAGCTCCTTAGGATCCATTCCTTCAATCTCATTTCATGTCCTCTCGTTCTACCGCCTTCGCATCTCCGGAAAAGGTTCGTTTGCGGATTAATACCTTTCAAATATTTGAACGTCTGTATCATATCACCCCTGTTTCTCCTTTCCTCCAGAGTATACATGTTCAGGTCAGCAAGTCTCTCCTCATACGTCTTGTAATGCAAATCCCATACCATTCTCGTAGCTTTTCTTTGCACCGCTTCAATTCTTTTTACATTCTTAGCAAGATACGGCCTCCAACACTGAACACAATACTCTAGGTGGGGCCTCCCCAACGATTTATACAGGGGCATCAACACCCCCTTTCTTCTGCTGGTCACACCTCTCTCTATACAGCCTAACAACCTTCTAGCTATGGCCACTGCCTTGTCACACTGTTTCGTCGCCTTCAAATCCTCAGATACTATCACCCCAAGATCTCTCTCCCCGTCTGTACTTATCAGACTCTCCCCGCCTAACACATACGTCTCCCGTGGATTTCTATTCCCTAAGTGCATCACTTCTTAACTCTTACTTGTTAACTCTCAGAGTTCCTGTAGTCTCTCCCCAACACAGCTTCATGGGTTTAGTCAACACTCCCTTAACTTAAAGTTCTAAGGAAACTTGTCCTACCTCAATGAAGCCCTCTGCGTCTGGCAAACACAGGGTAGCAATCTCTGCTGAGGGCAGCTCCTCTTCCCCAAGCTCTTCTCAGGTATTGCAGCTAATGGGGAACCCCTTGGATGATTCCTTCACTCATGGCCTCCCTGATCCACTCTGCTCCAGGGCATTTAACCACCTTCTGTCCTGAGCCCAACCCCTTTGACTCAGCCTCTGACATGGCAGGTTTAGCTCCACCTGCTGTAAGGTGGCTAAATTTCAACCTCAGTGAGGGAATGTTTTTAGTAGCACTTACCACTATACCACTCTCTTCCTCACATGGAAGTACTAGTGTTCGGTTTCAACTACCCGAAGTCCCTTCTACTCCTTGTTTAGCACTTGGAGTTCATTGGAGCCTTGCTAGACACAGTGCAGGCTCAGGCCTATCTGCCTCATGCCGAGGGCCAAGTGGCCATGGCCACTCAGATTCGAGACAGCCAGTAGGTGTGAGCGTTGCAGATGTTAAGGTTACTGGGCCACAAGGCTTCCACTGTTCATGTCATGCCTCCACTTGAGAGGTGCCCAATGGACCCTAGATTCTCAGTGGACACAAGCCATGGGGAGCCTAGCGGATGTTATCTCCCTAACTCTGGAGCTCACCTGGTCACTCCACTTGTAGACGGTTTGGCCCTGGACTTCATTCTAAACTCCTCTACCCTAGAAAGGTTTGACTATGGATGCATCTGCTCTAGGTTGGGGACCCCATGTGGATGAGCTTCATACTAGGGGAGTCTGGTCTGCTCAAAAGTACAGTTACTTGATCAACCTTCTAAAGCTACAGGCGATTTGGAATGCTTTAAAGGCTTTCAGAGAGTGGCTGACAAACCAAATTATTCTCTTTCAATCAGGTTGCCATTTATTATGTGAACAAGCGGGGGTGCGGGATCCTAACCCCTGTGTCAGGAGGCCTTCAGGATGTGGCATTGGGCCTTCAGTCAAAGCATGATGATTTGAGCCATATACCTCGTGAGGAAAGACAACAGTCTGGCAGGCAAGCTGAGCAGGATAATACAACCACACGAGTGGTCACTCAACATGGGCATTGCCTGCAATATCTTGTGAGAGTGGGACACCCGTTTGATGGATCTCTTTATCACTCACCTCAACAATGAAGTCCCTCAATTCTGCTGTAGACTCAAATCACACAGCAGACTAGCATTAGACTTATTCCTCCTCAGTTGGGAGAAGGGAAGTGCATCCTCTCTCCTCTCATTCCTCTAATAGGGAAGACTTTGCTGAAACTCAGGCAGGATCGGGGGACCATGATCCTCATTGCCCCTTTCTGGCTGAGGCAGATATGGTTCCCTCTACTTCTGGAGTTGCCCTCTGAAAAGCTGTGGAGGCTGGGCAACTTTCCAATACTAATCACGCAGAACAAAGGGGTTCTTCTACACCTCAGTCTCCAGTCCCTGGCCCTTATGGCTTTGAGATGTTGAGAGCATAGAATTTGACTCTTTGCAACTGCCTGAGAGTGTCTCCATGATCTTGCTGGCTTCTAGAAAAGATTCTACTAAGAGGTCTTTTATATGTAAATGCAGGTGGTTTGATGTGAGGGCAGAGCCCCTAGATCCTTTCTCTTGCCCCACACAAAAATTGCTTGAATACTTCATTCACCTCTCTGAGTCTGGTTTGAAGACCAACTCTGTACAATTAGTGCTTATCACCGGGTTAGCGGTAAACCCATCTCTGTACATCCTTTAGATGTTCACTTCATGAGAAGTTTGCTGTTGACGAGGCCCCCCCATCAAACCACCTACTTTTGACTGAATGTAGTGATCCATCCCAGGGCTACTGGATCGCCTCCATATTGCTGTTAATTACTTAAAGCCTTTTTCACTATATACATAACCCCTGAGGCAGGCATTTACTGAAACACGGCCCATGTCAGGTCCTTCAATTAATTTGTGATGCTACCAATTTTGAAGGCTCATGCAGCTAAGTGCATTGTGTTAGTTAAGAAAAAAAAAGAAAAGAATATTAGGGATTATTCAAAAGGGATGGAGAAAAAAATGAGAATGTCATAATGCCTCTAGATAGGTCTCTGGTGTGACTGCACCTTGAGTATTATGAGGACAATTTAATAAAGTGGCACATAGAGGTAGATGCAACATATGCGTGTCAAAGGCAATTATGTGCACTAAATATTCTATAAGGTAGCGCCTAAGTTCCATAGTACCTGACTGCAGAGGGGGCATATGCATGGGCTGGCCATGGGCATATCTCCCAGTCAGGCATGTAGTTTTATACTGTAATCTACTTGCATCACTTGGAGGCATATTTTCAAAGCACTTTGGGAGGCTAAGTTCCATTGGTTTCTATGGAACTTTGGGAGGCTAAGTGCTTTGAAAATGAGCCTCTTGGTGTACCAACTTATGCCTGCCGTTGAGATGACATACCTACACACTAAGCCAATCTTAAGCAGGTATTCTATCATGGAATCTTGGCACTAAGATGCCATTATAGAATTGACACTAAGTGCTCGACATTGTGGAACCTAGACTAAGGTTTCGGTTTATGGACTTACCCTTTGTGTGCAGTTCTGGTCTCTCTATCTCAAAAAGAATATAGCAGAACTAGAAAAGGCTCAAAGAAGGGCAGTTAAATAATAAAACGGATTGAACAGCTCCATTATGAAGAAAGGCTAAACAGGTTAGGGCTCTTAAGCTTGGAAAAAAGATGACTGAGAAGGGGATATAATAGAAGTTCATAAAATCGTGAAAGGGGTGGAACAAATAGGGAATTGTTTTCATTTTTTTTTTTTGAAAGGTTAAAAGAAAAGGACACTATGCAACTAATGACCAGAATAATGAAAATAAATTGTAGAAAAGTATTTTTTTTTAACTTACTAAATTTTACACAGTGCATAATTAAGCTGTGGAATCTGTTACTGGGAGGATGTGGTGAACCTGACAATGTAACAGGATTCAAAAGAGGATTTTGACCAGATTCTGAAGGAAAGGTCCATAAATTATCCATGTAGACTGGATTTTTTTTTAATTATTTCTTTTTTAGAAAAATCACAAAAACTGTTATAGCAACTCATTGGTATAGAAGATGTGAGAAAAGCATTAAAAAATAAATGGGGTTCCAATTTAGGTGAATAGTTGCCTGGTGAAGGTCACTGGGAAACAATTTGCAAGAAAATTTCTGATCTGTTAAGACCAATTCATTATGTAAAATTAAGAAATTGTAGGTAGTGTGTTCTGTATTTTATGGTTTCATATGGCTATAAATTCAAAGCAAATTTCACGTAAAGGCAGAAAAGAAATAAAAATCAATAGGAATACTGTTGTATGCCCTTTTTTACCAGAGATAGGAATGGGTTGTATCTTTGAAAATGCTTTAAGAAAAATAATCTGCAACTTTTTTTTTTGGTTAAGGATGACTGTAGGGTTGTGTTAGCTAAGCAAGAAATTACAAGGCTACTGGAAACTCTACAAAAACAACAGCAGCAGTTTACAGAACTTGCAGATAACATACAGCTGGATTCAAGCATCCCAGTCACTTTTACAAAGGTACATTTTTTTTATTTTGTTTAATTTCTTATATACTGCCTCAAAGCAATGTACATTCAGTACAAATAGTCCTAAAGCCAACATGGATTTAGTGAAGGGAAATTTTGCCTCACCAATCTACTACATTTCTTTGAAGGGGTGAACAAACATGTGGATGAAGGTGAACCGGTTGATGTTGTGTATCTGGATTTTCAAAAAGCATTTGACAGAGTACCTCATAAAAGACTCCAGAGGAAAGTGCCATTTGGATGCCCCATTACTTTCCAATGTGAGCAAGTGCAAAGCGATGTGGGAAAGAGGAACCTGAACTATAGCTATGTGATGCAAGGTTCCTCATTAGGAGTCACCGATCATGAAAAGAATCTAGGTGTCATTGATGGTACATTGAAACCCTCTGCTCAGTATGTAGCAGCAGCTAAGAAAGCAAATAGAATGTTAGGTATTATTAGGAAAGGAATGGAAAACAAAAATGAGGATGTTATACTGTCTTTATATCGCTCCATGGTGAAATCACACCTAGAGTACTGTGTGCAATTCTGGTCACCGCACCTCAAAAAAAGATATAATGGAATTAGAAAAGGTACAGAGAAGGGTGACAAAAATGATAAAGGGGATGGGAAAACTTCCCTGTGAGGAAAGGCTGAAGCGGCTAGGGCTGTTGAGCTTGGAGAAAAAATGGCGGAGAGGAGATATGATAGAGGTCTATAAAATAATGAGTGGAGTGGAACAGGTAGATGTGAATCGCTTGTTTACTCTTTATAAAAATACTAGGATTAGGGGGCATGCAATGAAACTACAAAGTAGTAATTTTAAAACAAATTGGAGAAAATATTTCTTCACGCAGTGTATAATTAAACTCTGGAATTTGTTGCCAGAGAATGTTGTAAAAGCAATTAGCTTAGTGGGGTTTAAAAAGGTTTGGATACCTTCCTAAAAGAAAAGTCCATCAGCCATTATTAACATGGCCTTGGGGAAAATCCTCTGCTTATTTCTAGGATAAGCACCATAAAATGTATTCTACTGTTTTGGGATCTTGCCAGGTATTTTTGACCTGGGTTGACCACTGTTGGAAACAGAATACTGGGCTAGATGGACCTTCGGTCTGTCCCAGTGTGTTAAGCACTTATGTTCTTGTACCTGGGGCAGTGGAGGTTAAGTGACTTATGATCACAAGGAGCTGCAGTGGGTTCTGAGCTGGGTTCCCCTGGTTCTCAGCCCACTGTTCTAACCATTAGGCTACTCTTCCATTCCACTACTTGGAGGTTCTTGTCACCTGAGGAGTTTAGTTTTTGTATATGTTGTTATACTGAGGAAGTGGAAGGGCTGATTGATCTTCATTGCCAGAATCTGATTGTAGTTTTACTATGAAATTGCACTGTATTTTACTATCCATGTTAAAATGAATGAGGCTGTCTGGTTCCTGATGAATACTGGATATTGAATGATGTTAGGAGCTTTTGTTATAGTGCTTTGTCTGATATTCCATTTTTTTATTTAGATTTCTTTCTTGTCTCTACAAACATGTGCTGAAAGCAAGGTACATAAAAAAAAATCAAACAAATTACAATAAATAAAGCATGCTAATGTTAAAAGAAACTGACAAAACTAACATAAATGCATCAAATAATACTAAATATGCACACAATTGAACTTGACCAACTTAAACACTCCGTTATGCTATCTTAATGGGGAGTACAGAAGGAGAGGTAGCCTTTCAGAGAAACTAGTTGAGGTACATGGGGATGGCTTTTGCTCATGAGAAATGGGTAGCAGTATTTAAAAAAGTAAGGTGCCTCCAGTGTCTGTGCAATCGCAGGAAACTGTGTACAAGGTCTGTATAAGGGTATATGTCACACTGAAACAATGTGGAAGGAGCCTATATTTGAGGGACTTCAGGAATTGGGGTGGTTTCTATCACCTTGGGTGGGTATGTCCTGAAAAACTTTGAGGCAGAGTAAAGGATTTGATAACAAGGGAGTACTGGGAAGATCATTAACTTGACACCAGAGTATTGTCTTTTGAACTTGCTGGATCACATGAGAAAATGAGGGAGGATAGATTTGAATGATTGTCTGGTAGCAGTGAAAATCTGCATTGCTGAACATTGGAGGAACCCTATAGTACTGGAGGTGGTTCAGAAATTGCTGGATATTTGTTTAATGGAATGCATAGCTGCGTACAGAAACAACAAGATGGGAAGGTCAGAAAAAGTTTTGGGACTCTTTTATAAAATGATGGAGTGATGTGGTAGCCGTGTTAGTCCACTTTTAAAGGTAATAAACAGAAATAAAAGCAGAGAAAAAATAAGATGATACCTTTTTTATTGGACTAACTTAATACATTTTTTGATTAGCTTTCGAAGGTAACCATTCTTCAGTTCAGAAATAAGCAAATGTTGATAAATGACAGTATGTATAAGAGAAACACCAAAGCATTCCAATGACAGTTTCGCAGGAAGAGGGTAGGGTGGGTAAGGTGTGAAACAGAGGGAGCTGGGTAGATGAGAGACAGGGAGAGATGCATGGTAGATAAGAGAGTGACAAAGCATTACATTTTATGGTTTATAATGGGCTAGAAAACCCAGATCTTTTTTACGTCCTGTCTGGTGGGTGTCAAAATATTTAATCATTTTGACTTCAAAGGTCTTACATTCCTGGATTGTCTCTTTCCTTTGAGGCCCAGATGCACTAAACTTAACGACCCTTTAACGAAACTGTAGCATGCATTAAAGGCCATTTTTTGACGACGCTAGCAGCTAACGAAAACGGAATGCAAACGAGTAACTACCATTGTAATGTGGACAATTCGGGATGCACTAACCATACCGTCGATTACACCAAATCATTTACCGCGATATATTTAACGTGAGGTCAGAGCTGTCATTAAGGCCGGAGCTGTCATACAGACACGTCTTAACACATCCTTGTGGGCGTCGTTGCCCCCCAGCCTGAGATCGCCGCTGCTCCCCGCTCCCCCCCGTATTAAAAAAAATCATGATTTTAGGCAGCCTCCCTCCCTTCCTTCCTTCCTTCCTCTCTTCCTCTCTCTCTTTCTAAACAGCTCCTGCCATCCTCCACCCCATGGCCCCCCCCCCTCCCCGCCTGAGGTCACCGCTGCTCCCAGCTTCCCCCTGCAGCATAAAAATCAAACTTTTAGCAGTCCCGACCCCCCTCCCTTCCTGTCTTCCTTTCTCTCTCCTCTTTCTCCCACACTTCGCCTCCCGCCATCCTGCGCCCCCGTGCCTCGTCCCCGCTGCTCCCCCCCTCCACCGGGCCCCTCTTCGCCTTACCAGGCCCGCGCAGCGCCTCTCACCTCTGTGTGAAGGCGCTGCACGGGCAAGAAGAACATCTAATCGCCGCCGAGTCTTCAGGACGTCTCTCCTTTCCTGACCTGGGCCCGCCCTCATCTGACGTCTGAATCCCCTCTATAAATCCAGATATTTTCTCTGTAAGTTTGCCAGTACCAGATATGATTGGTCTTCCAGAGTTTCCATGTTTGTGGATTTTCAGTAGCATGTAGAATGTGCCTACAGAAGAATGGTTTGGTATGAGTTTTTTTTTAGATGTGGCTGTACATGTTATGATGAGATTTTTCAGCTGTTTTGTATAATCCTCAGTTTCTTGTAGTATGTGTTGTCCGAGAGCTGTCTGTGTCCTTCTTCTCATTACAGAGCCTCCTTTGTCTGCAGGTTTGATGACAATGCTTTGGTTGTTTTGTAGGATTTTTTTATGGCTGCTCTTTCTGGTGGAGAAAAGTTGTACAGAATTTTATTTTGTTTGCTGGAAAGTTGTGATTTTACCCTATGCCTAACGTTTTATGTAGTTGTCCGATTTATTGTTTTGTTCATTGTGTGGGATGAAATATGTGTTCTTTTGTTTAAAATTGTATTCCAGTCTGTTGGGAGTCTCTTGTTTGTGGAAATGTACCTACAGGCGGAGTTTTCTAAAGAATTCTTCCAGGTCCAAGTATAGTTGAAAGGAGGCTTTCAAAGGATAAATCAGGCCTGATGCAAAACAGAAGCATGAATGATTTATTAAAGAATAAAATGATGGAAACTTACAATCTGGTTGATATGTATAACAGCTTAGAGGTTTAACTTGGGTTTGATAATCTTTTATGGGTGATGAGGTTCTCTCCTTGATTGGAGGGGAAGGATAGATGGAAGAGCAAGTATAGGTTTGATTGCTGAGAAAAAAAGAGGGAAGGGAGAGGGATAGAGGGCTTATGTGTAAAAAAAAAAGAATAAAAGAAGAAAGATGTGTCCTTTGCAGGTGGGCAATGGTAGTAATGATATCGTTCTTTTCTCTCTGGAGTTAGGTGATTTTTCTCTTGTGTGGCATACAATAATACATATATGCAGCTGTTAATCTGTATATAGGATGAAAAAAGACATTTGTAAAAGAAAAATAAAAATCAGATACCTTTTATCATTACATACTATCAAAAGTGGGAATTGAAAGCATAGGCAATATCTTTACATTGCATATTATAACATTAAACAATTAAAATGAAAAATGCAGTGAATAATCATTCACTAACTTCAGTAAATAAGAATAAAATACTGGGCAGGTCAACCTTATAAGTTCAGTACAAAACAAACTGCAGAAAATATTTCTTCAGTCACCTGTGCTTAAACGCTGGAATTCGCTGCCACAGAATGTGGTAAAAGCAGTTACTTTAGTAGGGTTTAAAAATGGTTTGGATAATTTCGTGAAAGAAAAGTCATATGACACTATCAAGATGGACTTGGGAAAACCCACTGCTTATTTCTAGGATAAGCAGCATAAAATCTGTTTTACTGTTCTGGGATTATGCCAGATACTTGTGACCTGGATTGGCCACTGTTGGAAACAGGATACTGGGCTTGATGGACGTTTGGTCTGTCCCAGTATGGGGAACACTTATGTTCTTATATAAGTAGCATTTTCAACAGTACTGAGAGACGTATGCAAAGAACCATAAATTGTTGTTTTTGAAAGGAAAGATTTATTTATTTTTATTTATTTGTTGCATTTGTATCCCACATTTTCCCACCTTTTTTGCAGGCTCAATGTGGCTTACATATTACCGTTAACGGCGTTAGCCGATTCCGGTCTGAACAAATACGTGGTTTGGATTAATTCAAAGCGATATTGTGGTAGAATGAGATAATTCTTTCAGTACATAATAGAGAGTGACTTGGGGATGAGGACAGCCTGTGGGGACAAACTTTTTCCTTGTGTCATTCTCTACATTGAGGGCTGTTAATGAATTGGACAGTTAATTATGTTCAAGTGATGCAATGATGTTTTAATTTTTTGGAAAAACAAGTAAAAGTGCTGGCCACAACTGGCAAAATTTGCACGGGAGATGCTATGCATTTCTGCTACTAACACATCATCTGAGAAGGTATTTTCTATTGCAGGAATGACAATAGAAGATGGGAGAGCTAGGCTGAATCCTGAAATTATTATTTGTCCACAGATTTAAAAAATCATAACAGTGCTTCATAAGGCATATTTCTCTCCCACTAGGGCATACAGAACAGGTTGTATTTTGTACACTGGACATTTTTAACAGGGTGGATTAGGGTTCCTTGGGGTAGTAGAAGTCGATTATTGTTGGAGTTGGAAGGGTAGAGAGGGTGGTGGTGGGGGAGTACTATAGCTGCTTGTTATTGTTTTCTATTTGTGATTTATAAACAGTTGCACATAATATTGTTTCTTTTTATATTTTAATAAAAAGATTTAAATATAAAATAAGTGTTCACAGCTTCTGCATATGAGGACAGAGCTGACGGAGACAGGGCGTGTGGGCACGGGATGGGACCAACTTTGTCCCCATGTCATTCTTTATCACATAGTTTATGTGGGAGTTCATGCTAAAGCAGAGTTCTCAACCCAGTCCTTGGGACATACCAAAGCCAGTCTGGTTTTCAAGATATCCACAATGAATATGCACAACAGAAATTTGCATGCACTGCCTTCATTGTATGCGGATCTACTTCATGCATATTGTGGGTATCCTGAAAACCTGACTGACTGGGTGTGTTCTGAGGACTGGGTTGAGAACTGTACTAGAGAAATCGCACTTTGCAGGGGAGTGCATGATTTTGAATTTGCATGTGCCTCTTCTCTTTAACTGATGGAACAGTAAGAAGAAAATCTTGTTGGGACATCAGGTATGAGTGAGGGCATATGGCTATAAATAGGCCTTCAGGTAGCAGGGTCCAGTGCCATTTATGGGGAAAGACCAGACAAAGCAGCTTGTAATGTGCATAACACCAAATACTGAGCTTTTTGTATTTTTGAATAGGAAATTGTTATTGCTTTAAGAATCACATTTAAAGTCTTTTTTGCCTGTGTGCTTATTTTTGTTCCTATGTTACTCCTTTAAATTCTAGGACAATCGAGTACATATTGGACCAAAGATGGAGATTCGGGTTGTGACCCTGGGATTAGATGGAGCTGGGAAAACTACTATTTTGTTTAAGTTAAAGCAAGATGAGTTCATGCAGCCCATTCCAACAATAGGTAAGCTGAGAAACAGCTGTGATTTAGAAAAGGCATGTTACTTTACTTCTGTGAGACATTGTTGAATATGCCAAAAACTATTACTATAAATTTGGGAGAGAATGTAAAGTTTGAAACTTCTTCAAGGGTACTACTAGGTGAAGTACTTGATACATAATTCAATATGAAAAATCAGATACATTCGCTATGTAAAAGAATTTTCTTTAAACCGTCAGTTGTGGGCAGTGTGTTCTTTCTTTTTTCTAGAACAATTTTTTGTGATAGTACAGATGATAATTTTTTCACAGATTGATTTTCAGTGTTATTTATGCTGGAATACATTAACAGTTATTGAATAGATTACAACTATTACAGATTAACATTTGGTTGTAAAAAATATGATCATTTGTCATCTATTTTGAGAGAACTTCATTGGTTGCCAGTGAAAGTGCAGGTGGACTTTAAAGTGGCCTGTTTAGTTTATAAGATCTTCATAGGTGCTTGTCCAATTTCTCATACTTACCCTACTAGTAGTATGACAGCTCGCTCTACCTCTCTTTTAGGATTGGGTTTTTCCTGGGTCAAAAATGGGCAGTATAAAAGTATACACGATAGTTCTTTTGCTTATCAATCTTGTAAGGAATACTATTCCTGTCTCTATTCGAACAATTCCAAATTCTTTAAAGTTTAGGAAGCCTTTGAAGTCCTATTTGTTTGATAGGTATTAAAAAAATTTTTTAAATTAATTTAGTATGTCTTTCTGAAAACCTCTTTGATTCCGTGATTGATTTAAGCAGTTTATAAGCGACAGAGTGGAATGTTCCAAGATTTCTTAAGATTTTAGTTGTAACAGCAAGTGTCCCCTTCAGTATATGATTCTTTCTTCAAGGGATGTTCCCTACACTGTAAATATGCAGGTTTTTTATTTTTAAAACAGAACTTGAACAACTCTCTAGTAAGAGGGAAAATACTGGAGGAGACCAACTGGGGTGTTGCTAGGGGTGGGCCTGGGTGGTTCATTCACCTGTGCTGCTGGCCCACCTAGTCAGTACCAGCAGCATAGGTGAATGAGAGGAGAGCTGGAGGTGGTGTCAAGAACAGCACTGCCTAGTGTTCACTCATGTTACTCTTAGGCCATGCCAAAAATTCAGTACTGGCTGTGCTACTAAACCCAGGAAAATTAATAGGTGGTGCACAAAGTCAGGTGAATTCTTGGAGGTGAGTGACAGCCTCTTGAGTGTTGTCTGCTGGTGCTCAGGATAGTGAGCTTTTAAACATTTTACATATATGGAGGTTATATGAATGGAAACTTCTTAAACTGGTAGATCTCTGTCAAGGCACATAAGGAAGTAATGTCTTCTGCTGTGCAACCACCAACAAAATTGAGAAGCCTGTGCTTTTCACTCTTCTATCCAAAATTTACAAACACCCAAGCCAGGCTGTGAGTGGAGGAGTGGCCTAGTGGTTAGGGTGGTGGACTTTGGTCCTGAGGAACTGAGTTCGATTCCCGGCACAGGCAGCTCCTTGTGACTCTGGGCAAGTCACTTAACCCTCCATTGCCCGCCGCATTGAGCCTGCCATGAGTGGGAAAGCGCGGGGTACAAATGTAACAAAAATAAAATAAACACCCAAGCCAGTCTGTATTATCATGAAAAGTGACTCTAGAAACTAATGCCATCTAAAAATAGAGGAAAAGAGCTCAGTAGTTCTTAGTCCACTGACTTCATTGTCCATTCAGGCTTAATGATTTCTTTCGGTCAGAAACCTTCATTAAACTAATTCTATTTTCTTTATTGAATTTTTGAGATGTAACATATGCTTGTTTGAACATTCATAGAGGCTCTGTTCACATTTTGAGACTGTTAAAAATTTTAATATGAGGAAATTTTGAAATATTTTGAAACTAATATATAATAGCCACTTTGATTTATTATTTATTTAAAACATTTCTAGCCCACCTATTCTTAGGTGGGTTACAATAAAACATACATAAAAGCAATACAAACTCAGTTACTTACTATCATTGCAGTACAACACAATCACCTTTCAGGAAATAAATGCTTAGATAAATTTTTAACTGGTTCTTAAAAATAGGCAAATCTATAATATTCCTCAACCGATTAGCAGTTTGTTCCTAACATCGGGTCTCTGATAGAAAATACAGTATTTCTTGAAATTACATAATGTACCTGCAAAGTACATGATGCAGCCAGGAATAAGATGTCATATCTGTGTTTTACATTTTAGGTTTTAATGTTGAAACAGTTGAATATAAAAATCTGAAATTTACTATTTGGGATGTAGGAGGCAAGCATAAATTGCGACCCTTATGGAAGCATTATTATCTTAATACACAAGGTAAGATTCTTGCAGTCACATCTTTGAACTTCACACTAGTTTTCAGTTTTTGTACTATTTTTATGAATAGTAATTTTAGTAAGTGTGGAAAGATTTTTAGTTTAAGAAACAAAAGATGAAAATGTTTGTGTGAAGAGGGTTGTGGTTGCCTCTTGTATATCATTTTGCTTTCTGTTGGAAGATACAACAGGTGACCTAGTTTTTAAAGCAGGAACATTTCTAGAGCTCATGTATTCACTGTTTTCTCTTCCAAGGTCTCTGACCCCTATCAAACTGCTTTGCATACATGTGCCTCAGGTTATCTAGCTGCTATTGGATGGTAATATTAATAACAGCCTGGCTACCATTTCTTCTGCCTCACAAATAAGAGATTCCAGGTTTTCCAACCTCATGACTTGGAATAGGAAATTATATTTATTATAATATGTAAATCTCAAGTTACTATATTAAAATATTCTGACATGTACATAAGTATTGTCATACTAGAACAAACCAAAGGTCCATCAAGCCCAGCATCCTGTTTCCAACAGTGACCAATCCAGGTCACAAATACCTGGCTAGATCCCAAAAAAGTACAAAACATTTTATACTGCTTATCCCAGAAATAGTGGATTTTCCCCAAGTCCAATTTAATAATGGTCTATGGACTTTTCCTTTAAGAAGCCGTCCAAACCTTTTTTAAATTGTGATAAGCTAACCGCCTTTACCACATTCTCTGGCAACGAATTCCAGAGTTTAATTACACGTTGAGTAAGTAAAAGTTTCTCTGCTTTGTTTTAAATTTACTACATTGTAGCTTCATTTCATGCCCCCTAATACTAGTATTTTTGGAAAGCGTAAACAGATGTATCACGTCTACACATTCCACTCCACTCATTATTTTATAGACATCTATCATATTTCCCCTCAGCCGTCTTTTCTCCAAGCTGAAGAGCCCTAGCCACTTTAGCCTTTCCTCATAGGGAAGTCGTCCCATCCCCTTTATCATTTTCATCGCCCTTCTCTGCACCTTTTCTAATTCCACTATATCCTTTTTGAGATGCGGCGACCAGAATTGAACACAATATTCAAGGTGCGGTCGCACCATGGAGCGATACAAGGGCATTATAACGTCCTCATTTTAGTAATTATAGGTAGTTTAGGAGGGAGGTTAAGATCAGAGTTTCCACACCTTAATTTCCCAGTATCGCAGGTTAGTGTGGTATATGAATAGAACTGCTTGTGATCAACCTCGCAAGCAATGATATTCATATTATCTGGGAACACTGCTTGTTAATGGTGAAAAAAACACATGTTATGACTGTAACACATCTTGATAACTGCCCCCTTTAGTTTACTCTATTTGAAGAAGATCTTGTCTTCCCTTCCCACAAATTTTATCTCCATCTCATCTGTGTATGGATCTGCCAAAGATCTCAGGTGCATAGCTGCTTACATAGCTTTTTTTGTTTTCAATTTGTTGAAGTCTGTTCTAGTGAACAGAATCCAGTGTGTTCTTGATCAGATGATAAGATAAAGTAAGGCACGTGTGGATTTAAAGAAATATTTTAAGAATAGTTGATTATGCTCCACAGTGTGCAAAAACGAGGCTGTAAGTATGCTGATTTGCAAAATGTTTTCTTTTTATTTTAAACGAGTAAATAAGGCCCGTTTCTGACACAAATGAAACAGGCGTTCTCCGAGGACAAGCAGGCTGCTTGTTCTCACGACTGGGGTTGACGTCCACGGCAGCCCCTACCAACCGGAACAAAACTTCGCGGGCGGTCCCGCACGCAGGGCACGCCCACCGCGCATGCGCGGCCGTCTTCCCGCCCGTGCGTGACCGTTCCCGCTCAGTCTTTTCTTTTCCGCGCTGGAGAGAGCCGTGTTCGTCTCTCTCTCTCTGTCAGCCCCGGAAACCGGATCGCGCGAATCTTCTTATTTTTTCGTTGCCGCGTTTATCTTTAGTTTTCTTTAAAAAAAAAAAAACGCGCTGAACTTGATTTTCCCTCGTCTCTTAGCGGGGGCGTTGCTTTGCGGCCTTGTGGCCGCGCGGTCGATTTATTTTCGAGGTGTGATTTTTACCGCCACCATCGACGACTTTGATTTCGCCAACGCGATTTTTCCGTCGATGTCCTCGAAGGTCCCGAGTGGATTTAAAAAGTGTGGTCGGTGCGGCCGGCATATCTCGCAGACCGACACTCACGCTTGGTGCCTCCAGTGCCTCGGGCCGGAGCACGATACCAAGTCGTGTACTTTGTGTCTCGGTCTCCGGAAACGGACACAAGTAGCGAGGCAGTTCTTCGGAACCGTCTTTTTGGAACTTGCGCCGGCCCCTCGATGTCGACTTCGACGGCATCGGTATTGATGGCCGGTTCTTCGGTACCAGTATCGATGTCCGCGAAATCGGCACCGATGGCATCGACCCCAGGAGCACAGGTCCTGTCGGCCCGCTGGTCCTCCGGTGACGGCAGGGGTGAGAGGCCGCGTGGGCAATCGGCCCCGGTCACTCCCTCTACCCAGGGCCCTCGGGACCGAACCCTGTCGGACCCGGTCCCTCGAGGCCGAGGGGGATCGACCTCCTCCTCCTCCATTCCACCAAGCGCCGATGACGGGCACCGCAAGAAAACGAAGAAGCACCGTCATCGGTCGCCATCAATGCATCCGGCTCCCGGCGCCGGAGAGGAGTCGACGCCGAGGAAGCAACAGCGTCGAGAGGAGAGGTCCCCCTCTGTAGTAGAGGTACCGCCGCGTCAGGGTCCCAGCACTTCGGTGCAGTCTCCTGGACTCGAGCAGCTTCCGGCACCGACGCCTCTACCGGCCCCCTCGCCTTTCCCGACAGCGGGCCTTGACGAGTGCCTCCGAGCCATCCTTCCGGGGATCCTGGAAGGGCTGATGCGCCAGACTGTGCCGGCGCCGTTGACTGTGGCGCCGGCGAGCTCTAGCCCGGTGCCGAGGCCTGCGGCGCCGGTCTCGACCGCCACGCAGGTGGAGTCGACGTCGATGGAGGGAGTCCACCGCTCGACGACACCACCGAGGCCTCGGTGCCTCTACGTCGAGCCTGGCCCGGTTGAGGACTCAGCTGCACGAGCTTATGTCCGACACCGAGGAAGAGGCCTCGTGGGGGGAGGAGGAGGACCCCAGATATTTCTCCTCAGAGGAGTCTGTGGGCCTTCCCTCCGACCCCACTCCTTCACCTGAAAGGAAGCTCTCACCACCTGAGAGCCTCTCTTTTGCCTCCTTCGTCAGGGATATGTCTATTTGCATTCCCTTTCCCGTGGTCTCTGTGGATGAGCCGAGGGCTAAGATGCTCGAGGTCCTCGACTATTCATCACCACCTAGAGAGTCCTCCACGGTACCGTTGCACAATGTCCTCAAAGAGACACTGCTTCGGAACTGGTTGAGACCATTATCTAATCCCACCATCCCCAAGAAAGCAGAGTCCCAATACAGAATCCACTCGGACCCAGAGTTAATGCGGCCCCAACTGCCTCATGACTCGGCGGTCGTGGACTCTGTTCTCAAGAGAGCAAGGAGTTCGAGGGATACCGCCTTGGCGCCCCCGGGGCGGGAGTCTCGCACTCTGGACTCGTTTGGGAGGAAGGCCTACCAATCTTCCATGCTCGTGACCCGCATCCAGTCTTACCAGCTCTACACGAGCATCCACATGCGGAATAATGTGAAGCAACTGGCGGACCTGGTTGACAAGCTCCCGCCGGAGCAGTCCAGGCCTTTTCAGGAGGTGGTCAGGCAGCTGAAGGCGTGCAGAAAGTTCCTGTCCAGGGGTATATATGACACCTGTGACGTGGCATCTCGTGCTGCGGCCCAAGGTATAGTGATGCGCAGGCTCTCATGGCTGCGTGCCTCTGACCTGGACAACCGCACCCAGCAGAGACTGGCCAACGTCCCTTGCCGGGGGGATAATATTTTTGGCGAGAAGGTCGAGCAGCTGGTGGACCAACTGCATCAGCGGGAAACCGCCCTCGACAAGCTCTCCCACCGGGCGCCTTCAGCATCCACCTCAGCAGGTGGACGTTTTTCCCGGGCCCGGCAGGCTGCGCCCTATGCCTTTACCAAGCTTAGGTACACCCAGCCGGCCCGAAGGCCTCGTCAGGCACAGGGACAGTCCCAGCGCGCTCGTTCTCGTCAACAGCGTGCGCCTAAGCAGCCCCCTGCGCCTCCACAGCAAAAGCCGGGGACGGGCTTTTGACTGGATCCATGGGAACATAGCCGCCCTCAAAGTGTCCGTACCGGACGATCTGCCGGTCGAAGGGAGGTTAAAATTTTTTCACCAAAGGTGGCCTCTCATAACCTCCGACCACTGGGTTCTCCAAATAGTGCGGTGCGGATACGCCCTGAATTTGGCCTCCCTGCCACCAAATTGTCCTCCGGGAGCTCAATCCTTCAGCTCCCATCACAAGCAGGTACTTGCAGAGGAACTCTCCGCCCTTCTCAGCGCCAATGCGGTCGAGCCCGTACCACCCGGGCAGGAAGGGCAGGGATTCTATTCCAGGTACTTCCTTGTGGAAAAGAAAACAGGGGGGATGCGTCCCATCCTAGACCTGAGAGGCCTGAACAAATTCCTGGTCAAAAAAAAGTTCAGGATGTTTTCCTTGGGCACCCTTCTGCCAATGATTCAGAAAAACGATTGGCTATGTTCCCTGGATTTAAAGGACGCATACACTCATATCCCGATACTGCCAGCTCACAGACAGTATAGTATCTCCGATTCCGTCTGGGGACACGGCACTTTCAGTATTGTGTGCTGCCCTTTGGGCTCGCCTCTGCCCCACGGGTGTTTACAAAGTGCCTCGTGGTGGTAGCGGCGTATCTACGCAAGCTGGGAGTGCACGTGTTCCCATATCTCGACGATTGGCTGGTCAAGAACACCTCGGAGGCAGGAGCTCTCCGGTCCATGCAGTGCACTATTCAACTCCTGGAGCTGCTGGGGTTTGTGATAAATTACCCAAAGTCCCATCTCCAGCCAGCCCAGTCTCTGGAATTCATAGGAGCTCTGCTGAATACTCAGACGGCTCAGGCCTTCCTTCCCGAAGCGAGGGCCAACAACCTTCTGTCCCTGGCTTCCCAGACCAGAGCGTCTCAGCAGATCACAGCTCGGCAGATGTTGAGACTTCTGGGTCATATGGCCTCCACAGTTCATGTGACTCCCATGGCTCGTCTTCATATGAGATCTGCTCAATGGACCCTAGCTTCCCAGTGGTTTCAAGCCACCGGGAATCTAGAAGATGTCATCCACCTCCCCACCAGTTGCCGCACTTCACTGCACTGGTGGACCATTCGGACCAATTTGACCCTGGGATGTCCATTCCAAGTTCCACAGCCCACGAAGGTGCTGACGACGGATGCATCTCGCCTGGGGTGGGGAGCTCATGTCGATGGGCTTCACACTTCAGATCAACCTCCTGGAGCTCCAGGCGATCTGGAACGCACTGAAGGCTTTCAGAGATCGGCTGTCCTGTCAAATTATCCAAATTCGGACAGACAATCAGGTTGCAATGTATTACGTCAACAAGCAGGGGGGCACCGGATCTCGCCCCCTGTGTCAGGAAGCCGTCGGGATGTGGCGTTGGGCTTGCCAGTTCGGCATGCTCCTCCAAGCCACATACCTGGCAGGCGTAAACAACAGTCTGGCCGACAGACTGAGCAGAGTCATGCAACCGCACGAGTGGTCGCTCCATTCCAGAGTGGTACGCAAGATCTTCCGAGAGTGGGGCACCCCCTCGGTGGACCTTTTCGCCTCTCAGACCAACCACAAGCGGCCTCTGTTCTGTTCCAGACTTCAGACACACGGCAGGCTAGCATCGGATGCCTTTCTCCTTCATTGGGGGACCGGCCTCCTGTATGCTTATCCTCCCATACCTTTGGTGGGGAAGACCTTACTGAAGCTCAAGCAAGACCGCGGCACCATGATTCTGATCGCGCCCTTTTGGCCCCGTCAGATCTGGTTCCCTCTTCTTCTGGAGTTGTCCTCCGAAGAACCGTGGAGATTGGAGTGTTTTCCGACTCTCATTTCGCAGAACGACGGAGCGTTGCTGCACCCCAACCTTCAGTCTCTGGCTCTCACGGCCTGGATGTTGAGGGCGTAGACTTCGCTGCGTTGGGTCTGTCTGAGGGTGTCTCCCGTGTCTTGCTTGCCTCTAGGAAGGATTCCACTAAAAAGAGTTACTTTTTCAAGTGGAGGAGGTTTGTCGTTTGGTGTGAGAGCAAGGCCCTAGAACCTCGTTCTTGCCCTGCACAGAACCTGCTTGAATACCTTCTGCACTTATCAGAGTCTGGCCTCAAGACCAACTCAGTAAGGAATCACCTTAGTGCGATTAGTGCTTACCATTATCGTGTGGAAGGTAAAGCCATCTCTGGAGAGCCTTTAGTCGTTCGATTCATGAGAGGCTTGCTTTTGTCAAAGCCCCCTATCAAGCCTCCTGCAGTGTCATGGGATCTCAACGTCGTCCTCACCCAGCTGATGAAACCTCCTTTTGAGCCACTGAATACCTGCCATCTGAAGTACTTGACCTGGAAGGTCATTTTCTTGGTGGCAGTTACTTCAGCTCAAAGGGTCAGTGAGCTTCAAGCCCTGGTAGCTCATGCTCCTTATACCAAATTTCATCACGACAGAGTAGTGCTCCGCACTCACCCAAAGTTCCTGCCGAAGGTGATGTCGGAGTTCCATCTTAACCAGTCAATTGTCTTGCCAACATTCTTTCCCAGACCGCATACCCGCCCTGCTGAACGTCAGTTGCACACATTGGACTGCAAGAGAGCATTGGCCTTCTACTTGGAGCGGACACAGCCCCACAGACAGTCCGCCCAATTGTTTGTTTCTTTCGACCCTAACAGGATAGGGGTCGCTGTGTCAGAGCCATGGCAGCGTCGGTGGCTCACTTGAAGTCAGCCACTATTGAAGAGATTTGCAAGGCTGCGACGTGGTCATCTGTCCACACATTCACATCACATTACTGCCTCCAGCAGGATACCCGATGCGACAGTCGGTTCGGGCAGTCGGTGCTGCAGAATCTGTTTGGGGTGTAAATCCAACTCCACCCTCCAGGACCCGAATTTATTCTGGTCAGGCTGCACTCTCAGTTAGTTGTTCTTCGTAGGTCAATTTCTGTTATGCCTCGCCGTTGCGAGGTTCAATTGACCTGGGTTCTTGTTTTGAGTGAGCCTGAGAGCTAGGGATACCCCAGTCGTGAGAACAAGCAGCCTGCTTGTCCTCGGAGAAAGTGAATGATACATACCTGTAGCAGGTGTTCTCCGAGGACAGCAGGCTGATTGTTCTCACCTACCCTCCCTCCTCCCCTTTGGAGTTGCGTTTCATCATTTTTGCTTGTCATTCAACTGAGCGGGAACGGTCACGCACGGGCGGGAAGACGGCTGCGCATGCGCGGTGGGCGTGCCCTGCGTGCGGGACCGCCCGCGAAGTTTTGTTCCGGTTGGTGGGGGCTGCCGTGGACGTCAACCCCAGTCGTGAGAACAATCAGCTTGCTGTCCTCGGAGAACACCTGCTACAGGTATGTATCATTCACTCTAGCAAGGTTTTCCTCGGAGTGTGTATGTTTGAGAGTGTATGTGTGAGAGTGACTGTGTGAGAGAGAGTGAATGTGTGAGTGTGTGTGTGTGACAGAGAGAGAGTGAGTCTGGGTGCGAGTGTGTCTGTGAGAGAGAGTGTGTATGTGTTTCAATGAGAGTGTGTGCGAGTGTGTATATGAGACACAGTGTGAGAGAGTGTGGTTGTTTCACACAGATACATTGTGTGTGAGAGTGTTTGTGAGACAGAGTGTGAGAGTATGTGTGCGATACACAGACTCTCTTTGAGACCGAGAGTGTATGAGACCGAGAGTGTGTGTGAGAGTGACTGATACATAGTGAATGTGATACAGTGTGAGACATAGTCTGAGAGACTGAGTGAGAGAAAGACACTGACTGTGGGAGAGTGTGTGTGTGAGAGAGCGTATGTGTGTGACAGAGATAGCTCCCCCCTCCCTCTGTGGTCTCTGGACCCCCTTCCCCCTGTGGTCTCAGGACCCCCTGCCTCTCCCCCCCTCTGCGTGGTTGGCAGCACCGTGCGAGTGTGTCTGTGAGAGAGAGAGAGTGTGTGATTGTCCTCTCTCCCCTGCCCCCCTCCAGCCACCCAGCGATTCTCCTCTCTCCCATGGCTCCCCCTCTAGCCACCCAGCGATTCTCGTCTCCCCTGCCCCCCCTCCAGCCAAACAGCGATTATCCTCTATCCCCTGCCCCCCTCGAGCCATCCGGTGATTCTCCTGTCTCCCCTGCCCCCCCTTCAGCCACCCAGCGATTATGCTTTCTCAGAACGTTGGAGGTGAGTGCCCCCCTCCAGTCACCCAGCTATTCTCCTGTCTCCCCTGCCCCCCCTCCAGCCACCCAGCGATTATGCTCTCTCAGAACGTTGGAGGTGAGTGCCCCCCCTCCAGCCACCC
The DNA here is from genome assembly GCF_901765095.1 of Microcaecilia unicolor. Lineage (NCBI taxonomy): Eukaryota > Metazoa > Chordata > Amphibia > Gymnophiona > Siphonopidae > Microcaecilia > Microcaecilia unicolor. The sequence goes on along the minus strand of NC_044032.1, from coordinate 108,645,747 downwards.
CGCTATTGTCCTGTCTCCCCTGCCCCCCCTCCAGCCACCCAGCGATTATGCTCTCAGAACGTTGGAGGTGAGTGCCCCCCTCCAGTCACCCAGCTATTCTTGTGTCTCCCCTGCACCCCCTCCAGCCACCCAGCGATTATGCTCTCTCAGAACGTTGGAGGTGAGTGCCCCCCTCCAGCCACCCTGCTATTCTCCTGTCTCCCCTGCACTCCCTCCAGCCACCCAGCGATTATGCTCTCTCAGAACGTTGGAGGTGAGTGCCCCCCCTCCAGCCACCCCGCTATTCTCCTGTCTCCCCTGCCCCCCCTTGAGCCATCCAGCGATTCTCCTGTCTCCCCTGCCCCCCCTCGAGCCATCCAGCGATTTCCCCCCCCCCCCCCAGCCACCCAGCGATTATGCTCTCGGAGGTGAGTTCGTTCCCTCAGTCCTGCCTTCTGATTACCCGCCCTCGATGTCATCACGTTTTGACGCGAGGGCAGGGCAGAGAGAGATGGTGAGTCGAAGTCGATGACACACTTACGAACCCTTCACTGAAGCCACGGAGTCAGCTTCAGAACGTTGAGGGTGCTTTTTATTATAGTAGATGTGTTGCATTTTCTCTGAGAGCAGGGGTTTGAACTGTCCCGGTGTGATAGCTGGAAGACAGAAAATTGCAAAGTTTCCTTTCTTTTCCATAGCCTGTTGAGGTCATATTTAGGCCCAGAGCCAACCAACAGGTAACTTTTTAAAATAGTTGTTTGATTTTGCTGCAGCTATTTTTCTTGACATGTCCTAGAAAGTAGTTCCTAGTGGCTTTAAAAAGTGTTCCAGATGTGACAGGACCGTATCCATCATGGATAGACATAACTGGTGCCTGCAGTGCTTGAAACCCAGTCATGATTCCTCTTGTAAATTTGTGTTCACAAATATCAAAAAGTGGGATCAAGGGTCAAGAGAAACAGTGCAAACTTATTTTTGACATAAATAAGTCCAGTCCATTAGCATTGGAAACACAGGCTACCACGGCTCCAGGAGCTTGTTAGATACTGGGGATGTATTGATATTGGGAGTGCGTCAATCACCCCTAACATAGATCATCAATGGAGGTCATCCTCTGAACCTCTCCTGAGGAAGAAGAAAGATTTGCCGTCTTCAGCCCGGAGGGACAAAATGCTGGGCGTGGACCTTCGAAGCATAATGGCAAGAGCATCGAGGCACTGAGGTTATTGGTGCCATCAAAGCACCCCTAATGTGAGCACCATTCCTTCTTGGCATTGGAAGAAATATGACAGCCTTCATAGAGCCCATATGCCCTGAAGATCTCAGGGGGATGTGGCCAGTTGGCTGTATTGCCTCAATCTTTCTTGATAGCAGGCTTCGAGGAGCAGCTCATGAGGAAGTTTGAACATTGTGTGGAATGTTTCTTTGCCTGGTGCAAAGCTGCAGGTTTGAGTACATTGATGCCAAGACTCGAGGCAGTGTTGCTGATGCTTGAAACTCATTCACCGCCTGCAGGAGATGTATCAACACCAAGACCTTGAAGAGCATCAGGGTTGTACAGAGTGCATTGGTATCGATCTTCCGCTGTTTGGGAGAGGAAACTGCCCTGGTGCACAGAAGATCACAGGCGGTCGGTGACTCAGACGTTTGGGGAGGCTAAAGAGGGGTGGGACTGGGTGGGGCTAGGGTGAAGTGAGGAGGTCTAGGAAGGGGTGAGATGGGGTAGAATTGGGGGGTGACACCTGTATGGGCAATAAATGGGTCACCTTTGAACACAGCAGGAAAGCATCCCTCCACTTTGTCCCTGTGGTGCTGCTGCACCAGCTGCCTCCCTTCCTAGTACCTCTATTACTGATGGTAATATGCACATTGAATACACTCCAGTGAGTTATGTGCCAAACAAAAAATGAAAACAATGCACCAAAACTATACAACATATTAAACAGAACAATATTGCAGTATTCTGGAAACACATGCAAGTACTTTAACACTTGGCTCCCAGTCAACCCTAGCCCCCCCCCCCCCCCCCCCCATTCCAGTATCTGCCTTTTGGCCGTGTTAACTGTGATGTTCAGAGGCACTGTAACAGAAATCCTGTGGTTACTGGCAATTGCCTATCTGTTTTTGGTAGGTTGCCAAATGACCACCAGGCTTCAGATCTGCTGGCTTTTAGTTTATTGTTGAGCTACTAAACATGTTTAGAATATGCATTTTCTGTATTAGTTGTATCTAATGGTTAGAGTAACAGGGTGAGGACCAGGGAAGCTAGGGTTCAATTATCAATGTCGCTTGACAAGTGACAGGAGGTTGTTGAATTTCGTCAGCATGTGCCTCGCTGCTCATTTCATCATCTGTTTCATCATCAGCCGTTGCCTGCATGTAGGCGCATATCTGGACATCTGGACGTCAGCTGTTTGCAGATCGTAATCAACAGCTACGTAGTGATGAAACTCCTCTTCAGTAGCACAGGCTGGGATGTCAATAGCCTGTTCATCTGACGCGTTTGCAACAGCTGCATCTGTTTCATCCCTCTCCACATCCCTAACAAAGCTTGCCCGCTTGTAGCAGTTCACAATGGTTGCCTGTGTAACATGATTCCAGGCTTCTTTCTGCATATGTAGGGAATCCAACAGTGATGGATTATGAGCCAATTCAACAGCACGTTTATCCTTGCCAGTCTGGTCATCCATAATGCTCATCAGATGACATAGCTCAAGAGCCCGATAATGTTGTTTGAAATTGGCTATTATGCCCTGATCCGTAGGTTGGATCAGAGAAGGTAGTGTTTGGTGGCAGGAAGACCACATTGACGTTAGCCTGACATCATCACTGTGTGCAGCACAATTATCACAAAGCAACAAAATCTGACGCTTTTGTGCCCACATTCTAGTGTCTAACTTCTTTTAACCACTGCTTCCAAATTTCCCCAGTCATCCATGAATTTGCGTTAGCCTCGTATGACACAGGAAGTCGCTTAACATTCTTGAAGCAACGGGGCTGTTTGCTCTTTCCAGTGACGAGTGGTTCCAACTTCTCACTCCCATCCATATTGCAGCAAAGGAGGATCGTCAGTCGTTCCTTCGACGTTTTACCTCCTGTAGTTTCGGCTTGTTTGAATGCAAGTGTTCCATCAGGAATCGCTCGCCAGTAGAGACCATTTTTGTCAGCATTGAAAATGTCACGAGGTGCAAACTCGTTCAAGATGGTAGGAAGAACTGAAACAACCCAATTTTCAGCACCAAAGTCATCAGCGTCTTGTTTTTCACCATGCTGTTCCTTGAATTTTATGTTGTTCCTCTCCTTCCATCTTTCCAACCATCCAACAGTGGCTTTGAATTCAGTTAGTCCAAGACTTTCAGCTAGCTGATTAGCTTTCTTCATAAGCAGTGGACCACTGACAGGAAACTGTCTGCTCCTCACTTGAGAAAACCACTGAAGAGGAGCATCTTCTACCACTTTCAGCTTTTCCCGCTCGTTTTCGTTTCCAGTGTGGATTTGTATTGCTTTGCCAGTCTTCCAGAAGGTGGTCTTTCTGCTTTAAGATACGTGAAATTTGACTTGGATTGGCACCATATTCTTTAGCAATAGATGCTTGACTTTGTTTTCTAATTTTTAAGAACTTCTATTTGTTTAGCTAGTGTTAAAGTCATACAGTTGCGCGACGACGACGACTCCAGTGTACACTGTAATAACATTCTTTCCCTTATTCTGCCAGTGGCAGTTAAAGGGGCAGTAAATTTGAAATCTCATTGGTTGTCACGCGCCAATTGGCTTCCATATTCCGTGCGTGCGCTTATGCGGAGTCTTTCCTGCAGAGGAGCGGTCTTAAACCATGCATATAAGCGAATCTTGCACTTATCAGTGGTGTGCTAAACTGAAGTTTGTCCCCATAGAAGTACGGCATGCAGTTAAACAGAGCATGCGCTTATCCAACGTGCACTTAAATGGAGTGCATGTGTGTGTGTGTGTGTGTGTGTATATATATATATATATTATATATATATGTGTGTGTGTGTATATATAATCTGTGACAATGCAGAAATGCAGACAGTTATACCTAAGAACTACAACCAAATATATATCAGTCTAGATAACCATGCTCTTAGACTCTAATCCAGCCATTAGCAAAAGAAATAAAAAAAAAATCTGTCTTCCCCCAACAGTAGCAATGAACATTGCTGTAAATCTCTCCCTTAGATGTGCTGCAGGCTATTTTGGGTATGAGCAGAGTTGTTCACAGCTCTGGGAGCTTATCAGGATAGAGGTGATCACTCCTTCATGAGAACATAAGAATAGCCATACTGGGTCAGACGAGTGGTCCATCTAGCCCACTATCCTGCTTCCAATAGTGGCCAATCCAGGTCACAAGTACTTGGCAGATACCCAGTTAGTAGCAACGTTCCATGCTACCGTTCCCAGGGCAAACAGTATCTTCTTCCATGTCTATCTCAATATCAGACTATGGACTTTTCCTCCAGGAACTTGTCCATACCTTTTTAAGCCCAGATACGCTAACCACAAATTCCAGAGCTTAACTAATCTTTGAGTGAAAAAATATTTCCTCCTATTTATTTTAAAATTGGTTCAATGTAATTTCACAGTGTGTCCCCCGGTCTTTGTACTTTTTGAAATAGTGAAAAATCGATTCACTTCTAACCTGTTCTATACCACTCAGGATTTAATAGACCTCAATCATATACCGGCTCAGCTGTCTTTTCCAAGCTGAAGAGCCTTAATCTCTTTAGCCTTTCCTCATACGGGGGGGAGTTCCATCCCCTTCATCATTTTGGTCACTCTTCTTTGAATCTTTTCTAATTCTGTGACCATATTTGAAGGCAATACTCAAGATGAGGTCACTCCATGGAGCGATACAGAAGCATTATAATATTCTTGGTCATATTTTGCATCCCTTTCCTAAAAATTCCTAGCATCCTGTTTGCTTTTTTGGCCTCTGCCACACACTGGGCAGAAGATTTCAGTGTACCATGACACCTAGATATTTTTCTTGAGTGCTAACTCCTAAGGTAGATCCTAGCATCAGGTAACTATGATTCGGATTATTCTTCCCAATGTGCATCACTTTGCATTTGTTCACTTTAAATTTCATCGGCTATTTGGATGCCCAGTCTTCCAGTTTCCTAAGGTCTTCCTGCAATTTTTCACAATCCACATGTGTTTTGACAACTTTGAATAGTTTTGTGTCATCTGTAAATTTAATCGCCTTGCTTGTCATTCCGATTTCCAGATCATTTATAAATATGTTAAATAGCACCGGTCCCAGTACAGATCCCTGCGGCACTCCACTGTTCACCCTCCTCTGTTGAGAAAAATGGCCATTTAACCCTAAGAGGCATGATTTGCAAGAGAGGGGTAAAATAAAATAAGAGACTATGTGGTGGAGGAGTAGCCTAATGGTTAGTGCAGTGGGCTTTGATCCTGGCAACCTGGGTTCGATTCCCACTGCAACTCCTTGTGACTTTGGGCAAGTCACTTAACCCTCCATTGCCCCAGGTACAAAAACTTGTGAGCCTTCTAGTGACAGTGAAAGTACTTGTTTATAATGTGTACAGCATGCATATGTCTAGTGCTACAGAAATTAGTAGTAGTAGTAGAGATGATGTTGACTACAGCAGCACAGCACAAGTGTTGAGTAGAGTGAGAACTTTGTAAGGGTTGGAGAGAAAAAGCGATGTTTGCCTTTGTTTTTAGGGTTGCATGTTAAGATACATTAGCCTTAAAGTACACTTATGCAAAATGTGTACAAGTGTATTTACATTTCTGTGTTGACCACCTACTTTGTGATGCATCAACTACCACTGATCTTGACAAAAAAGTAAATCTTAAGTATAAAACCAAAGGAGGGAGAATTAAAGTTGAGAAGGCCTAGCATGTATTTTGAAGATTTCAGCAAATGCACTTCTGTAAAATGTTATCTGTATTTTGCCAAGTGTCTGCTTAAAAATTGTGGAACAGAATGAATTAGTAAATATTCAAAGTTTTACATTTCTTTTAACTTTTTCTTGTTCTGTAGCTGTTGTGTTTGTTATTGATAGCAGTCACAGAGACAGGGTCACTGAAGCACACAGTGAACTTGCAAAGCTATTAACAGAGAAGGAACTGCGAGATGCATTATTGCTGATCTTTGCCAACAAACAGGTATAGATTTTTGCTAATCTTTGCATGCTGTTAACACAAACCATTCTGCTATTGTATATTATTGACTGAAAAATCTGTTGTGGCTATCAGTGCATATAATGATGTTTGTTATATGTACAGCTTGAAACATGAATCGGAAGGGGAAAGAAATGAGTCATATTTTCCCTTCCATCAGTCAGCCTTTGCTCCACTCCATGTTTTTTTTACCTGTTCAAGTTATATCCATTGAACCAAAAAAGACTGAAGGCAAAAATAATCTAAGGGATCGGTTTTCGAAGCGATTTAACAGACCAGTAATGTCTCCTGGCCAAGTTAACTGCGCGAAAGTCCGTCCTATGTTTATGCCCTTAACCAGCTATTGTTTAGTTCGCTCCATAAAACTGGAAATTCAATGCTGGAGCCCAGACAAGGCCTGGCATTGAATTTCCGGACATAATTCTGGTGGTGGTCAGCTGAATATTGACCCTTAAACAGAGAAATGTCAAGAAATATACAGAAAGTATAAGCATATCTCTCTTAAAAACCAGATATAGATTATATCAGTGGTTTCCCAAACTGGTCCTGGAAGCACCCCAGCCAGTCAGGTTTTCAGGATACCCACAATGAATATTCATGAGAGAGACTTTCATGCACTGCCTTCACTTCATGCAAATCTATCTCATGAGTATTCAATGTGGGTATCCTGAAAACCTGACTGGCTGGAATGCCTCCAGGACCAGTTTTGGGAACCACTGGATTATATGAATGATATAATAAAAATATGCACATTATCATGAGGACAAACCAGTACTTATGTCTACCAAAGAAAGGTGGTTTCACCGAGGACAAGCAGGGCAGAGTTCTCACATATGGGGTGATGTCACCAATGGAGCCCTGGTGCAGATGCTGCCCAGTGTTCTGAAAATTCTGGACTCCATTGGCAGGCTACCACCACACATGTACAAGTGATTTCTCGCCTCCCCACTGTTTCACTTTTTCCGCAGATCTGTGAAGACTTGTCTTCGATTAGTGACACAAGTGTTTCTCTTCAGAGCGATTTTTGTTTTCCTGCCTCTCCTTTTTTTCTGTGAGTAGAGCAGGACTCCCTTTTTTTCTTCAGTTTTGTTTCCTTTTCTGTTTTGTTTTTTTGGTTCTCTTCAGTTTCTTTATTTTTTTCGTGGTTCACAGCTGTGTTAGGCCTGAGGTCCCGGCCAGGACTTAAAAAAAAAAAAAATCCAAAAAAATCCTTTGGCAATTGAACAGTTTGATTTTGCTACAGCTTTGTTCTCCATGATGTCCCCAAAATCTGACATGATGTGTTCCTGACCTGTCTGGGCCCTGACCATAAGTCCTCTAATTGGTCTCTGTGTTCTAATGTAGAACAGAACTCTAAATAAAAGTTGAGAGGCCTTGTGTGGGAGATTTTTCAGCACGCAGTAGTCTGGTTCATTGGCATTGAAGGCATTGGTCCCCATTGCTTCAGGATCTGCACTGGATACTGGAGATGCATTGACATTGAGGAGGTCTCCCCCTGCCTCGACATTGGGTTCCAGTAGTGCCCGTTAGGGTCAACATCCTGGGACCTGACAATGAGGAGTCATGTGGATTCTGCATCGTCCTCATCAGTAGTGAAGGACTTGATGATGGGCACTGAGTGAACGTGAAGAATCGCCAGCATTTGTTCTTTTCAAAGGATGGTACCAGGGGCTCCAGTGCATTGGCATTGCCGGTCCCTGAGACGCATTTGCGCTGGGAGGACCATTTTCCCTCCATAGAATTGGTGCTGATGCACCAGTCTCTTCAAAGCTGAGACCTCCAATTCAGTACCGACATCTTCACAGACTGCCTCCAGACCGGCACAGCCTTTACTGATGCTTGCCCTCGAGGTGTGGCTCCAGGTCATGTTACAGGAGTAACTGGGGCACATCCTGGATGATCAGCAGGGCATTGAGGGCATTTGCGCTGACTATGATGCTACTCCAGCCCATTCTGAAGACCCATGCTCTGCCTGTCAGCTGCTCGTTGACACCAGTGCCTCACTGGTCCCACTTCTTCTGTAGCCTCCACTTCCTGTAGGTTTCAGGGTGAATATCGGAAATTCTACTACTCTCAAAAGTGTAGGTTAATTCCCTCGTCCCATCCTTCACTGCAAGCTCACCCTCTGCGCCTCTGTTCTCGGCAGCAGCGACCCCAGAAGCCCCAGCCAGCTCCCCAGTCTAAGCAGGGGTCAAGCTTTTGACTGGCTCTAGCAGAGCATAGCTGCAGTAAAGCTAAAAAGTAAAGATTAAAACACGAGCTCAGTAAAGTAAAACAGGAACTAGATGCACTTAAAGCAGCATCTAGGACCGCACAATATCACACTGCACAGAATCATACCAAATTATCACCACTACCACAAAGGATAAAACCACCTAAAAGTAGATGGATCACTGTAGGCCAGGCAGACTTCGTTATGTGACAAGAAAACATCCGACCTCACAAGTGTTGCCCCTACAAAATTCTTTTACTCCATTACAGCACTGTGATGTTCTTGAAAACAGAACGGAAGCCAAAGAAAAAACAATAAAAGTGGAACAAAAAGATATGAAGGTACCCAAAGAGAAAAGAAACCCCCAAATCACTAATGTTGAAACGCATACCAGGAAATGTAGATGGAAAGCGATGACCACAAATGCTCGCAGTCTAAGCAATAAAATTCATGACCTTCAGGCCCTGATATTGGAGGCAGACTTGGATGTTGTTGCAATCACAGAGATGTTGCTCAATGGTTCCCATGAATGGGATGCAAACATACCAGGCTATAATCTATTTAGGAAGGATAGAGAGGGTCGTAAAGGTGGAGGAGTAGCTCTGTATGTGAGGAATGATATCACTGCGACTGAAATGACAGGGACCTGGGGAAAGGAAGAAGCGTTATGGATGACCTTAAAAAGAGATGATAGAACCTCTGTCCACGTGGGTGTTGTCTACAGACCTCCAACACAATTGGAGGAATTAGATAAAGACCTGATCACAGATATTCAAAAGTTGGGAAGCAAGAGAGAGGTGCTGTTGCTGGGAGATTTCAATCTGCCAGATGTAGATTGGAAGGTTCCGTCTGCGGAATCGGAAAGAAGTAGAGGGATCATGGATGCTTTCCAAAGTGTTTTGCTCAGACAAATGGTGATGGAACCCATGAGGGAGGGAATGACACTGGATCTGGTGCTCACAAATGGGGATAGCATGTCAAATATCCGAGTGGGTGCCCACCTTGGCAGCAGTGACCATCAAACGGTTTGGTTTGATATAACAGCTAAAGTGGAGAGCGGCCACTCAAAACTCAAAGTCCTGGATTTCAAGCGTGCTGACTTTAGTAAAATGGGGGAATACCTGAGGAAGGAGATGATGGGCTGGGAGGAAGTACAAGAAGTGGAAGGACAGTGGTCCAGGCTGAAAGAAGCTATAAATAGGGCCACGAACCTTTATGTAAGGAAAGTAAATAAAAGCAAGAGAAAAAGGAAACCGATATGGTTCTCCAAGCAAGTGGTTGAGAAAATAAAGGCTAAAGAGTTGGCATTCCAGAAATACAGAAAAACTCAAGAAAAGGAACACATGGAGGAATACCGGATGAAACTGAAAGAAGCCAAGAGAGAGATACGACTGGCAAAAGCGCAAGCGGAAGAACAAATGGCTAGAAATGTAAGGAGGGGTGACAAAAATTTCTTCAGGTATATTAGTGAAAGGAGAATGACTAAAAAGGGAATTGTGAGACTAGAAGATACTGCGAACCGCTATGTGGAAAATGATGAAGAAAAAGCAAATGTGCTAAATAGATACTTTTGTTCTGTTTTCACAGAAGAAAATCCTGGAGAAGGACCGCGATGGACTGGAAATAGTACAAATGAGAATGAAGTGGATAGAGCACCGTTCACGGAAGAAAGTGTGTATCAACAACTTGAAAAGCTAAAGGTGGACAAAGCCATGGGACCGGACGGGATCCACTCCAGGATATTGAGAGAGCTCAGAGAGGTTTTGGCGGGTCCTCTTAAAGATTTGTTTAATATATCCTTGCAGATGGGAAAGGTTCCAAGGGATTGGAGAATGGCAGAGGTGGTCCCTCTTCACAAAAGTGGTGATAGGGAAGAAGCTGGAAACTACAGGCTGGTAAGCCTCACTTCGGTTATTGGAAAAGTAATGGAAGCGATGCTGAAGGAAAGGATAGTGAATTTCCTGGAAGCCAATAAGTTGCAAGATCCGAGACAACATGGTTTTACCAAAGGGAAATCGTGCCAAACGAATCTCATTGAGTTCTTTGATTGGGTGACAGGAGAATTGAATCAGGGACAAGCTATGGACGTAATCTACTTAGATTTCAGCAAAGCTTTTGACACGGTTCCCCACAGGAGGCTCTTAAATAAACTGGATGGGCTGAAGATAGGACCTGAAGTGGTGAACTGGATTAGGAACTGGTTGACGGACAGACGCCAGAGGGTGGTGGTGAATGGAATTCGCTCGGAGGGAAAGGTGAGTAGTGAAGTGCCTCAGGGATCGGTGCTGGGGCCGATTCTGTTCAGTATATTTCTGCGTGACATTGCCGAAGGGTTAGAAGGTAAAGTTTGCCTATTTGCGGATGATACTAAGATCTGTAACAGAGTGGACACCCAGGAGGGAGTGGAAAACATGAAAAAGGATCTGAGGAAGCTAGAAGAATGGTCTAAGGTTTGGCAATTAAAATTCAATGCGAAGAAATGCAAAGTGATGCACTTAGGGAATAGAAATCCACGGGAGACGTATGTGTTAGGTGGGGAGAGTCTGATAGGTACGGGCGGAGAGAGGGATCTTGGGGTGATAGTATCTGAGGATTTGAAGGCGACGAAACAGTGTGACAAGGCGGTGGCCGTAGCTAGAAGGTTGTTAGGCTGTATAGAGAGAGGTGTGACCAGCAGAAGAAAGGGGGTGTTGATGCCCCTGTATAAGTCGTTGGTGAGGCCCCACCTGGAGTATTGTGTTTAGTTTTGGAGGCCGTATCTTGTTAAGGATGTAAAAAGAATTGAAGCGGTGCAAAGAAAAGCTACGAGAATGGTATGGGATTTGCATTACAAGACGTATGAGGAGAGACTTGCTGAACTAAACATGTATACTCTGGAGGAAAGAAGAAACAGGGGTGATACAGACGTTCAAATATTTGAAAGGTATTAATCCGCAAACGAACCTTTTCCGGAGATGGGAAGATGGTAGAACGAGAGGACATGAAATGAGGTTGAAGGGGGGGCAGACTCAAGAAAAACGTTAGGAAGTATTTTTTCACGGAGAGAGTAGTGGATGCTTGGAATGCCCTCCTGCGGGAGGTGGTGGAAATGAAAACGGTAATGGAATTCAAACATGCGTGGGATAAGCATAAAGGAATCCTGTGCCAAAGGAATGGATCCTCAGGAGCTTAGTCAAGATCGGGAGGCGGGGCTGGTGGTTGGGAAGCAGGGATAGTGCTGGGCAGACTTATACGGTCTGTGCCAGAGCCAGTGGTGGGAAGCGGGACTGGTGGTTGGGAGGCGGGGATAGTGCTGGGCAGACTTGTACGGTCTGTGCCAGAGCCCGTGGTTGGGAGGCAGGGCTGGTGGTTGGGAGGTGAGGATAGTGCTGGGCAGACTTATACGGTCTGTGCCAGAGTCGGTGGTTGGCAGGTGGGGCTGGTGGTTGGGAGGTGGGGATAGTGCTGGGCAGACTTATAAGGTCTGTGCCCTGAAGAGCACAGGTACAAATCAAAGTAGGGTATATACAAAAAGTAGCAAATATGAGTTATCTTGTTGGGCAGACTGGATGAACCGTGCAGGTCTTTTTCTGCCGTCATCTACTATGTATGTTACTATGTTACTATCTGTCTTGGATAACCTAGTGGTAGGAGGGAGACTCAATTTTTCCCAAGAAAGGTGGTCCCTTGTAACCTTAGACCAGTCCAGGAGGGTTACTCCCTCAAGTGGTCTCAACCTCTTCCAAGTTACCCATTGAGAATGTCAAACTTCAGCTCTCAATATCGGGAAGTGCTCACAGTGGAACTCTCTTCCCTTCTAAAGGCCCATGTGGTTGAACCCATTCCATCAGGGAAGGAATTCTGTTGAAGTACTTTGTGCTCAAAAAACATGGGGATTTCATCCTATTCTAGACCTGAACAAATATCTGCTCAAAGAAAAGGTTAGGAAGATTTCCCTGGGCACCCTTCTTCCCATGATTCAGAAGAACAATTGGCTATGCTCTCTGGACTTGAAGGTACCTATACCCACATCCAGATACTTCCCAATCATAGGAGGTATCTCAGATTTTGGGTGGGGAAACATCACTACTAGTATCATGTGGTGCTGAAGAATCAGTGCAGAGAACTATTCAGGTTACTAGGGCTTGTTATCAACTACCCCAAATCCTACCTCCTCCCAATACAGCAATTATATCACATTGAAGCTTTGCTAGGCACAGTTCAGTCTTGAGCATACCTGCCTCATATGTAGATTGATGGTCTCATCTGCATCACCACTCAGGTTCAGCATAGTCAACAGGTCTCAGCTTGGCAGATGTTGAGGTTGTTGTGTCATATGGTGTCCACAGTGCATGTCACACCCATGGCATGGTCCCATTTGCAAGATACCCAGTGAACCCTAGCTTCCCAGCAGAGTTGGGCCACGGGAAACCTTGCATATGTATTACTACTACTATTACTTAACATTTCTGGAGCGCTACTAGGGTTACGCAGCGCTGTACAGATTAACAAAAAGGACAGTCCCTGCTCCAAGGAGCTTACAATCTAATGGGTGAAATGTCAACTAGGGGCAGTCCAGATTTCCTGAATAGAGGTATGATGGTTAGGTGCCGAAGGCGACATTGAAGAGGTGGGCTTTGAGCAAGGCTTTGAAGATGGGCAGGGAGGGGGCCTGGCGTATGGGCACAGGGAGTTTATTCCAGGCATGGGGTGAGGCGAGGCTGAAAGGGCGGAGCCTGGAGTTGGCGGTGGTGGAGAAGGGTACTGACAGGATAACCCCAGAGTTTTCACAGTTGCTTCTCTGGTGGACAGTTCGAACTAATTTGATTCTGGGACTTCCATTCCAAATTCCCCTCCTCCCCCACCAGACAATACTAACCACAGATGCATCCAACCTGGGATGGGATGCTAATGTAGATGGGCTTCACAACCAAGATCACTGATTCACTCAGGAGACCCATCTTCACATCAATCTCCTGGAGCTCCAGGCGATTTGGAATGCTTTCAGAGATTGGCTGATGAACCAAATTGTTCACATCCAAAACGACAATTAGGTTGCCATGTAATAAGTCAACGAGCAGGGAAGTAGGGGCTCCTATTCCTTGTCAGGCAGTCTGGGTATTGCATTGGGTGTCCTGCCAAGGGATGGTGCTCAGAGCCACATACCTTGCAGGTAAGGACAGCAGTCTAGTGGACAGGCTGAGCGGGGTGATGCAACCGCATGAGTGGCCTCAGCATGGGCGTAGCCCACCAGATCTTCCAAGAGTGGAGCACCCCTTCAGTAGATCTCTTTGCCACCTATCTGAACAACAAGGTCCCTCAGTACTGTTCCAGACAGAGATTTCTGTATGCATATCTTCCAGTCCCTCTCATAGGAAAGACTCTGCTGAAACTCAAGCAGGACAGGGGAACCATAATCCTAATTGCACCTTATTAGCTGAGGTAAATCTGGTTCTCCCTTTTTCTTGAGATGTCCTTCCGAAAAACCTTGGAGATAGGAGTGTTTTCCAACCCTTATCACACAGAACATAGTAACATAGTAGATGGTGGCAGATAAAGATCTGTACAGTCCATACAGTCTGCCCAACAAGGTAAACTCGTAGCATATGGTATGATGTGATACTACATGTGCATACTTGATCTTGATTTGTCCTTGCTATTTTTAGGGCACAGACTGTAGAAGTCTGCGCAGTACTAGCCTTATTCTCCAACGAAGCTGTCATCGAAGCCCACACCAACCCATCAAGATCTCTCTAGCCACAATTGGGGCACAGACCGTAGAAGTTTGCCTGGCACTGGCCCATCTGTCCAGCCACAATTGGGGCACAGACCGTAGAAGTCTGCTCAGCACTGGCTCTGCTTCTCAGTTACTCGGGTTGCCATCTAATCACTGCTAAACTTGTTGCCATCTAATCACCTGCCTTCCATACAGAATTCCTTTGTGTTTACTTCAAGCATTTTTGAATTCCAGTATGGTTTTCATCTCCACCACCTTCTGCAGGAGGGTATTCCAGGCATCTACAACAGTGTCTGTGAAAAAGTACTTCCTGACAGTATTCCTGAGACTGCCCCCCCCCCCCCCACCCCCTGCAATCTAAATTCACTCTAGTTCTACCACCTGACTGGCTCTGTAAAAGGTATGTATCATATCGCCTCTGTCTCTCCTTTCCTCCAGGGTATACGTCTTCAAGTCATCAAGTCTTTCATACGTCTTGTGACACAAACCACACAAAATTTTTGTCACTTTTCTCTGAACCACTTCAAGTCTTTTTACATCCTTAGCGAGATGTAGCCTCCAAAACTGAACACAGTACTTCAAGTGGGGCTTCACCAATGATTTATATAGGGGCATCAACACCTCCTTTCTTCTGCTGGCTATACCCCTCTCTGTGCAGTCTAGCATCCTTCCGGGTGCGGCCACCGCCTTATCTTGTTGTTTGATTACCTTGAGTTCCTCAGGCACCATCACCCCGAGGCCCCTCTCCTGAGCTGTACTTGTCAATCTCGTTTCTCCTGTCTCGTACATCTCCTTTGCATTTCTGTACACCAAGTGCATAACTCTGCACTTCTTCACATTATATTTTAACTGCCAGAACTTTGACCATTCTTCTAATTTTTGGAGATCTCTTCTCATGATTTCTACTCCCTCTGGGGTATCCACTTTATTGTCTGTCTTTGTGTCATCTGCAAAAAGGCAAAATTTTCCTTCTAACCCTTCAGCAATGTCTCTCATAAATATATTAAACAGAATCAGCTCCACTACCTACCCCTGAGGCACTCCACTGCTCACCCCTTTTCTCTGAGCGAATTGCATTTCCAGCTGCCCTCTGTTGCCTGTCAGTCAACCAGTTGACAATCCAGTTCAGCCCTTTCAGCATATTTAAGAGTCTTCTGTGAGGAACCATATCAAAGGCTGTGCTGAAATCCAAGTAGATTACATCTAGCACATGTCCTTTACCCAGTTCTTTGGTCACCCAATGAAAGAAATTAATCGGATTCATTTGACAGGATTTTCCTGTGGTAAAGCCATGTTGCCTTGAATCCTGCCACCCATTGGATTCTGGACAATTATCTTTTCCTTCAGCAGTGACTCCATTATTTTTCCTACCACTGACATGAGACTTAATCGACCTATAGTTTTCCACTTCTTCCCTGTCCCTCCTTTTGTGAAGATGGACCACATTCAATTGTCTCCAATCCTGCGGAACATCTCCAGTCTCTAAAGATCTATTGAATAAATCCTTAAGAGGTCCCACTAGGACTTTCCTGAGCTTTCGCAGTATCCTGGGATGTATCTAATCCGGCCCCATAGCTTTGTCCACTTTCAGATTTTCAAGTTGTTTATAAACGTTTTCTTCCGTGAACAGTGCAATATTTACTCCATTCCCAGAAATAACCTTAGCAGCCAACTGTGGTTCTTTTCCAGGATTTTCTTCTGTGAACACCAAAGAGACATATTTGTTCAGCACATTCGCTTTATCCTCATCACACTCCACATTGCTGTTCTCTGTATCTTTCGGTCTTACAAGTTCTTTCCTAGCTTTCTCCTTTCCCCAATATATCTGAAAAAGATTTTGTCACCTTTCTTTACATCTTTAGCCTTTTTGTCTTCCACCTATACTTTTGTTAGCCGTATTTCTCTACTCACTTCGTTGAGTTTAATTCGGTAATCATTTCCGTGATCCTCTTGTTGCGTTTTTCTATATTTCTTGAATGAAGCTTGTTTTGCTCTTATTTTTTCAGCCACTTGTTTGGAGAACCATATAGATTTCCTGTTTCTCTTGTTTACTTCACTTGCAAGAACATAAGTATTTCCATACTGGGACAGACCGAAGGTCCATCAAGCCCAGAATCCTGTTTCCAGCAGTGGCCAATCCAAGTTACAAGTACCTGGCAAGATCTTAAAACAGTACAATACATTTTATGCTGCTTATCTTAGAAATAAGCAGTGGATTTTCCCCAAGTCCATTTTAATAATGGTCTATGGACTTTTCTTTTAGGAAGCTATCCAAACCTTTTTTTAAACCCCGCTAAGCTACATAAGTACATAAGGATTGCCATACTGGGACAGACCAAAGGCCCGTCAATCCCAGCATCCTGTTTCCAACAGTGGCCAATCCAGGCCATAAGTACCTGGCAAGATCCCCAAAAAAGTACAATACATTTTATGCTGCTTATCCTAGAAATACTCAAAAACAATATATATAGTAGAGGATCCAAAAAAGTACAATATGTTGCAATGATTATAGCGGGTAAGTCTCATATACTTAACGGCTGGTGTCACTTCACTCCCTCAGTGAACCTCTTGCCGTGTCAATATTATAATCATAGACTTTTACCCCCAACCTACCAATACCTCAATTCTTTGCTTCTTTTATTCTTAACATTATATAAAAAATTCAGGCAATGTGTTACTTATCTTAACTTATTCTCAAACGGGTGTGCTCACAGACCCCGACAGGTAGCCTGTTTCGCAATTCTTGCTTTGTCCAGGGGGAGCGCTTCACCTCATCTGTCAAAGTACAAGCAAATATGCCTTAAAATCCTATAATCATAATGCACTTCTAACTATTTCTAATAATATTTGTCCCAGCTATCAGACTTACGTTTGATCGTAACACCTCTGGTTTCTTTAACAAGAACCTAAAATGGCGACGGCGTTTTTAAACTTTTACCGCTACCGGAAACAGCTGATCGCTGGATCCGGTGATGTGTAGTGAACTACCGACTTACATAAAGCATCCCCAATGTACATAAGTATTGAGCCCATTTGGTTCTACGGTGTTCAATTTATGTATCCAGAAAGTCTCCCTTTGTAATACCTTTCTATTGTAATCCCCGCCTCTCAGCGACGGAAGAACTTGTTCGATAACTGAACATCTTAATGATTCTATGTCATGACCAAACTGTATACAATGCTGGACAAGGGGGGCTCCTAGATTGTGTGCTTGAATGCGCGAACGGTGTTCTGTCATGCGCGCATGCAGTGACCTGATGGATTTTCCTATGTATATTTTCATGCATGGGCATCTTATCATATATATGATCCCCACTGTCCTACATGTCGTATGTCCCTTTAAAATATACTTTTTGCCAGCATGTATAAAATTGTCTCCCTCTTGAGTGATCGTACACGTCTTACAATTTGATTTATTACACTTAAAGTGGCCTACTGGTGATGAAGTATCCCAGTATCTGTCTTCCCCGACATCATCAGGTAATTTCGCTGGGCTTAAAATCTCTTTTAGATTGCTGGAACGTGAAAAGGCTGTTCTCAGCTGACTATCACTAAATAGAGGGTGGGATTTCATAATATCCCAATGACGCTTGATCATCTTTGCGACCATTTCTCCGCCCGGAACATATCTCATCACGAATGTGAACAACTGCTTGTCCTCTTCCGTACGCTGTTTCTCTTGTAACAGAAGACTTCTTTGATTATATTTAGTTCTTGTTAAAGAAACCAGAGGTGTTACGATCAAACGTAAGTCTGATAGCTGGGACAAATATTATTAGAAATAGTTAGAAGTGCATTATGATTATAGGATTTTAAGGCATATTTGCTTGTACTTTGACAGATGAGGTGAAGCGCTCCCCCTTGACAAAGCAAGAATTGCGAAACAGGCTACCTGTCGGGGTCTGTGAGCACACCCGTTTGAGAATAAGTTAAGATAAGTAACACATTGCCTGAATTTTTTATATAATGTTAAGAATAAAAGAAGCAAAGAATTGAGGTATTGGTAGGTTGGGGGTAAAAGTCTATGATTATAATATTGACATGGCAAGAGGTTCACTGAGGGAGTGAAGTGACACCAGCCGTTAAGTATATATGAGACTTACCCGCTATAATCATTGCAACATATTGTACTTTTTTGGATCCTCTACTATATATATTGTTTTTGAGTATACATTTCAGTAGAGAAGTGCCCATAAATCGTTGACAGTATCCTAGAAATAAGCAGTGGATTTTCCCCATTTTAATGAGTCTATGGACTTTTCCTTTAGAAAGCCATCCAAACTTTTTTTTAAACCCAGCTAAGCTAACTGCTTTTGCTACATTCTCTAGCTATGAATTCCAGAGTTTAATTACACAACTTCAAAATATCACAGTGTTTATATATAAACAGGTCAGCCAGTCAGGAGGGGGAGTATGTTAGTTAGCTGAACCATTACATATAGATACTGTGTTCTTTCACCGATAGCTGACCTTTCAAGCTGTTGATATTGAGTGTGAAAATTTTTTAGATTGTCTCCAAAGCAGGTGGTGGTGGGCATTTACTAGCAAGAAAGGTATTTGATATCAGCCAATAGCTTTATTGGATTGCCAGCCTTGTTAGAGTTCCTTCTCGTTATAACTTTTAAGCATTTGGACCTCTTCACATTCAGATAAGTTGTGGTTTGTTTATGCACTTTATTTAGTAAATGATTATTTAAATGCCTTTTTCAGCATACAGTAAAGCTGCATAAGTTCTGGTTTATCCTCGTGATACTGTGCATGTTTTTATGATACTATTCATAAAATCTGTATCTGCGTTTTGAGGAGTGTACATATACATTTTGTATTTTTTAATGACACTTCCATTTAGATTAATTTTTGCTTTCCGTCAGTATTGGTTGGTCTTGATGCACAGATAAAGCTTTTGAGAATTTGTTTGTTTGTTTGTTTGTTTGTATTCATTCAACCCTCAAACAACAACAACAAAAATAGTGCAAAATACCAAAAAGGTCCAGAAGAATGTTCACACAAAGGTTTTATTCAACCTCTGAATATCCTTGATTGATAAATGCAGTACATGTGATATGGGCACGTTTCATCCATACAGGCTGCATCAGAGGTCAACAAAAATCTTATTAAAAAAATGTGTGTGTGTGTATATATATATATATATATATATATATATAGCACAGGTCTTTTAAGATGCAATCTTAAAAAAAACACATTGTAGTTGTAGCACTGCTACTGCTTTCATCTATCAAACATTTGGACTCAAATCTTGTACTGCCAATGACAAGTAGACACTGATCTTGGATGCAACATACTTAGGCTGACTAGTTTTAAGGTTAAACTAGGTAAAACATGAAAATTTCTTGCAAGGAGAATGGCAGGAATAAAGTAAAACAGCCTGGTGCAGGAGATGTGGCTACAAGAACCCTGACACTGCACGCCTTCCCAAGGTATGCGGGCAGCAAACCACACTTAGCAGCCTTTCACTTCTGGAATGCAGAGATACCAGAAGTGAAAGGCTGCTAAGTGTGGTTTGCTGCCTGCATAGCCTAGGAAGGAGCATGGCATTGGTGTTCTTATTGCAATGTCTCCTGTGCCAGGCTGTTTCCTGATGTTTCTCTGTGATGCTGCACTTTTTTGTGGGGGTGGGGGAGAAGAGAGACAGCTGCTGAGTCATAAGGGAGCACAGATGGGACACGGAGCTACTGGACCATAGTGGTGAGGGGGCAGGGAGTTGCTGGACCACAGAGGTGGAGGGGAAGGGAGAGGGGACATGGTGCAGTTGGACTGTAAGTGTGGAAGGGAAAGGAGAGGGGACAGGGAAGTTGCTGGATCTTAGGTGTGGAGAAAGGGGACAGGGTGATGCTGGGCCATAGGGGTGGAGGGGGAACAAAAAGATGCTGGGCTACAAATGTAGATGGAGAGAGAGAAAATGTTGGGCATTAAGGGAGTGAGTGGGAGTGGAGATGCCAGACATGTTGGTACCATGTAGGAGCGGCTATGGGGTTTGTTAAGGAGATTATGAGTGCAAAGGGTAGTAGTAATGGGGAAGTTGGTGAAAGATAGAAGTGGATGGAAAGCCAGAGAAGGAGTGAGACAGGAGAAATAGGAAAGCTAAAGTGTGAGAGGAGGAGCTGGAAAGTTGATGGGTAGATGAAATGTAGATGAACTGAAGAGTGAGAGGGTGAAATATAAGTGGATAGACAGAAAAGAAAGAGGAAATATGTCAGAGACAGATATAGTGAGGGGATGAAAGAAGACTGGAGGAAATTGGAGAAAGGACAAATAGCATCCACTGGAAAGAGAGCAGAAGACAGGAAAGCAGAAAAGAGAAACTGGGACCAACATGCTTGGAAAAAATAAAATGATCAGGTAGCAAAGGTAGAAAAAAAATGTTTTATTTTGAACTTAACATAAGCATGTTAGCTTTGTGAAGGTTTGAGAAATGTGCATAATGGATATCTGTGTTCAGTACAAAAGGAAATGTATTTCTAGTTTTTTTTTCTCCCATGTTGTGATACAAGCCTAATTTGACGACTTAGGGGTTCCCGGTTCAATTTTTGTTTTCATATTTTATTTCTAATTTGTGATTCCTTGTTCTGTATTTCGTTAGGGTTTATCTGTGCATTTTATGTGACCAAGGTATGGCATTGTGCTTGCATGTAGTTTCTATGTAGAACTCTGTAGCAATCCCACTTGTTCTATTTTACCAGTATTAAGTGTATTGGTGTTCTAGGACCCCATGTAAAGTTTGTAGTGCTACCTATTCATAGATGGAGTTCATGTTGTTTGAATTATAGGATTTAGTGCTACTGTAGTATGGTAGTTTGCTACGTGTATGTTAGGATTTTTTCAGATTTTGTATGTAACAACGTGCCTGGTAATAGATTTGTTGCTATTAATCAGATGTCATGAGAGAGAGAGAGAGAGATGGACTTTGTTTTGTATGATGGCTTCCATGGAATTCTGATCTGTACCTATTGTTGAGGTGAAAGATGGCAGCCATTTTGACTAAGGAAGACCACATAGGCAGGAGCGAGTGAGGATCACTCCTGCTCCAACTCTCCACTAGACCAGGACTATATGGTAGGCTCTGGGTGTGTATAGGTGAGTCTGGGAGGGGGGCTTCCTCATTTCGGGGGAAGGGGAGGAGAAAGGGAGGAAAGTGGGCATTTTTGGTTCAGAGGGAGCCAGTGGAGGAGGGACAACACAGGGGAGGGAGGGAAGGAATGTTGGAGCCCATGGGGAAGGGGAGAAATGCTTTAATATAAACCTCAGTTTAAATTTGATTTAGCTTTTTTTTTAGGTGAGAAATTTTATCTTGGTTTATAATCTGATGGGTGTATATTTTAAAAAAAATGTATTTATTAACTTTTTGAGTAATACAACTTATGCAGTACTATTGACGGTATATATGTATTTATTTAACTGAGCTATCAGTAGTAATATAAGAAATGCTTGGAACAACCTTCCTGAACCCTTACGCCAAGCCCCCTCCCTGCCCGTCTTCAAGTCTTTGCTTAAAGCCCACCTCTTCAATGCTGCGTTCGGCACCTAACCCTTACCGTTCAGTGAATCCAGACTGCCCCAATTTGACTGCCCCTATCGGACCGACCGTTCACTTGTCTATTAGATTGTAAGCTCTTTGAGCAGGGACTGTCTCTCTTTGTTAAATTGTACAGCGCTGCGTAACCCTAGTAGTGCTCTAGAAATGTTAAGTAGTAGTAGTAGTAGTCTTGTGGCTTAGTCAACACATTCCTAATACTTTTCATCATCAAGTTGGATTTTGCTTGGAAAGGGACTATTGTGTAAGTCTGCCTTCAGTTAAACTAGTTACCAAAAGCCAAATAGTCCTAAGCATGTACACCTTAAAGATTTCTGAGGTCCTTAATTCAGGCATATTAGGAATTGTCAGGCTAATGATATTTCTGAATTTTTTTGCAGGATGTTGCCGGAGCGCTGTCAGTAGAAGAAATGACTGAGTTGCTGAGTCTTCACAAGCTCTGTTGTGGGCGCAGCTGGTTTATTCAAGGCTGTGATGCTCGGAGTGGGATGGGACTCTATGAAGGACTAGACTGGCTCTCAAGACAACTTGTGGCTGCTGGTGTCCTGGATGTAGCATGACTTTACAAGAAAGTTTAACTTAATGACTTTGTGACTGATTCCGTAACTGTTTGCACATAACAGATGGTTTAGGCTGTGATTAAGTCTTTGAATTCTGAAAATTTAACATTTTATAGTATTTGAGGCCTGTATTTACAAGAAAGAAACATAATTATTAAGTGTTCATTTTTACCTGGACAAAGGCTGCAGTATTTTACTGTCATATTACACTGGTAGTTAACAAAATCTGATAAAGATTTTTAAATAAACAACTATGCGGGGTGGAGAAACTGGAGAAATATTAAATACATTTAATTCAATACATATAATTTATTCTCTGACAGCACAGTATTTAGTTACTTATTAGAATCCTGAGAAAAGATTCCTTCTTTTCTTATGAATAGAAAAATAACATTTTGATAAATACAATCCATTTACATCTGTCTTGTCAACATAAGAGAACTATGCTTTTCAATATGAAGTGTCATCAAAAGAATCTGATTTTATTTGGTAACAGTTCAATAAAATCTGCAATATATGACCCACAAGTTTATGGTACTGTAAAGGTGAACATTAGAGTCAGCAGGGAGTAACTTGATTTTTTTGACTAGGTAGCCTTATACTACGAGGTGCTAGGGTGGGATGCTAAGGTTAATCTCAGCTTAGACTCCTGTTTATCAGGCTTTTGAGAGCTGCTGCTGTTTCTGTTGGAGAGTCTTGTTAGCTAATTGAATGGTAGCACTGAAGCAGGGCATATTTTTTATCGTGGGGTGGTGTCACGTTTGTTTTCTAGGATATAAGTGGGTGAGGAAAGGAGCTGCCAGGATGTGGTCCTTCACCTTCCCTACTGGATCCTACTTTGGGAGGATCTGAAGCACCAAGCCAAGAAGACCATTTATTTTTAGGAGACATGAATTTATACTTGGGTGATTGGGGGGTTATTTTGCCATTTTGTTTTGGTGAAGCGACAGGAATGGGTAAATTTGTCTTCTCTTCATAAGAAAAAATATACAAAATTATTGTTTGAGGGAAGATAATTTTTAAATTCATATTGAAAGTTGTGAATTGTCACAGCCAGGAACTTGTATGTGCTTCTCCAGTTTGAATAAACAAGCTACAGAATCATAAAGGCTGAGGCTTGGGTTTTGCTCTTGTAAATACAGATCTTGCAGAATGTCAAAGGTGGATTAAGAACGTAGCTTGCACTACTGGGGGAAGAGAAAATATAGAATGTTTACATCAGTTTGTCGTCTGCTGTTTAAAAAAAAAGTTATAATTGACTATCACGTTATTTTCAGCATGCTATTTTAATGTGATGTTGGTTGTTTTATTCTGAAAGCATGACCCATTGTGTAATAACAATGTTGGTTCACTATCTTGGTACTGTTTGTGTAGGAAGTTTTTAACAAAGTTTAACTTGCTATCTTAAGGATAAAGGCCTCAATTCTGCAAAGTTGCACAAATAGCTGAGAATCTGGTGATATGCAGTTAGTGGGGATTTATTTGTCCTGTGTTGCCAAAAAAAAAAGAAAAAGATATTCGAGGAGAATAATGGGATCAGTTTTCCTAATATTTGTAGTTGCATTGCTAAATTTTGCAGACTAGAGGCTGTAGTTTCTAATGCTTGAAAAAAATGATAATGTATTCTTATTTAGCTGTGTAAGTTCTGTTTTACAAAACAGATTGTATTACTCATTTGCACCCTCAACATATAAAGCCCACTTTGTGTGTGATGGCTTTTGAGGAAGCTTTGCTTTTTCAGTATAAAAGTAAAAATCTGTTGCTCTTATAGTATGCTTACATAAGTAAAATGTCAAACTATTTAATACTTTGTCCATTTAACATTCAAGTAACTGTGAAAAATAGATGTTGCACTCGATGAACTAAGAACCAATGGTTCATATGTACAGTAATAGCGTTTATGTGTATAATTAACTGTATCACAGATGACTGCTTTGATAGTAAGCTGAAAGTGTTTCACCGTTTGTTTTTGGGTTTGAGATTGTCAGGTATTGTATCTAACTAATACAAGAAATGTTTTCACTTTCTATGCTTAAAGCTTTGAAAAAAAAAATCTTTTCTGGTGTGTGTTTCTACCAAATCTGTACAAGTGACTGTAAATGGTTACAGATTAGATTACTAACTTGCATAGTGCAAGACTGAACATTGAGGCTAGAGCAAAAAAGCTAGAAGCTAAGGTGTATGTTGTACCATTGAATATGGGGACAAAGGAAAGTGTTACTTGCACTGTACCAAAATAGATGTGTGAGTGCTCCTTACATATTGTAATGAGAACATCCGATTTTAGTAAAACATATGTTAAAATTAAAAATAAAAATGCAGAATAATGCAGAAGGGATTCTTTTTTTTTTTTTTTCTATCAGTACAGTATAGTGCTGACTGTATAGTACTTATGAAGGACTTAGAATGTAACAGAAAACACAGTTATGGTATATATCGGTGAAGCTCTGAATGTCTTAGCTTTTACTATACACTGACCACGCATCAAATATGCATGCTTTTATACTACAAGAAGACATCAACCGGTGCCAAAGCCCTCTTATCACCACCACCACCAAATTTTCCTACTCTCCCCCCTCCCTTGCTTATTTCTCAAATTTTGTTGTCAGCTAGTAGAGGATTGGGATCTCTATTGGCCCTGGGCAGTCATCCTTCTAATGTGCTAATGTTTTATTTCACTTGTGTTTATTTATTTATTTGTTGCATTTGTATCCCACATTTTCCCACCTCTTTGCAGGCTCAATGTGGCTTACAATACATCATGAATAGTGGAAATAAGAACAGAGTAGACATTTGGTATTACAGAAGGATTTTGGGTTACATGATAATGATAAACAAAGTAATATAACAGGAAAACATTATAAACATGATACTAATATAGCAAGAGAACATAATAAAACAGTTTTGGTTACATGTGGGAGAGTTCACATGTGTTGATCTTTGTGGTATGTCCTGTCAAAGAGATGGGTCTTTAGTAGCTTGCGGAAGTCGGTCAGTTCATAGATCGTTTTTAGGTTGCGTGGCAGTGCGTTCCAGAATTGTGTACTCAAATAGGAAAAAGTTGATGCATACGTTAGTTTGTATTTTAGACCTTTACAATTGGGGAAATGAAGATTAAGGAATGTTCGAGATGATTTCCTAGCATTTCTGGGTGGTAAGTCTATCAGGTCTGACATGTAGGCTGGGGCATCGCCATGACTGATTTTATGAACTAGGGTACATATTTTGAACGTGATGCATTCTTTGAGTGGGAGCCAATGTAACTTTTATTGTAGGGGTTTAGTACTTTCATATTTTGATTTTCCGAATATGAGTCTAGCTGCAGTGTTCTGGGCTGTCTGGAGTTTTTTGAGTATTTGTTCTTTACAGCTGGCATAGAGAGCATTAAAATAGTCTAGATGACTGAGTACCAATGACTGTACCAGATTACGGAAGATGGCCCTTGGGAAGTATGGCCTTATTCTTTTTAGTTTCCACATTGAGTGGAACATCTTTTTGGTTGTATTTTTCGCATGACTTTCAAGTCTTAGGTGTCGATCTATGGTAACTCCAAGAATCTTTAGGGTGTCCGAAATTGGTAGGTTCAGTTTTGGTGTGTTGATGGTGGTGAATTTGTTCGTATTGTGTTGAGAGGTGAGTATTAGGCATTGGGTTTTTTCCGCATTAAGTTTCAGCTGAAATGTATCTGCCCATGAGTGCATGATATGTAGACTTTGGTTGATATCATTGGAGATTTCTTTTAAATCTTGTTTAAATGGGATGTAGATCGTTACATCATCAGGGTATATGTATGGGTTGAGGTTTTGATTTGATAGTAGCTTGGCCAAGGGTATCATCATTAGGTTGAATAAGATCGGTGATAGAGGGGATCCCTGTGGAACTCCGCATTCAGGTGTCCATGTGGCTGATGTCGTCGAATTTGATGTCACTTGATATGATCGTGTGGTTAGGAACCCCTTGAACCAATCAAAAATGTTGTAGTAGAATTCCATGATCAACCATGTCGAAGGCGCTGGACATGTCGAATTGTAGAAGTAGTATGTTCTTGCCAGTTGCAATCATTTGTTTGAATTTAGTCATGAGCATGACTAGTACTGTTTCAGTACTGTGATTAGAACGAAATCCTGATTGGGAGTCATGTAATATTGAGAACTTGTCTAAATAGTTTGTGAGTTGTTTGGTCACCATCCCATCTGTTATTTTGGTTATTAAGGGGATAGATGCTACTGGCCTATAGTTGGTTAGTTCATTAGCATTTTTCTTTGCGTCTTTGGGTATAAGGGTGAGTAGAATGTTTCCTTTGTCCTTCGGGAAGAGTCCATTTTGTAGCATAAAGTTCAAGTGGTTCGTTAGGTCTGTTATAAATTGTTGAGGGGCCGATTTCATGAGGTTGTTTGGGCATAGTCTAGTTTGCAATGAGATTTGGCGAATCTTTTAAGCGTTTGGGAGATGAGATCCTCCGATAGTATTTCTAATTTGGTCTAAGTTCTGTCTGTTGGGTAAACTCCAGGGTCTGGGTCTAGACAGTCTAGGAGTACAGCGTATTCGATGGGGCTGACAGATATTTTAAGTCGCAGTTGTACAATTTTCTCCTTGAAGTACTTCACCGGGTTGTCAGCTCCTGGTGTGTCTTTACTGTTGTTTGTGACTGGTGTGGTGTCTAGTAGTTTATTCACGAGTTGGAAGAGTTTGTGTGTGTCCTTGTAGTTTGGTCCAATTTCAGTTTTGTAATATAATTTTTTGGTTTGTCTTATGGTATATTTATATTTTCTTTGAAGTTGTTTCCAGGCGTTACGTGTGGGTTTGTCTTTCTTTTTATTCCACGCACGTTCTGATCTTCTAACTTGTGTTTGAGTTTTTTCAGTTCTTCGTTGAACCATGGTATTGACTTCTTTCTGTGTGAGGTTCTGGTTTGAATTGGGGCTATGTTGTCTAGTATTGATTTGCATCTATTGTCCCATTCTAAGAGGAATTGGTTTGTATCTGCCTTTGTTGTCCATCCGTTGTGGTAGATCTGTTGCCAGAATATAACCGGGTCTATTTTTCCTCTCGTGGTGTAGGTTTTCCGTATTTGTATGTTAAGTGAGTCTTTCTTTCGCCATTGGAGGGACATATGTGCTTTGTAGTGGTCTGACCACAGTGTAGGTGTCCATTTTGTATCTGTTAATATAAGGTTTGAGTCGTGGTCAAATTTGTGTGTGATGATGTCTAATGTGTGCCCTTTAATATGAGTTGGTTGTGTGTTTGGTCCGTGAAGATCCCACAGTTGAAGGAACTCTTTGCATTCTTGGGTGCTTGTTGTGGTGAGATCTTCAAGATGCAGGTTGATATCTCCTATTATGATAAGGTTTGAGGTCGAGACACAAGTGTTCGAGATGAAGTCCATGAAGTGTGTTTGGGAGTATTGCCAGTTGCCTGGTGGTCTATAGAGTATGACTGCGTTAAGGTGTTCCTACAAATTTGGGTGATTGATTCTTACTGAGGCAATTTCAAGTTGTGGCAGAATGGATTCAGCTGTGGTTGTGATGGTGAATTTAGATTTGTATATTATGGCTATTCCTCCTCCTCTTTTTCCGTTTCTTGTTCAGTGGGTAATTTTGTATCCTGGCGGGCATAAGTCTAAGATTATTGGGTCTTTAAGGTCATGGATCCAGGTTTCAGTTATGAATAGGAGGTCAAGATTATCTGTGGTGAGCCAGTCTGTTATAATCTCTGTTTTATTTACTATTGATCTGGCATTTACGTATCCCATTTGGATTGAATGGTAAGGTCCGGTTTGGGACATAGATGTGTTAATTTTTATTAGTTGTCTGTGTTCCTGGGATTTAGTTTTGTTATGTCCTTTCTTCCCTTTCTGTTGGTTGTTTCTGTATGTATTTGTTTTTCCTTTTAGTTGGTTGTTCTTCTTTTGGTCTGGTGAGTTGTGAGTGAGTTGTCTGTAGGGTGTGTATGTTGTAGGTAGATTATTTATGTTGAGAGTAGTCCATGTGTGGTGGATTAGGGGGAGGAAGTAAATTATCATGAACAATTTGTTGGTGTTCATGTTGGCTATATTTCGCGTTGTTTGGTTGTGTCCGAGGGTATTAGTAGCTGAGATATTGTATGAACATCAGCAGTTCCAGCATTAAGTAGTTAAGCAATATCAACATCAAGTAGTATCCGTATTAAGCAGTCTTAACATCATCAGGCGGTATCAACATTAATTACTATTAACATCAAACAGTGTCGACAACAAGTAATGTTTCAGTTCATGTTAAATAGCCTTTGACCTATACAGAGTCATGCCCTCCCCAATAGTTTCTCCATGATGTGGTAAACATTGCACAATCTAGTCTTTCCTGTACCATTTCTTCATGGAGGGCTGAGCAGAAGCAACTACTGCCTGAGTATGTCACATTTGCCCCACCCTGCAGTGATCTTAAATTGTTAGGAGAACAGTGTCAGTGTGGCATCTCAAGCTGGTGTTATACTTTGAATTGGGTGGGACACCAGAGTATTGCATGCTTCAAACAATGACAGTCTAGCCCTGTGACAACAGAGGATGGAGTCTGAAGTATCACTGCCACTGTCCAAAGAGCAAGTGATTAGAGAACATAGGGAAGAAGAGCTATGCATAATTGGATATTCAAGGAGGTCACTGCAAAGGCCATGGTGAACTGTGGCAAACAGATGATGTTGGTATGCACAGGACAAAGACATTTATGCCTTTCCTGAAAGCCCGTGACACAGGATTTCACAGTGCCATGAAAGGGGTATTCTTTTAAAGAATGCTAGTGATTAAATTATGGGTTGATTATAGAATTAAACTGGATGCTGTATTCAGCTGGCAAACTACAAATACAGTAATAGCTAGAGAAGTGTAAACAGTCATATTACAGGGTTTGTCTTGCAGGCCACATATGGGATGTAGTAGGTTGCATGGTCTGTATGGTAGCTATTAGAATGTTAAAAAGCTTTGTATTTAGAAATGGGACGGGTGCTGGATGTGAACTAAGTGGGGTAATGTATGCTTATCTGCTTAGGAGAGTAGAATGTAAAGTAAGGGCAGTTGTCATCATTTTCTATCTCCAAAGATCTTACAAGTAGTTGTGGTTTATGGCTAGGAGCTGGGATTTCAGCATGTACAGGAATAACTGTGCAGGATGGTCTTCTGTCATCATTTTGCCAAATTTATAAAGAAGACAAAATTACTCAAAAGTTATTAAAATGGCAGAGGAGTGTGAGGATTTGCAGCAGGATCTTGTGAGACCAAGAGACAGGGCATCTAAAGGGCAGATTTATGTTTTTGTTTTATGTTTATTAAAATTTGATATATTGTCCTATCTGAACAGGCAGGTCAGGCAGTTTCCAAAGTCTAAAATAAGGTAAAATGATGATAGTAAAGAAGACATACACAACAAGAACAAACAGAACTTAAAAAAAATAATCACCATAATGGAAACCCTAGTCGAGAAATAAATCATCATTGAAGGTCGGTGCCAAAGGCAACAGAAAAAGAAAGTGTATTTTTACTACTACTTAACATTTCTAAAGTGCTACTAGGGTTACGCAGCGCTGTACAATTTAACATAGAGGGACGGTCCCTGCTCAAGGAGCTTACAATCTAAGAGACAAGTGAATGGACAGTCCGATAGGGGCAGTCTGGATATACTGAACGGTAAGAGTTAGGTGCCGAATGCAGCATTGAAGAGGTGGGTTTTAAGCAAAGACTTGAAGATGGGCAGGGAGGGGGCTTGGCGTAAGGTCTCAGGAAGGTTGTTCCAAGCATAGGGTGAGGCGAGGCAGAATGAGCGGAGCCTGGAGTTGGCGGTGTTGGAGAAGGGTACAGAGAGGAGGTATTTGTCCTGTGAACGGAGGTTACGGGCGGGAACATAAGGGGAGATGAGGGTAGAGAGGTAGTGAGGGGCAGCAGACTGAATGCATTTGTAGGTAAGAAGGAGACGCTTGAATTGAATGCGGTATCTGATTGGAAGCCAGTGAAGTGACCTGAGGAGAGGGGTGATATGAGTATATCGGTTCTGGCAGAATATGAGACGTGCAGCAGAGTTCTGAACAGATTGAAGGGGGGATAGATGGCTAAGTGGGAGGCCGGTGAGGAGTAAGTTGCAGTAGTCAAGGCGAGAGGTAATGAGAGCATGGACGAGAGTTCGGGTAGTGTGTTCAGAGAGGAAAGGGCGAATTTTGCTGATGTTAAAGAGGAAGAAGCAGCAGGTCTTGGCAATCTGCTGGATATGCGCAGAGGAGAGGGAGGAGTCAAAGGTGACTCCGAGGTTGCGGGCAGATGACTGGGAGGATGAGGGTGTTATCAACTGAGATAGAAAATGGAGGAAGAGGAGACCTGGGTTTTGGTGGAAAGACGATGAGCTTGGTCTTGGACATGTTCAGTTTCAGGTGGCGGTTGGACATCCAGGCAGCAATGTCGGATAGGCAGGCTGAAACCTTTGCCTGGGTCTCTGCGGTGATGTCTGGTGTGGACAGATATAGCTGGGTATCATCAGCATAGAGATGATACTGGAAACCATAAGATGAGATCAGGGAGCCCAGGGAAGAGGTGTAGATTGAGTAGAGAAGGGGTCCAAGGACAAATCCCTGGGGAACACCAACAGATAGGGGGATATAGGGGTGGATGAAGATCCATGAGAGTGAACTCTGAAGGTGCGGTGGGAGAGATAGGAGGAGAACCAGGAGAGGACAGAGCCCTGGAACCCAAATGAGGACAGTGTGGCAAGAAGTAAGTCATGATTCACAGTGTCAAAAGCGGCGGATAGATCAAGGAGGATGAGGATGGAGTAGTGGCCTCTGGATTTACAAGTAAAATCTTGAATTTCTTAAGAGAAGATGGAACAAATAGAAGGAGATAAGTTGTTCCAAAGTTTGGGACCAAGAAAATAAAAGGCAGAGTGTCACGTAGAATATAGATGTGCAAATTTAGGTGCTGGAAGAACTAAGTGGTGTGAGTCAAGCGAGCGTTAGGATCTTGTGGAAGTGTAAGGAATGACCAGAGAGGAAAGAAGGTGAACCGGTGTGATAGGACTTATGAACCAAATGGAGAATCTTAAAGAAAGACCGGTAAGGAAAAGGCAGCCAGTGTAAGCGAAGAAACAAAGGGGTGATATGGTCCTAGCACCTGGCTTGTGGCTCTACAAAGCAAACTAGCAGCCGTATTGTGAAGTGTTTTTAGTCTTTTTAATTGTGAATTTGGTAGACCTGCAAAAATAGCGTTGCAGTAGTCTAGTTTGGAAATGATAAATGCATGAACCATGGTGTGTAAGGAAGCAAAGTCAAAGTATGAGCGAATTGAATGAAGACAGCGAAGAGAACAGAAACCTGATGAGAACAGAAGAAATATGTTGCAAAAAAGAAAGCTGTGAGTCCAATATGACATCTAGGTAATGGAAAGAGTTAACTGGTTGAACAGATTGGTTGAAAAGAGTCAAGGGAATAGGTAGACCACCAGTAAACCAACATGCAGTTGTCTTGTCTGGGTTGAGAACTAATCTGTGAGCCAAGACAGAATAGAATTTAGACAGGCTTGAATATTAGAAAGATCGCTTTGATATGGAGAAAAAGGGGAAAGTAATAGAATATCATCTGCATAGATATAAAAATTAACATTAAGGTCTTGGAGAAGAGATGTAAAGTTTTGGCCAATGATGAAGGCAGGATCGTTTGATCCGTTCGAGCTCCGACTGATTCACCAAGATCTGTGAGCTTTAGCTCAAACAGATTTATTAAGACCTGTGAGCTCTTTGAGGCCTTTTTCCTGTAAAGTGCAACTCTGTACTATATTCAGTTTAAACTTCTGTCATTTTGTGGCAGCGGATTCTTTTTTGAGTTTGATAGGTATTTGAGCATATCTGCACCCGAGTACTAATTTACTTTATTTGCTTTACTAAGTTCAGCATTATAGATGTGATGTTCAAATTTGCATAACTGGTATGCTTCTGGTGTGCGGTGTTTACACCAGAGATGTTCAGCTCATATATACCTTTGTTTAAAAGATCTTAAATTCAGATTGTGCTAGGGAGATTTTGGACTAGTGTAAGAAAAGGAAGACCTATATTGAGACTGATACTAGAACTCAGCAGCCTGTCTTAGACTGGAAAACGAGCCAGAAGCTTGATCTTCAAAGGAGAGAGAGAAGAGCTAGGAAAATGAGAGTGGGGGACAGGTTGTTGAGTCTAATATAAGAATCCGAGAGAGACAGTTATGAGAAAAGGAAGAACTTGGAACCGAAGAACTCCTATTTAGAAGAACATGGGACAGAAAGGCTTGAAAGAAAAGCAAATAAGGTAGTGGTCAGACCATGACAGAGGGACATTTGAAAAATTGTCAAGGAAGAAATCTGCACTGTTAGGAGAAATAACAAGGTCTAGAGTGCGACTGGCAGCATGTGTTGCAGAAGGAACCAGTTGTAGTAGACCTAAGTCAGAAAGCAGGGAGAGAAAGGAGAGAGATTTTAGAGAAAAAGAGTCAACATGAATGTTGAAGTCACCTAGAATTAATAGATTTGGATATTTCACCGAAATACTAGATAAAGTCTGGATGAGTTTATCCTCCTAATCAGCAGAAATTGATGGACGATAAAAAGCAACTAAATAAAGAGAAAAAGGAGCAGTAATGTGAATACCAAGGCCCTCTGAATAAGCACAGTGTAAGGGAGATTACTCAATAACATTAAAGAAAGAAGGTAATGTAACTATGATGCTTCCACCACATTTAGAGGAGCGAGAAGTATGAAATGATTGAAAATTGGAAGGACGAGATTCAACTCTTCTCAGGAACGTAACCAGGTCTCAGTAAGACACAACAAATCAAGATGAAAAAGTTCACGAACTAAGGATGTTTTAGCTTGAAGACCAAAGGTGAAAGAATTGGACGTCAGAGCTGAGGTGGCTGTGAAATTAGGTAAACAATGAGGTAACAAAAGGAAGGACGAGAAAAGGATAAAGTAGGAGCGGGATATGCAGAAAAATGCTGATTCCAAGCAAAGGAGGTGGAATTGACAGGAAACTCAGTATGATGATTAGTAATGTGAACTGGAATAGGGTGACTGAACGAGTTCATAATGGAAGAGTACCGTAACACAATTAAAAAAGATCCAAGAGAGGCCAAGATAAGAAGAAGAGGGACAAGTCACATGCTGAGTTTCAAAGATCATCCACGGAGATTGCCCCAAGGAGCGCATCTTGCTCCTTCAATGCACCGCAGCAGCGCAGGATGTTGTCAGTGTGATAAATTTAAAAATCCAAAGGTCTTATGTCAGTGTGTGGAACATGGCCAAATGACCACCGGTAAAGCGGGGACAACCAGCGATGAGTTTCTTGATCAGTGAGACCTGTAGGCAACAAAATTTAGACAGCACTCATTCAAGGATGCTCTTACAACACAGAGTAAAGTGAAAAGCGTGGGATGGCGCCAATGCGATCAATTTAAAGATCCAAAGGTCTTACGTCAATGCATGGAACACATTGGTCACATGACCACCAGTAAAGTGAGGACAACCAGCGCTGAATTTCTTGATCAGGGAGATGTCAGCGCGTGGAACACGGTCACGTGACCAACGGTAAAGTGGAGATTAGTGATGAGTTCCTTGATCAGGGAGACCTGTAGGCAGCAAAGGTTAGACAGCACTCATTCAAGGATACTCTTTTGCAACACAGAGTAAAATGAAAATGTAATTTAATGTGGACAAGAGCAAGCAAAATGATGCACATAGGAAAAATAATTTCATCTATGGATAAAGAAATGCTGGGTTCTGAACTAAGCGCCATCATCTATGAAAAAGATCTCGGTGATGTGGATAATTTGACATTTTCGGCCCAACGTGCGGTGCTTCTACAAAGGCAAATACAGTGCTGTGACAAGGTTGTGCATTACCTTGTCATAAACTGAATTCTCTGAGGACAAGTAGGCCGTTGTATTCTCACAGTTGGGTGATGTCATCTGATGGAGCCCAGTGCGGACATTGACTAGCAAGATTTAGAACATTCTAGCACCGTCCCAATGTGCAAGTGCTGAAGCCTTCCCGCCCAATATGCAAGCATGGGTTTCTCAGTGTGTACTTCTCTCTCTTTTGTAGTGCCTTCCCGTGCGAGTATTTTTCTCCCTATTTGAATTATTTTTCATTTTTTACATTTCCCTTTAATTTTAGTAGTGTTTTTGGTTCTTTGTGTTCTTTGTTTTTCACAAGTTGCTAGGCCCATTTAGGCCAAAGCACTGACCTCAGTTTGAATTCTGCCCCTTTTTCTGTTCACAATTGAGTTTAATTTGGCCGTAATTCTTTTCTCAGTGTCGACATCGACACATACAGTACCACTCTCAACATGGGGGGAGGAAGCTTCCCTAGAGTTTGACAGTAGGGCTGTAACTTGGTGCTCTTTAGGACGTGAACATGGTTCCACTGAGCTGATGTATTAATGGATAAAGAGTCTTTATTGCAAGAAATCAGAATCGACTCGACACAGCAGCTGTGTTTCGGTGCCTAAGCGCCTGCCTCAGGAGTCTTATGATGTAGTGCTGATTATAAACAGATATTCTTATCAAATCACTATACACAAAAGATACCGAAGTTAGCTATTTTGGTAGTCTGGTTAGAGTGATATCTTTTGTGTATAGTGATTTGATAAGAATGTTTATAATCAGCAATACATCATAAGACTCTTGAGGCAGGCATGTATGCGCTGAAACATGGCTGCTGTGTTGAGTCGATTCTGATTTCTTGCAATAAAGACTTTATCCATTAATACTCTCCGGTGTGTGAGAAGAACCTACTCCCTACTTTTTGCTTCTGCATCCTCCTTACGTAGGTAATTAGCGCACCTCCACCTTTGCGTGGTTTTCTTTGGTCCACTGAGCTGAGGCAGGCACAGACTTAATCAACCCAGTGTGAGTACGATGCGGGGTCTGAATGGGGACAGTACATGGGATTCAGAGGACCCACGTTATTTCTCGGAGGAGGAGTCTTATGGGATACCTTCTGATCCCTCTCCATCTCAAGAGAAATTTAAATCTCCACCTGGGGGTCACTCTTTCACTGGTTTTGCAAGGGAGAGGGCTTCTACCATCCCATTTAAGTTGGAGATGGAGGAGGAGCCCAGGGCAAAAATGTTAACTGTTGTAGATTATGAGTGTTCTCCTAAAGGAAGTGGTCACGGTACCATTGCAACCTGTCCTTAAAGATGCACTGAAAAAGAACTGTGAATCTCTGCTCTCAGTTCAGGTTGCACATAAGAAGGTGGATACATGGTATTATATCCAGAACACTCCCGGATTCGAGAGGGCTCAACTTCTACACCACTCTCTGGTGGTTGAATCCTCCCTCAGACTTGCTAGGAGTTCCAGGACTCATGACTTGGTGCCCCCAGGGTAAAGAATCTTGGACACTAGACTCATTTGGTAGGAAAGCTTTTCAGGAAGTTGTATTTTTGGTAGCAGTCACTTCAACTTGCAGAGTCAGTGAGCTTCAGGCCCTAGTAGCTGATCTACCTTATACTAAATTTTGCCACAATAATGTAGTTCTCTGCACACACCCTAAGTTCTTTCCTAAGATATTTTCGGAGTTTCATCTTAATCGTCCTACTAACATTTTCCCCCAAACCACATGCCCATCCTAGAGAGTGTGTACTGCATACCTTTAGAGCAAACCAAAGCGCATAGACAGTCCCCCTAGCTTTTTGTTTCTTTTGACCCAAACTGGATGGGGGTAGCCATTGGCAAACACAATTTCTAATTGGCTAACAGACTGCATCTCCTTTACTTATGCCCAGGCTGGGCTGGCTAGAGGGTCACGTCAAGTCTCATGTCAGAAGTGTCAAACACTGGACCTCCTATCACATAAACTGTCCAAAGATCATAACCTACTAATAACAGACATCAAACGGACAGCAACACATTGGACTGACCATTACAAACTGGCGGAAGAAAGGATCAAATCACACACCAGAACATACAACCTCCACTACAAGAGGGCAAATAGATCCACAAGTATTCTGGCAACAGATATAGAACAACAGATGGACAACACGAACTGATTCCATACTTTACCTCAATCGCTGGGAGCATAGATACAGAACATAATACCATGGTTCAATGATGAACTAAAAGAAACCTCAAAACACAATCCAGGAAACTAGAATGAGCATGGAAAAAAATAAAAGATGAACATACACTCTATGCATGGAAACAATTTCATAAAAAATACAAATATGTAATAAGACAAACCAAAAGGTCCTATTACAAAACCAAACTAGGACCGGATTACAAAGACCTGAAGAAACTATTCCAACTTGTAAATAAGCTACTAGACACCACCCAAATCACCACCACCATTACAGACATCCCACCCGCAGACAAATTTGCTAACTACTTTAACGAAAAAATAATAAAATTACGCAGCACACTTCCTCACCACAACACCGACATTGAAATCTTCTTCAATGATCTGGACTTAACCCCTGATGGATACCCAGCTGACCGCATCTGGATAACATTTAACCTCCTCAACACCGATCAATTACACAAGCGACTCACAGATGCGCCAACACCCATTGCAAACTAGATACATGTCCCAGTCATCTACTTAAATCCGCCCCGACTGCTTCATAGCAGACCTTACATCCCACATAAACTTCATGCTACAGCAAGGTCTCTTCCCCATGGAATATGGCAACATCCTACTCACCCCAATACCAAAAGACACCAAGAAAAGCACAAAAGATCTTACAAACTACTGTCCAGTCGCGTCTATCCCACTAGTAGTAAAAATGATGGAGAGTTTTGTGACTAAACAGCTTACGGAATACCTGGACAAGTTCCCAATATTACATAATTCCGCTTCCACCATAGTACCGAAACTGTCCTAGTCACGCTCCTGGCCAAATTCAAGCAGGAAATAGTCACAGGTAAAAGTATACTTCTCCAGTTCGACATGTCGAGCGCATTCGACACGACATACTACTAAGACTCCTTGGGCACTTCGGGATTGAAGGAAATGTACTTAATTGGATCAAAGATTTTCTAACCACCAGAACTTATCAAGTGAAATCAAACTCAAACATATCACCGTGGAAAGCAGCCTGCGGAGTACTTCAGGGATCACCAGCCTGCAAATAGGTGGGAAAATGTGGGGTACAAATGCAATAAATAAATTATCACCAATACTCTTCAACATGATGATGAACCCACTGGCAAAGTCCTTATCCAATTGAGGCCTCAACCCATTCATCTACGCAGATGATGTTACAATCTACATCCCTTTTAGACAGGACTTGACAGAAATAACCAATGAAATCAACGCTGGCCTGAACATCATGGACTCTTGGACAAACTCATCCCAACTGAAATTGAACACTGAAAAAAGCACACTGCCTCATCCTCTCCTCTCAACATAACATATACAAACCCGCAACCATAAACACCCCAGTACACACCCTCCCTATCTCAGACAGCTTAAAAATACTTGGTGTCACACTCAATCGCAACCTCACTCTCGAGAGCCAAGTAAACTCTGCAATAAAGAAAATGTTCTATTCAATGTGGAAACTCAAACGATCCTGGGGAACTGGGTTTGATTCCTACTGCAGCTCCTTGTGACTCTGGGCAAGTCACTTAACTCTCCATATACCTGTATATACTATGTAAATCGCTTTGAATGTAGTTGCAAAAAAACACTGAAAGGCAGTATATCAAGTCCCATTCCCTCTTCCATTTCCCCCCCCCCCTTTTTTTTTTTATATACTAGGGTACATTCTAGTCTATTGTATGTAAGGTAGAGTATCAGGAAAGCTCATACATCACAAGACCAATTATTTTATGACATTCTTTTTCTTTGTTTTCTTTGAATTTTATTGTAAACCACTTTATTAGTGGTATATCAAATTTTATAAACTATTAAATGATCCAGCATCTGTTCTCTTTTTCTCCCCCTTCTATCTAGTGTTTGCCCTCCTCCTCTCTCCCCTTCCACCCAGGGTGTCTTTTTTCTTTTCCCCCTTCCATCCGGCCTCTGCCCTTCTCCTCTGCCACCTCTTCCATCCGGCATCTTCTTCTTCTGTTCCCCCCTCCCACCCCTGCCAGCTCCACTGAGTTTAGCTTCTTTTGCTGCCACCGCTGCTCTAGAGAAGCAACAGCAGCTTGGGTGACAGGAGGGAGGGAGGTGGGGAGTGATTTTTTCCCCAAACCAATTCGCGAATTGAGTACTACTTCTCACCTTCCGTAGTCAATTCTTTTCCATCCCTGCACCATCCCCTTGGTTTTCTTTCTCATCCCCATATCCAATCTGCATTTAAAAGATCTTGTAAAGTCAAACAAAACATAAAATATATCCTATAACTTGCTAAAATTTACCACAAAACAATAGTAATAACTATGTTTAATATGCAAGAAAAACATTTCAAACTACATAAAATGTCTAGAGCTCGCTTCCATTCTACATTCCTCAAGTGTTCATCCTGTAATTGAAAAAGAATGTTCTGATTATGTGCTAATGTAGGGAACAGGCAACATGTATCAGTTTCACCCACACATGGGCCCTCGGCAGCCGGTAGGTAGTAAGAGACGAGCAGAATTCCTTGTCCAAGCTTGATATGTATGTATTCACTTTATCGATCACTGAAGCTGTTTCTTGACTCTTGCAGATTCTTCTCATTTTTGACATTTTGTTGGCAATTAGCTGCATCTCGACTATAACTTGACTTGTCAGTGTCTGCAGTCTGTTTATGGCACTGGTCTGCGCTTTGACCATCATCAGATCTAAACGACCCTTCAGCCTTGTATCCAGCAACACTGCTGACAAGTATTTTTCTAACTGTAAAATAGCAATCCAGGTGCTCTGCAAGATGGTTCTTTAAAGATGCTAACACATGGCTGCCTGGGCTTGCAATTGTCAGGTGCCGTTTCAACTGATATTTTGTGACCACCAGACGTAGTGAAGGCTTAGTATCTGTTGACATTTTTTTTTTTTGTAGCCCTGTCGAATTGTTTCAACACCATAATGACTTCTGGCAGCAAGGCATCATCAATTGCGCACAATTTGGTCAGAAACTGCTTGTTTGCACCTGATTCAGTGGCAATTGCATGCAGCTCCTCCATATTCTTTGCCACAGATTTTAATGCCAGTAGAACGCTGTTCCACCGAGCTGACACACACTGCTTGAGCTTTTTTTGTCTGCTCAGTGAATGTAAACCACTTCCTTGCACAATGCTTACCTCACTGGGGAGGTCATTGGGATCAACTTCATTTTTTGATAGCTGGAGTCCATGAGGGAGTACAAGATTGAAATTATGACCGGTGCAACCTATCCAGATTTCATCTTAACCTACTGCTTTCATATTAGCTGCATTATTGGTTTATTTATCAGTGTCCCTCATTGCCAAAATTGCTGAACACGTGCACCAGTTTTCATCAAGGTGGGCTCCTCTTTTTTTTTTTCTTCTTTTAGCTAAGATATTGGTGTCAAGCTCCCGAGTTGAGGTGTACACAGGGACAATCTGGTCCCCATTCACTTCCAATCTATCCCTAGCATCTCCATTCACTTTTGATCTGTCCCTGCTCATCCCCCCTGGATTTCAGCAGGTTTCCCAGTAGCCATCCCGTCACACCTCAGTACAAGAATCCCCTGCCAGCTCTCACTCTCTTCATGTCTGCTTGGTTCTAGAAATAAAAGTGCATGGGGTCCCAAACTACTAATGATCCTGCTTACTTCACTTCAGCTGAAAATAATATTGCTTCTGTAGCCAAAAAGGTTGCCTTGGAACCTGGTCTCAAAGACCCAGATATTTGCTACTGACTTATCATCGTAAGTTGGGTGGAGGTGGAGGGGAGAGGTTAGTTTCCAGGTGTGCAACACACAGAGGATGCTGAACACAAAGGAATAAACACAATGACAGGGTACAGGCATCTGCTGAAACAAAGTCAGTAGCACAATGTTTTAGTATACAATCACCTGGGCATCAGTGGTGTGACACATGAAATATGGGGCAGGGCTGAATATGTACTGTTTGTCTCCTGTCACTAAAATACAAACAATTGTGCTGGTGTTGATTTAAAAAAATACCTTTTATTTAATAGGTCTTGTTCTAAAGCTTTTCTCATCTTCTTTTAAAGGGAAAAGTATTTGTTTAGACAATTAAACATTGTTCACATTAACATAATCAGGATCCACCCCCCCCCCCCTGTTATTTTCTTTGGTATTTCCTAATTCACTAAATATACATAGGAGAAAAAGTATGTTCCTGACTTTCAAATCTAAAAACGCTTGCACTGCAGCCACAGTTACATCTATTACAGAGCATTTACAGAGACCAACAGAGGGAGGACAAAATTAACTAGTGTCTAGATTAGATCATACCACAAATTGTTTTACTTAATGTAATTTGTTCTTAATCTGGCAGTGATTAAGAAGGCACATTTCAGTGTAGTTCTATATTTATATTTGAGGTTCAAAATCATAAAAGGCATTCTCTTTGAGTACTTGCAGAGTGTGATGAATGTCAGTATGGCATTCTTGAGCAGAGTACACCACCAGAAAGAAAGCAGAATATGAAAGGTAGAAAATCCACATTTATTTCACAGTAATACTAATTATGCTGACATCTTCATAAGGTTTATCTGTTTTAGGATTGACTTTCACATTTGAGATTCTCTGGACGACTTCCATTCCTTTTGTCACACGTCCAAACACTGTGTGTTTGTTGTCTAGCCAGGGCTGGAAAGGAAAACAAAAGAAATCAAATTAGAAATACAAACCTTCTTTGTAGGAAATTAATCATAAAAAAGTTAAATGTAAAAAACTGTTATTGAAATAAAATTGCATTTGGATATGATGTAATAATTAGCTTTCCTTTAAAATAGTCATACTGCTTGAAGCGACATTTAATATCAAGCTAGCTGATCAAAATTTAAAACAAGAGCTATGGCAGTAGCATTGAGGGGGATGGTTTTCCCCGAAAAGCTGTAGATCCTTCTACAATTGTCCATGCAGTGGGTTAATGGTTCGATTCCTGGAATCAGGCTGGCTAGGACTGGAAACTACATAACTAGAATCTAGGTCATGTATCATACTACAAGAACCAAAGAAGATGGAGACTGAAGTATAGATTTTTGGACTTGTCAGGCTACAGTGAAAACAAAACAACTGCTACTGTGAGAGAACTCATGGAGCTTTGGTTAAGACTGTTGACTCCATAGAAATATAGACATCTGAAGTCCTCCAGCTTTGGCAACCTTGTTTCAATTCTTGAGCAAGTTTCTCTTCTCCTCCTCCTTGCTAAATCAATAGAGTGGGGATCACTGAGAGGTGAAAAGAGAAAGTGGATTTGGCAATGGGGTTAGGCAGGGGTTTGACTAGGTATGTTTAAGTATCTGAACATGCTAATTAGAAGGGAACAGTTTCAGGGGTAATGAAGGTTTTGGAAGAGGGCATATAAGATGGGGGGAGGAAAGGAGAAATGTAAGATTTGGGTGGAGGGGAGAGATCTTCATCTCCAGTCTTCTCTCTGTCTTTCATCTCCCAATTCAAGGTTCCCTCTCCAAGGCCTCCTCCATTAGATTTCTTTTTCTGTCAATCTCCAAGATACTTTCCTTTTTCTGAACTATGGAAATCCCTTTTCTTGCTTACAAAAGAAAAGTTGTAAAAACTAATTTTTATAATGTAAAAATGTAAATTTAGTACATAAAAATGTTTGCAGAATTAAGAGTCAACAACTTGTAAGTAATACCTTTTTGTCACACTAAACCGTATCTAGTAATTTTGGAAAGGGTTTTAGGATTATGCTTGTCCTGACAGTATGATGTCTCCATGTAAAATAACTGTTTAGCTTAGAAATGGTTTTTGATTATCAACATTAGCTTACAATGTTTTTAATTTTTAAAGGGCCAGATTTTGAAGACAGTCACAGTAGTTTTAAGCAATTTTATACAGCTATATTATATATGTGCAGGAAATCCTGTGATGATCTGAGAAATTAAATTATAGAATTTATGAATTACTACTGCTTTCATTAATGAGACAACAAACTGAAGATTAGTTTCTAAAATAGTATTTGCACATATGGAGATTTATATCAAGAATTCAATAAACTTACTGTTGGTACCACTGTAAGAAAGAATTGGGAACCATTGCTATTTGCTCCTGCATTAGCCATGCTAAGTGTATAGGGTCTGTCATGTCGTAATGTTGAATGAAATTCATCTTCAAATTCTCCACCCCATATACTTTCTCCTCCCATTCCAGTACCAGTGGGATCACCAGTTTGAATCATGAAACCCTGTATTTAAGTTAGAAAACACAGAAAAAGTGACAGCTATCTTAACATGTTAACATTCCATAAAAGCTGACAGAAGTTCTGATGATTAGACTGCCTGCCACTGATTAATAGAGGCATCTCTTATGCAGACATTATGATGGCCATATACAGTGATAATCTACTTGGAGTGAGAAAAGGGCCTATAGTGGAAAAAAAATCCAAGAGCTATTTAACTCCCACCATGCCAAAAAGAACAAGAATAGCCATACTAGGTCAGACCAATGGTCCATGTGGCCAATCGGGATCACAAGCACCTGGCAGAAACCCAAATAGTAACAACATTCTATGCTACCAATCCCAAGGCAAGCAGTGGGCTTACCCATGTCTGTCTCAATAGCAGACTATGGACTTTTCCTCTAGGAATTTGTCCAAACCTTTTTAAAACCCAGATATGCTAACCACTGTTAACATATCCTCCAGCAACACGTTCCAGAGCTTTATTGATTGAGTGAAAAAATATTTCCTCCTGTTTGTTTTAAAAGTATTTTCCATGTAAGTTCATTGAGTGTCCCCTAGTCTTTGTACTTTTTGAAAGAGTAAAAAATTGATTCACTTCTACTCATTCCATAACACTCAGGATTATCTCAATCATATCTCCCCTCAGCCATCTCTTTTTCAAGCTAAAGAGCCCTAACTTCTTTAAGCCGTTCCTCATAGGAGAGGAGTTCCAACCCCTTTATCATTTT
Organism: Microcaecilia unicolor; assembly: GCF_901765095.1. NCBI lineage: Eukaryota > Metazoa > Chordata > Amphibia > Gymnophiona > Siphonopidae > Microcaecilia > Microcaecilia unicolor. The sequence continues at coordinate 108,602,564 of NC_044032.1, read as the reverse complement.
GGTTGCTCTTCTTTGTATCTTTTCTAATTCCACTATATCTGTTTGAAATACAGCGACCAGAATTAAACATAATAATCAAGGTGAAGTTGTATCATGGAGCAGCAAGGCATTATAATGTTCCTGGTCTTATTTACCATCCCTTTCCTAATAATTCCTAGCATCTTGTTTGCGTTTTCTGGCTGCTGCTACACACTGGGCAGAAGATTTCAGTGTACTGTCTACAATGACACCTAGATCTTTTTCTTGAGTGCTGACTCCAAAGGTGGACCCTAGCATCAGGTAACTATGATTCAGATTATTCTTCCCAATGTGCACTACTTTGCATTTGTCCACTTTAAAATTTCATCTGTCATTTGGATGCCCAGTCTTCCAATTCCCTAAGGCCTTCCTGCAATTTTTCAGACTGCACATGTTTTAACAACTTTCAATAGTTTTGTGTCATCTGCAAACTTAATCACCTCACTTGTCATTCTGATTTCTGGATCATTTATAAATATGTTAAATAGCATCGGTCCCAGAACAGATCCTTATGGCACTCCACTATTTACCCTCCTCCGTTGAGAAAAATGGCCATTTAACAATACTCTCTGTTTTCTGTCCAATAACTAATTCCTAATCCACAACAGAACATTACTTCCTATCCCATGACTTTTTAATTTTCTGAGGAGTCTCACTGTCAAAAGCTGTCTGAAAATCTAGATACACTTCATCAATAGCTCACCTTTATCGACATGTTTATTCATGTATTCAGAGAAATGAAGCAAATTGGTGAGGCAAAACTTCCCTTGGCTGAAACAATGCCGACTCTGTCCCATTAAACCATGTTTATCTATGTGTTCTGTAATTTTATTCTTTATAATAGTTTCCACTATTTTGCTCAGCACTGATGTCAAGCTTACCAGTCTGTACATTCCCGGATCATCCCTGGAATCCTTTTTTAAAAGTCAGTGTTACATTGGCCAATCTTCAGAAACTATGGATGATTTTAAATGACAGGATACAGCAGATCAGCAATTTCATATTCGAGTTTTTTCAGTACCCTAGGGTGCAAGCCATCTGGTCCAGATGATTTACTATTTGGTTCAGTACATCTTCCAGCTTCACAGATGTTTCTTTCAGTTTATCCGCATTGTCACCCTTTAAAACCACTTCTGGTACAGGTAGATTTCTTACATCTTCTTCCGTAAAGAGCGAAGCAAAGAATTCATTCAGTCTCTTCGCTATGTCCTTGTCCTCCCTGAGTGCCCATTTTGCTCCTTCACGATCTAACAGTCCCACAGATTCTCTCACAGGCTTTCTGCTTCTGATGTACCTGAAAAAGTTGTTACTGTGAGTTTTTGCCTCTGTGGCAAGTTTCTCTTTATATTCTTTTTTAGTCTTTATCAATGTTTTGCATCTAACTTGCCAGTGTTTGTGTTGCTTCTTATTTTCTTCATTTGGGTCCTTCTATTCTTTGAAGGATGTTCTTTTGGTTCTAATAGCATCTTTCACTTCACCTTTTAACCATGCTGGCTGCCATTTGCTCTTCTTTCCACCTTTGTAAATATGTCCAAGATGGTATTTTTAAACATTGTCCATGCCTAATTTAAAGTTCTATCCTTTGCAACCAATCATTTTAGCTTCTTTTTAAACATTGTCCATGCCTAATTTAAAGTTCTATCCTTTGCAACCAATCATTTTAGCTTCTTTTTAAACATTTTCCACATACATAGTCGCTCTTTCAAAAATTAAATGCTGCTACAGTAGATTTCCTTTGTGACTTCATTCTAGATATTAGCTCAAACTTGGTCATGTTATAATCACTGTTTCCCAGCAGACTCAACACCATTACCTCTCTTACTATGCCCTGCATGCCACTAAGGACTACATCTAAAATAGCTCCCCCTCTTGTCAGTTCCTGGACCAGCTGTTCCAAGTAGCAGACATTTATTACGTTTAGGAACTTTACCTCCCTAGCGCTCTCTGCTGTAACATTTATCCAGTCGATACTGGGGGTAACTGAAATCATCCATTATTATACTGTTGCCCAATTTGCCATCTTTCCAAATTTCTGTAAGCACTTCATCATCTTGTCTGTTCATTCTGTCCTGGTGGACAGTAGTACAGCCAGTGGCGTTCCTAGCCAGGATGGCACCCGGGGCGGATTGCCGATGCGCCTCCCCCCCCCCCGGGTGCACGCCGCTGGGGGTGGGGTGCCGCGGCGCATGCCTGTCGGCTCCGAAAAGTTCGCTAACTTCGCTCGTTCGCTGCAGCTCCCTCTGCCCCGGAACAGGAAGTAACCTGGTCCGGGGCAGAGGGAGCTGCAGCGAACGAGCGAAGATAGCGAACTTGGAGCCAGGCGCGCGCCGCGGCACCCCCCCAGTGGCATGCACCCGGGGCGGACCGCCCTCCACCTTGGTACACCACTGAGTACAGCCCTACCAAAATACTCCTTCCCTTCACACATAGAGTCGAATCTTTGTGGACAGAAACTGCATCATCTGTTTAATGTAGAATGTTTATTTTGTTTGACTGGATTCCTTCTTTAACATATAGCAACTCCCTCCCCCCATTTGATACATTCTATCACTGTGATATAATTTGTACCGTTAACACAGTGTCTCACTGACTGTCATCCTTCCACCAGATCTCAGAGATGCCTATTATATCTACCTCTTCATTTAGTACTACATACTCCAACTCTCCCATGTTATTTTTTTAGGCTTCCAGCATTTGTATACAGACACTTCAAACTCTTGTTTTTTTTCCCTTGCATCTATAAGCTGTTTAGAAGTTGATAATGTGCATTCTTTAATCTGCTCTCCTCTTAAACACTTCTGCTTTCTTTCACCATTGTTGAATCCCCTCTATTTGGATTCCCTAAATGTCCTGTTTCAATAGTATCCTTCACGGATACTCTATACCAAACCAAGTGCCCCTGGGCAAACGTCAGCTTTCTCCTCCCCCATTTTAGTTTAAAAGATGCTTTATTTCCTTTTTAAATATTAGTGTCAGTACCAGCAGCCTGGATCTCGGTTAAAGTGGAGTCCATTCCTTTTGGAATAGGCTTCCCCTCCCAGAATGTTGCCCAGTTCCTAGTAAATCTAAATCCCTCATCCATGTACCATTGTCTCAACCACACCTTGAGACTTCGGAGCTCTGCCTGCCTCTTGGATCCTGCGCATGAAACAGAAAGCATTTTCAAAAATGCTACCCTGGAGGATCTGGATTTCAGCTTTCTACCTAAGAGCATAAATTTGGTTTCCAGAACCTCCCTCCCACATTTTACTAGGTCATCACTATCCATATGTAGTGTAGGGGTATGTCCCTGTGTCTCCCTTGCTGTTCTTGGCCTATACAAGCCTATGCCATCTTGTTACTAGAAGATGGCTGCTGCAAACCTCTGACCTGCACATCTCTGTGTCAGAGTCAGCTTCAGTTTGTGGAAAATCACTGACAGGCTTGCTGAAGCCAAGGACACTCTGTGCTCCAATTATTCCCCTTCTATCTCGGAGATGATGAGAAGGGAGGCATGCATGGCACCAGAAGTTACCATTTCCAAGGTCACAAAGAAAAAAAAACCAAGAACTCTTCTTGCCCATGCACAGGATGGTACAAGAGGATAATTTGTATCACCTGACCGAGAGGCGCTGGAAGAGCGGGAAGTGTTGGGGAGTTAGTTAGTCGGAATCCTTGAAGAAGGTGGAGGTGGAAAGAAGACCAGTGACCTAAGAAGGTCCACCAACTGATGAACTGTGTATCTGGAAGAGTACCATGTGATTCAGCTACCTACAAGGTGTGACATGTGCCTTTGCTGACTGCTGCAGAGTGCCTGTTGTGGCTCTGACGAAGACTCGCTGATCTCTCAGCTTGAGTCTGGGAAGTAACCTGTGCTACTCCTGAGAGGCGTCCCTGGAGGTTGCCTGGTGAGAGACACAGTGATCTATCTCCTATTAGTCTGGGTTAGCGAGTGGTGATTACCTGAGCATAAGGCTGGTGTTAGTCATAACCTTGGTCGGGGAAAGAAGCTGCTAATTACCATACTACCTCGTAACATAGTTACTGCATTCGAATCAGTTGTGCAAGTTTACCTAGCAACCAGTAAGAAATGTGTATAGTGTGCGAATATAGTTGTAAGAATTACTGCCAGTATTTTTGTTCAGCCAAAGCTTTGCCAAATTTCTATTTTGTATATCTTTTTTCATATTATCCATAATAAAGCTAATATATATATCAGCCTGATTTCTCAGCTCTCTCTCTGACCGAAATAGTGGCATGTAGGGCCATAGCCAAGGTTTTCCCCCTTCCCCTAGACAGAGAACAGAATATTTTGCTTGCGGATAGTTCTGTTGGGAAACCTTGTTTCAGGTAATTTATTATCTGGGAAATCCACCTACAGTAGCAAGACAGCCAGCTCCTCCCCAGCACTATCTAAAACCCTATCTAGGTGACGTACGAGGTCTGCCACCTTCACACCAGGCAGGCAAGTCACCAGGCGATCCTCATGTCCACCAGCTATCTACATGCCTAATGATTGCATCATCAACTACAACAGCTGTCCTAATCCTTGCGTTCTGAGTTGAAGTTCTTGGAAACACACCCTCAGTGTGAGAGGATATTGAATCCCTTGGTGAGCAGGTCCTGGCTACAGGATTACTACCTACTACATCAGGGTGATGCTTTCCTTTTAGGAGACCTCCCTCCTCCAAAGCAGAACATGGGCTGCCAAACTGGAGATGGGGACTTCTCTACGGCATCTCTATAGGTCTCCTCTATATACCCCCCTGTCTCTCTCAGCTCCTCCAAAGTCTAGCCTTGAGAACAAACTCATTCTCTGAGAGCTAGGAGCTCTTTGCATCAAGCACACACATATAACCTCTTGCCAACTGGGAGATAATCATACATGTGACACTCAATGCAAAAGACTGGACAGCACCCGTCTTGCTGCTGGACTGCTGTCTGCATCTTAGTATTACTGAATTGTTTAATTAATTAAAATTTGTTAAGGTACTATGAACCGCTCAAAACACAGCAGCCAGGCTAATATTTGGAAAAACGCGATTTGAAAGCGTCAAACCCCTTTGAGAAACCTACCAACCAGAAACACAATCGAATCAACATGTATTAAATCTCCACTACCCTAGCTGCAAAGGACTCAAGTACAAATCAACTTATGCATCCAGCTTCTCCTACATAAGCACACAACTGTGGAATGCACTAGCAAAAGCCGTGAAAACAACGTACGGCCACCTTAACTTCCGGAAATCACTAAAGACCAACCTTCAAAAAGGCATACCCTACCGACCCCACTTAAGTGCCTGGATCCTGCAACACAATGAAACCTAAGCTCGTAATGAACACCACATAACTCTTCTTCTCTACGATTCCCAATTGTGTCTGTAACACATGAACCTTATCCGACTTAACATCACTCTGTATTTGTTTCTCCACCGGAGTTGGCGAACGCCTTCACGGTACTATGTAAGCCACGCTGAGCCTGCAAATAGGTGGGAAAATATGGGATACACATGTAACAAATAAATAAATAAATAAATAAGACTAATATAAACAGCCTTAAGAACCAGGTAGTAATAACTGATGTATTTTCCATAGTGGCTACTAAAGAACACTAACAAATTATTAGCATGCACATACTTTAATGTAGATGTACAATGAAAAGGGCTTTGGCCTTCTGTAAAACTGTATACTCTGGCATAATGCGCTAACTATAGGTACAGAATGCTGGGTTGTATATTAGGAGTCACCACCCAGGAAAAAATGATCTTGGTGTCATTGTGAACACACTGAAATCCTCAACTCAGTGTGTAGTGGTGATCACTGCCCTCTCTAAGCTGAGCAGGAGTCTTCCATCTACAGTCCTTCCAGTGGGGGATGCTGTTTCATTATCAAATTTCAATAGTAATAGGCAAGTCTACAGGACTCCAGGGAACCTGCCTGTCCCTATAGTTCAAAACACAATATTGAAGTACCATCCCCTACTGGTAGCAATATAGTTGGAGGATACCCACTCACCTTAGCAGTAACAGTGGCAGTGACATAATAAAGCAAATAAAAATGATCATGTCTCTGTACTGATCCATGGTGTGATTGTACCCTGATGTCTGTGTGCAGTTCTGGTCATCCTCCTTTCTCAAAACAGTAATTGTAAAACTAGAAAAGGTATAAAGGCAACCAGAATGATGAAGGGGATGGAAAAGTTCCCCTATGAGGGCTATACAACTTAATGGTTTTTCAGCTTGGAGAAAAACGGCTGAGAGAAAATATAATAGAGGTCTCTAAAATCAGGAGAAGGGTCAAACAGGTAAGAGAACGATTGTTTAGCCTTCCAAACTAAGACTAGGGGATACTCCATATAACTAACAGGTAGCACATTTAAAACAAATTGGAGAAAATATTTTTTCTCTCAACATGCAATTAAGCTTTGGAATTTGTTGCTGGAAGATCTGGTCAGCACAATTAACATAGCTGAGCTCCAAAAATAGTTTAAGGAAGGTCCATAAACTGGATATCATAGTACTAATATGTCTTGTAAATACCTTACTTACCTACTGTAACAAAGTTTAAAGGAGAAATCTGCTTGTATCAAAATGCATACTCAAGAATAAAAAAAACCTTTTTTGTTTTGGAAGGTCTATATACTGTTATTTGCTACATACTCAAGAAAAAAGCCACCACACATTCACTGGGTATAAGCAATTAAGAATGGCTTTATTCCTTGGAATTCTATGAATATCTGTGACCTGGTTGGCCATGGTCAGAGGGCAGGTGTTGGGTTTGATGGACCTTTTGGTCTATCCAATATAGTGTATCTTATGTTTTTATGAAACAAATTAAATGTACATTCCCTACCCTGTGGTCTATCTTGCTTCTTCATTTGTCCCCTGTTGCCCACATTTTTCCTTCTCTCACTTCAGGCAACCTACTTATTTTCCTCTACCCTGCCATTAAAATCCACACATATACCTTGAGACTGGTCTCCACATTATTTGATAGTACCTGTGGTATTTTTGTGGTCCTGGAAGAAGCTAACAAGCACCATTAGAACAGTACACACAACTTCAACAATATTTGTCTGCTGTCACACCATGAAAGGATTCAATGCACACACACAAATGAGGGACAAGTAATATTCAAGGAAAAATTAACTAAAATAATACAAACAATTTCAGATATTTCTTTACCACACCTGAAAAAAAAGGTTTGCCCAAAACAGTAATTCCGAAAAAGTGCTTACATCTTAAAACCTAAAAAAGTGAGGAACTTACTACGTTATAAACAAATCCTTTTTCCTCACTTTTTTGATGTATTATGATAATACACAGTTTTTGGTTAATTGTTATGGCCAAACCTTTCACATATGGTATGAAGTACATTATCATGAAAGAACTCAAGGCAGTAACTGGATTTTTACTCTTTATGTTTAAGCCCTGTGTTGACAGGGGCAAAAATATTTATGTACAAAGGGTCATTAGCAAAAATAGTGACATTAATTTTACAGTATAAAAACGTTTTACAGTATAATTTGGGGGAATTGCATATGGAACTCAGACATTTCCTCAAAAGATGTTACTACCGTTCTAGAACAATGTCAAAATCCAAGAAAAACATAAGGCCAGGATAGTTACCCTAAGAGTTCTTGCAAATAACAGATTCTGTATTTTGCCTCTTACCTTGATGATACGGTGAAACGTGTGCCCATTGTAGTAACCATTCCTGCTGTGAACACAGAAGTTTTCCACCGTTTTAGGGCACCTGCAGTTGTATATTTTCAAATCAGAATTTCAAATAAGCCAGCTATGGTAAAGTTCTGTTCACAAACATGCTGATCCTTGTTTGACCCAATGTAACATAGTAAATGATGGCAGATAAAGACACGCATGGCCAATTTAGTCTGCCCAACATGGTGGCCAGAGCCGTGTCCGCTACTCTACGCAGACCCCACTCACCCATAGTTAGACATTGGTTATCAATTCTCCATCACACCAACCATATAGGCAGCCAAACATGATGAAATCTTGGTTATAACCACATATGATTCCCAAGTATTGCTGACAGTATTCAACTTACCAGCCAAGATGTCTTCACCTCCCCCCCCCCCCCCCCCCCCCCCCCCCCCCGAGCTGTACAGCATTCTCACTCGCAGCACGTGACAATAAAGTGATCTACAACACTGGAATTGCTGAACTTCACTGTCTTTTGCGGGACATAGACTGTAGAAGTCTGTCCGGCTTCACCCTTAGTTCCCACTACTCTTGTCCAACACTACACCTCAACAGCCATGTTGCATTTCCATCTTCTTTCTATTTAGGCATCCACTGTGTCTATCCCATGCATTTTTGAATTCGCTCACTGTTTTTGACTCTACCACCTCTCCTGGAAGGGTGTTCCAGGCTTCCACTACCCTCTCTGTGAAAAAGTATTTCCTGACGTTACTCCTAAGTCTACCTCCCTGCAACTACCATTCATGTCCTCTAGTTTTACTACCCGTGTCACTGGAAAAGGTTTGCTTGTATATTAATATCTTTTAAGTACTTAACTGTCTGTATCATATCACCTCTCTCTCTCTCCTTTTCGCTAGTGTATACATCTTCAAGTCCTTGTTTGTCTTATGGCACAAGCCCTGTACCATTTTTGTCGAATTCCTCTGAACCGCCTTGTCTTTTTATGTCCTTGAAGAGATATGGCCTCCAAAACTGGAAACAATACTCCAAGTTGCTAAGTTTTATTTTATTATTGGCTCTTAGATGTCAAAAGTGAATTGGACTAAAGTCAAAATCTCAGTTTTAAAACATTTTCTTAAGTTATATGAATGAAAAGAGCCAGGTTAATATTAGAGAAAATTGAGGTGCTCCAAGTACAGCATAAACAGTGCAATCCTCCCCACTGTGTCCTGCCAATGTGGCTGAACTCTGCTTTGGAGGTGATGGAGGAATTCACATTTCATGTTATAATTGCCAGCTATGGTGAAAACTGTAATAGTGGTTTGGGGGAGATGGAAACCAATCTGCAGGTCAGCTGCACGGTAATAACTTTTAGTTACTATCAATCTGGAATAGATTTGTATCAGTGACTTACAAATAAAATTAGGTAAAAGAAAACAAACTAGTTGGGTACAGATGACATTTTTATTAGGCCAAAATATATTTTAAAATGCAATCCTTTCAAACTATTATGTTCCCTTACTCAGACAATATGAACTAAATTAAATGCTTTGCACTTCCCAATGTTTAAAATATATTTCTACACCATTTATCCACAGAGAAATGTGTTCATGCCAGGGGTAATTTCAAAACAGGACGCATATAAAAATTCTCAAAAAGGCACCTGTTTTATTAAGGCATCATAGATGCCTATATGCCTTTATAAAATAAGCTCATACAGTAATTCCCAGTAGCATCCAACTGCATCTGCTCCGAGGTAAGTGTAAATGTGTACATGTACTGTACGAACATATTAAGTACATGTATATACATCAGAACTCTGCTCCTACTTCTGACCCTCAGAGGAGCAGTCTTGACTGGCAACCATAAAGGCACTAATGTCTCGGTTTGACCTCAGATAACATTTTGTAACATTCTCTGCCACCCCTTATCCATGCAGGATTTCTTCCAAGGTTTATACTGAATATAGAACAAAGTAGAATTAAGGACCTGAAACTGGAAACAAAACCAATACAAAAAATTCAGGCAGGTGGCAGGAAATGATGGCAACAGCTGTGGAAAGAAACTATGCTCCAGGAATGTCTACCGGCAGCAAACACCCACGCAATTTTATGTCAGCCCTTTTCCACAAGTAAAACATGCTTAACACACTTTATAGATGGAAAATGCTTAGCCCCCTTATTGGGCACATGGTAACGGACACAAAAGGGAATGGGACTTGATATACGGTCTTTCTGTGGTTTTTGCAACTACATTCAAAGTGGTTTACATAGTACATACAGGTACTTATTTGTACCTGGGGCAATGGAGAGTTAAGTGACTTGCCCAGAGTCACAAGGAGCTACAGTGGGAATCGAACTCAGGTCCCCAGGATAAAAGTCTACTGCACTAACCATTAATTAGCATCGAGCAGCAGCACCACCACCACCACTAATCATCAAGGACTGAAGCTTTGATACTTGGCACTACTGATCAGAGTTTTCAAATGTGTGATAAATTCCACCCTTTTTATATATGTCTAGCACAAACAGCTGTGGTTTATAAAATGAAGAGAGCTCAACACAATCCAACTTTTTAAATAAACAGACTCTTTTAAGCTATATAATAGCGAAAACATAATCAGTTCCACTTTTTTTCTGTGAAATGCAAGCCTTTACTCAAGCTAAGTCTTTTCTCAGTCTCACTAATAAACACTAATATTCAGTAATCTGAGTTTCAAATTCATGACTGGAAAGTTATGATGTTACTAAATGTCATTATTTCTCTGCTGCTACCCTTGACTTAAAGGCTAGCATTACATTGATAATATTTGGGAACTCTTATAAGACTAAGGGCCTGTTGTACTAAGCTTCCTCCCCTTCCTCTATAGACAAAGAACGGGAGAAAAGCCTGAACAAATCAGGGCCTAAGAGCGGATCACCAAAATCAAGTCAGCAGCACTCAAGAAGGTCAGTATCATTCATTTACTGGAGCCTCCCATGACATTAATGAAATATAGAAATAAAAGGACATGAATATTTTGCTGTTCTACATCATTGTCCTGAGAAACTAAGTCATCCATTGGTTCATTATCTAATACAGGATGCACAATCTCTGTCCTCAAGAGCCACAACCCAGCCGGGTTTTCAGAATTTTGACAATGCATGAGATCTATCTTCATGTATTGCCTCCATTGTATGAAAACAACCCTTATGCTATTTACTATGGAAATTCTGAAAACCTGACTAGGATGCGCAGAACCTTGGGAATTGAGGTTTTGCACCCCATTAAAATATTATTTATTTAGTAATATGTCTATATATCTATATCCATCTATCTATAGCTATATCTATATATCTAAAAAACAGTTAAGAGTCATAGAATGAATCCATGAGAAGCAATAATACGTACTCAACAGGGAAAAGCTTTACATGAACATCTCCCATACTTGTGTGGATAATGGCACTATCAGATACACGCTTGGGACCTTCAGCTTGTGTGGCTGCCATAACCTCTTCTTTGGAAGGCTTCTCATTAAACACATCTCTGTCCGAATCTGCACTCTTGGTATCTTCTGGTTCTCGTTTGGTAAACTAAAAAGAACAGGAAATAAATCTATTTTCACTTGATCTGAGGAATTAAAAATTGTGATGAACACTAAAGACTCCATGTATCATAAACTGCCAGCTAATGGTGATGCAAATGTAAGTATAGTATGACCCAATCCTGATGTCTACACAACTGTAAGTCAATATTCTTCAATTTTTTTCAGAAGGATAACAAAAGGATTGAGGGGGGGGGGGGGGGGGAAGGAAGAGTATCTTTTTCTATTTTTCTCCTTAGTAGTCTCTTCTGCTATCACAAACACATTAGGCAGCTTGGGAGATAGTCATCAACTCAAAGGGCACCCTTAGTGTTACTTATGGGCCACCGAGAGCCACCATAGTAAAGGTAGTCATTTTATCTTCCTCCTCAGGCTTGTGCTCTTTCACATCCCAGGTCCAAACCAGTCACGATGGAAAGGGAATCTGAATCTAGACACCTCATACCACAACCAGCCACAGAGAAGCTCTATTCCTCTATTATTCCTAATGAAAAAAAGAGGACATTTTCTTTGCCAAAGGCAAGTTCTACAAGGAAGATATGAAGTCATGAAGAACTACTATCTCACTTGGGAAATTTATAGAAAAAAACCCCCAAAACACTAAACATATGGCTATTGTTTAAATGACTATTAATATTCAGATTCCACAAAGTATTGTCTCATGTGTTACTTAAAATAGATTGACCCTGAAAATAATGATTATCTTCTCCCTATTGTAACCCCTAGAAAAAATGCACTCAAGTACAGTCTCTCTAATGTTCTGATTATTTCTTTAATAGTAAGGTCTTTCTCTCTCTCTTTCCTAGAAGTGAGCTTTTGGATTTACTTATATATTTTGATTTTCTTTAGACTTGTATGATTATTCCCCATTTCTTTCCTAATGTATGGATACATAATTGCTTAACAAAGAAAGTATAGTGTATTTAATTTTAACAAAGAGTATTAAGCCTGACAGGTTTTGCACAATTACATTAAAGGATCACCTATTAACTAATGTCAAGCTAGCTAAATACTTTTGCTGATTAATTAGCACTTCAAACTTTGGCAAATATAGTGCAATTTCATTGCAGATGTCCATGGCTCATAGTGTTCTTGACTGATACTCATGTCAAGTCCAGTTTGGATACACAGCTGAAACAGACCTTCATCGGAAAGCTGGTACTGCACTTAATGAACCTTTACTAACTAGACTTTCAGTCTCCAGTTTGCTAAAGATCCTGAGGAACTGTTCAGTGGGTACATAATAGAAATTAAAACTCCTAGCAGCATACACCACCAAAATCATACCTAAACCTACACTACCCAAATTGCAAAGGACTGAAACACAAAACAACTCACGCATCCGGCTTCTCCTACATAAGCGCACAACTATGGAATGGCCTCCCAAAAGCGGTGAAAACAATCCATGACCACCTGAACGTCAGGAAATCACTAAAAACCAACCTCTTCAAAAAGGCCTATCCCAATGACCCCACGGAAACCTCTTCACCCAGGAACATAACATGACTAATGATCGTACCGGACATCAAGCAATCTTCATCCCTTCCGATCCTCCACATATACCTCATTCGATCTCTATACAACCTGTATTTGTTATCAACCGACTGGGCAAACGCCTTTGACGGTATTATGTAAGCCACATTGAGCCTGCAAATAGGTAGGAAAATGTGGGGTACAAATGCAATAAATAAAAAAATAAAATGCATTAGTTGTGGAGCTGAAAATGCACATTGTAGAAACAGAAGTGTACAACCCTAGTCCTTGATGGATGCTAACAAGCCTGGTCTTCAGGATATAGACTATTCATCAGATGTATTTCCAAGTGTTTAGTCTGAGAATCAAGTTAATATGCACAGCTTGGTCACCCAGAAAACCAGACAGGTTTCTGGTCCTTAATGACCAGATTGAGCACCCTTCACATTTCCTGAACATGTAAGGCTAGGTCTAAACACTGAAATGTTAATCCTGCAGCTGCCAGTATGTCATCTTCAAAATTGCTATTCAGAAAGAAAATCAAACCCTTCTCTTGGGCTAAGGGGTCCATCGTGACAGGAAGAGAATTAGAAGGAACAAGGATAAAGATACTCAGGTCTAAATATTAACTCTTCCTATGATTCTCATAGCTATGAGAATTGTCATGACCTTTGGATCTTTAACTCAGCAATCCATCTGCCGCAGAAGTAGTATAACTGTTTTAAACAGAAAATGCCTGCCCTAAATATCACACAGGTCATATTTTCAGAAATACTAAGCTCTTGCCTAGCCTTGCTCAGAGAGACAAAAACACATTAAGCCTCAAATCCCATTTAATTTTCACGTCTTGCAGTCCTTTCAGTGAAGCTGGGAACCAGTAAATCAAGTTTCAGATTCACAATACCATTATTGGTCTTTGTTACCTAACCACTGGAACGTACAAGTATACAAACATTGTAATGAAGCGTGGAAGAGGTTAGCAAAGTACAAGTGTTTTTCTTGGCTACGCTTTTTGTAAATCTCTGTGTAAATATTAAACTTCAACATACTGTGAAGGTGTAAACAGCACAGTAAGGACCTGTATCAAAGAGCCGACAGATTCCCTGGCTCAAAAGATAAACAAAGGTGAGCCCGCAAATCTAAGAGATCGTAAGTGATGGAAAAGCGACGGAACTGCCTTATTAACTGACTTAGCAGCCACATTACATATGCATGCCAGTTCTTCCTCTGCATCAAGTTAAGTAGCAGAGCCTCCCTTCGTCCCCTAAAAATTTTACCCAGCAAGTCATTCTTGTGCATAACAATTTAAAAAAAAACATAATGCTCTTCCTGTATCAAATAAAAATGCCACTGTTGAATAGTAGGTTTCCAAAGGTAAATGTCACTTATTTAGAAATGAGGCATTTATGGAGGCTTAAGATGGTTCTCCTTTAACCTATAGGCCATATCTGCTCTGCTATGAAAGTGTCATCAAGACATTTTTTGGTTAGTCTGGTGCCACGCATGCAAATCTGGAATCATGGCTTGATAGCATCTGAAAGAGATTTAATTACAAATTTGTAAGCCTCAACCCGATGATGCTTTCATAGTAAAACCTGGGATCATGTCGGGTTCTGGGCTAAGAATTGTTTTAAAGTCAAACCAGAGTAGATTGCTTATAGAAAATCATTGGATGGAACTTGCATTGAGATTGTATGAATTTTGCTGAGTGGAGAAACTCTGAAGTAGTGTTTACATAACATTGTTTCATTGGATTCAAAGACATGGGACAGCAAGGTTAAAAGATAAGTGAATTTTACTAATGAAGAGGAAGGAGTAAAGGACATTGTTATAAGGTTTTTAAGAAACAAAAGGAGTAGCAGCATGGACATTCATTGTAAAGGACTTCTGAATGTTTCAGCTATAAGTCATCAACAGTCGGTTCAGGAATTATGTTGTTATTTGTATGTTCAAAGTGATTTTGATAGTGCATATAATGTGACCTAATTTTAAATTTTGGTATGGTAAGCTAATAGAAAGATATTTAGATAAATATTAAAAAAAAAACTTTTTATAGTTACTTATAATGATACTAGTAAACAGAGGCCTGTTTCTGAGCGCAATGAAACAGGCGCTAGCAAGGGTTTCATGGCTGCATGGCTCGTCGCGGTTTTACCTGGTTCGTGGCGTGCAGCGCTGCTGTTTCTGTTGTAGCTCTGTGTGGGTGGCGGTTTTCGTGCCCCGCCCTCGACGTCATCGCGTTTTGACGCGAGAGCGAAGCAGAGTTACAGTGTGGAAATCCGGAGTTGTGGCCTGAGTAGATCGTTGGAGGTGAGAATCTGCTCCGCCCTCAACGTCATAACGTTTGACGCGAGGGCGGGGCCCACAGACTGTGATTTTCGTGGCTTCAGAGCTTCGAACATACGAACTGGCTTCAGTGACGTCAGCAGACAATAGAACGTTGAGGGTGAGTTTTATATATATAGATATTGTATGGAGTAGTAACTATATTGAAATTACAGATGTCCTATATATAATTGTGGATGCATATTCATTAGGGATATCCTGAAAACCTAGCTGGTTTGCAGCCCTCTGGGACTGTAGTTTGACACCCCTTACTTAGAAGCTTTGTCACGTTAAGTCTTATCCTGATGGGAAGACTAAAGTTTAATATGGAAACTATGAATTCTTCAGTACACTTGACAGATTTTAAGCGGTTAAACAGTAATGCTTTATTTGATATGGTTCAGGTTTCTACTTGTACTGTGGATCCATGCCCAGTTTAAGGCATCTGGTAATATTCTAGAGACTATGCTTACATTTGTAATCAATGCATCATTAGCAGAGGCTTCTTTCCCTGATATTTTAACATGCCTTATTCGAGTTCCTGTCAAAGAAACCCTCTTTAAACAATGATAGAGTGAACAACTACAGGCTCATCTCAACTTTTCCATTTCTGGTCAATATGACACAAAGGGCATCTTGGAAACGTCTGATGAGCATCCCTCCTGACACATGGCAATCCAGCTTCTAAGCAGGCTATAGCAAGTAACTTTGTGGAGGTTCTGAAACTAATCTTAGATAATATGAAGTCACCTGAACTCATACTGCTGGATCTGATGACTGCCTTAACCAGGGCCAGGACCAATAGGTGGCGAACGGAGTGGCTGCTGCGAATGTCATGCAAGGGGTGTTAGGTACCATTCTTTTCCCTAATGTCCTCTTTCAGTTCTCCACTCTCCTCATCCTCCCAGGCTGAATGGGTCAACAATGGTTGTCCACACTTGATACCACTCACACCATGCATCCCTTACAGACAGACAGCAGGAGATACATTTAATCTGATGTCATTTCCTACTGCCTTGGGGCCAGATCTCACAATAAGAGCTGTGGGATTTGGTCTCACAGCAGCAGGTTGCCAGATTAAACTAGGCTCCTGCTGCCGGCTAGTAGTGATGCACAATGGGAGGGGGATCAAGTGTGGATAATCTCATGGTGGCCTATTCATCCTGAGAGAATGAGGAGGATGGAGAACTGAGAGAAGGAGGATATTAGAGGAAAGAGCATAGGAAGGACAAGCAAGGGTGGGAAGGACAAGCCAGGATGAGAAGGGGGGGGGGGGAGGAACAGTATTTAGAGGGAGGAAGTTAGAAAGAGGCGATATCTTTAGGAGGGAGGGGTTATAAAGCAATGCATATCTGGAAGGAGGGAACAAGGGTGAAGAGCATCCAGAGCAAGGGAGAGACAGAAGGGGGAATATCATCTAAAGGAGGGGAACAGGTGCAAAGTGGAATAATATGTCTATAAAGAGGAAAGATGCAAGAGTAAAGGGGGGGGGGGGGGGGGAAGAGCATCTTGAATGATGATTTGATATTGGAAAAAATATTAGCCATGATGCTACTTAAAAATAAATATTGTAAAAATGTCAGTCCAAATTACTAAACTAAATATTATCTTGGTAAGAATACTTCATGAATGACATTTAAATAAAGAATATTCCAAGAAAAACAAGTAAAATTCTATCCTGAAATCTCCCAATCTCCTCTGATTTTATGACACTTCCACTGAAACTTGAATACACAAAGGGTGCTATTTACAAAGCATTTTCCCCAAACATCAACAGTAGGAAAAAATTAGTACTGGACTTCCTAAATACATCCTGCAGAACCCCAAAACAGATGAGTTTTCACAGGGCAAGGCGGGGAAAGTGGAGAGAGGGTGTGTGAAGGTGAAGAGTGTCTGAATGGAGGGAGCAAGAATGGGGGAACAGCATCAGGAGTGAAAGGAAAAGATCCTTTGGGGAGGGGATGAGAAGAAGGAAAGTGCGCCTGGATGAAGGGTTGGAAATTGGATGAAGGATCTAGAAGGGCCTCCGCTGTTGTAAAAAAAAAAGTGTTTGACTATCACATGTAACCTGAAGTCGCGCCAGAAATCTTCTGTACACGGAGCTCAGAACACACAAGGAGCAAACGCTTTTTGTTGAGTACACACTTTAGTTGTGCAGTCTCAAAAACATAATACTTTCTGACTGTCATAATCCAAATGCTTCCTAGCACACAGAGCATATTCAAAAGCATGGATTAATGAGACAAAGCCAACATAGATTTAGGGAATGGAAATCTTGCCTCACCAATCTATTACATTTCTTTGAAGGAATGAACAAACATGTGGATAAAGGTGAGTTGGTTGATATTGAGGCATATTTTCAAAGCACTTAGCCTTCCAAAGTTCCATAGAGGGCGACAGAAATGATAAAGGGGATGGGACGACTTCCTTCCTAAGAGGAATGGCTAAAGCGTCTAGGGCTTTTCAGCTTGGAGAAAAGACAGCTGAGAGGAGATATGATAAAGGTCTATAAAATAATGTGTGGAGTGGAACGGGTAGGCAGGAAGCATCTGTTTACGTTTCCAAAAATACTAGGACTAGGGGGCATGCAATGAAGCTACAAAATAGTAAATTAAAACAAATGGGAGAAAATGTTTTTTCACTCAACATGTAATTAAACGCTGGAATTCGCTGCCAGGGAATGTGGTAAAGGCGGTTAGTTTAGCGGGATTTAAAAAAGGTTTGGGTGGCTTCCTAAAGGAAAAGTCCATAGACTGTTATTACAATGGACTTGGGGAAAATCCACTGCTTATTTCTGGGATAAGAAGCATAAAATATTTTGTACTTTTTTGGGATCTTGCCAGGTATTTGTGACCTGGATTGGCCACTGTTGGAAACAGAATGCTGGGTTTGATGGACCTTTGGTCTGTCCCAGTATGGCAATACTTATGTACTTATGGGATCATTGTTAATTCTTTTCTCAACTTGTATTTCTTTCTTGTTTATTATGTAATACATGATCTTTGGAAATACACCTATTTCACATGCCAATAAAGTTTCTTTGGATTACTGATATGTCTAAAAAGAAAATTTTTTTTTCTATTTTCCTTTTACAACCAAAGAAAGAGCTGCAGGTATTCAAATTCATCAGTAGAGAAAAAAGGGAAATATGACCAAAAAATATGTAAAAATAATTCAAATATTATAATAAAAGTGAAACAATTAACAGAGATGCATACCATATAAAACCTGTTCTTTTTAAATGCTGTACAGATAATGGTTGGATCTGGTTGCACACCAAGTAAAATAGGGTTATCAGAAGCCTTCATCTCAACTGTAGTTGCGGCATGATGTTTCTTGGCCACACCCTGGAACAGAGCTAACTGCATCACCCTAATATTTTCTTGTTTGCCCAGGATACGAACACACCTACAGGTTGAAAAACAAAAATTGTCTTATCAAATATATTGAGAGACTATATACTGTGACTCTTACATCTTACTACTCTTTAAAATGTTTTTATTGATGTTAAACATACAAACAATAATAATATCCATTCAAGTTTAAAGAACAGGTTAATATTTTTACAGTGGATTACAAATTTATGCTTACAAAATTTTCTAACTTCAATCTCTCCTCCCCCTCCCACTTCCATCCTTGCTGTCACCCTATCAGCCTTTGAGCTAATCTTTATTTCGTAAGCCATTTCAAAAAATAAGACCAAAGTATTTGACCCTGTTTATATGTAGAGCTGTCAATTTGTACATATCAAAAACAAGCCCCCACTTTAATTGAACTTCATGCGCTGAAGCTTCTGGTCACCCCCCCCCCCCCCCCTACTAGTTTCTGCTAGAACCATCCTAGTCAGTCAATTTCAATAATTTGTCAGATGGCCCCTCGACTCTTGAGTTTAATAACTTGACTTCCACGCACCTAGGGAATCTACTTTTCACCAGCTCTTTTAAAATGTCAAATATCTTTCTTCCAAAGCTTTTATTTATTCATCATGCACTCCCACCGCATACATCTACTACTACTTTCTATACCACTACTAGACCTACACAGTGCTGTACACTGTGTGTTCTGTCCATTATCTCCTTCCTGAGGTCTCATCCTATATCATCTTCCCATCTCCTAACATACCCCAATTTCTGTTCCCCTTTTGCATTTAGAATTGATCCCGTTCTTAGGAGTAGCCTGCACAAGATCCTCAAAATTCATCCTCACTGCTGTTACCTCCTTAATTATTTTTCAGCAGGTGATAAAATGTTTAATCTGTAGGTAGGGGATAATGTCTCTAGATAACAAATTTTATCACTTACCCTCCCCTTTATCTATCAGTTGTCCTAAGCAACTTATCCCCTTCTCCTCCCAGCACAGAAAAAAAATAATCTGTCCTCCCTCTCCAAGCTGAACACTATTATTTAAATTTAATCTGAAGTCTTATATTCCACCATAACCTTGAAGCTCAAAGTGGATTACAGTAATTATTATAGCAGTCATATCATAGTAACATAGTAAATGACAGCAGATAAAGACCTGTACAGTCCCACTGGTCTGCCTGACCAGTCAGCCAGAATTATATTACTATGGCTGCAGCATTATCAATACATGTTAACGATATAAAAGTATATCATCAATACATATATATGGGTATTACAATCTAACAAAACCACAAACACAAGTAACCCATTTCAATATCCCTTTTTCTTCTATCAAACCAAACCAAAGTCCTATATTATCTGAAACTCCCTTATTTTACATCCCCATTGAGTTAAAAACATTTGCTTTTAACAACCAAGTTTTCAATAATTTCGAAATCTTTATGAGGTCCATTGTCATCTCTCTTATAGGTATGGCTTTTTTCCTTGTTTCACATAAGTGATATTCCTTTGGGAAAGGATATCTAAGGCAAAATTTTAGCTCGAGACCACAGATGTCTTTTAAGAACATACAAAGACAAAATGGGCCATAAATACTAGAGACAGTCTATTCAGAATTTTAAAAACCATCAACATCGACTTAAAAGAAACCCATTTCATCATCGGGAGCCAGTGTATTAAAAAAGAAAAAATGAAACCAACAGGCCTGGTCCAACTTTGTTCCCTCATAAATCAGCTCAACCCATTGATCTGGCCTAGGTGCCTGCCAATCTAGTGTTACCTTGAGCTGAACCACTTGATATTTCTCTAAATGTGGAACTCCTAGACCCTCATCTTTCCTAGACAGGTTCATAAATTTCTATGGCACCCTCAGGGGTCACCCCTTCCATAAAGGTGGAGTAACTATTCAGAGACTGAAATTGTCCACTGGGACCTCAATCAAGAGTGTCTGAAAGAGATAAACTGTGGAAAAATTATCATTTTCAGAGCTTCTTCTCTCCTCATACATGACAGATAAAGCTTTGACCATCTAATTCTTGAGGCAGACCTAAAATTAGCAGAATGTAGTTCAGTGAAAATAACTTTGCTCTATTTGTAGTCAATTGAATTCCCAGATACCTGACTGATTGTGAAACCCACTTAAAAAGATACTTACTTCTAAGCTGAGTGGCCCTTATCTCGGGTACATTTACATTCAAGGGGAAATTCTGTAAGCTGGCACCTAGAAGTACATGCTTGTTATGCGCATCAAAGACAACATTGAAAGTTAAGCGCTTGTGGCTGAGGGTAAGGTAGTGACAGCATTTCCTTCTATGGGCCTGTGATGCTATTCAATGCTAATATGCATACTGGATACATCCTTCTGCCAGCAGTCATAATATATGTGGTCTACAAAATCAATCGCATTGAGAACCCTCTAATTCTTTGTATCTCAATACTTCTGATTTCTTTTCTAAACATGAATAATTATAAAACCCCACCCATCCAACTTAAATACAAACTGCTGAGACATACCGATTAATTTCCACATTTATGACTTTAATTCCCAGCATGGTCCCATACAGCAAGAAGTGTCCAGTCTCATCGAAAATGACATTAATTAACCTTATTGCATCCACCTTGTCCAGCTCGCGTTCCACAGCCATACGTCGGCCAAACTCCATGTCTGGGAGCTGCTGCCTCATCTGCTGCAACTCAGTAAACATCTACAGAGAAACCAGTCATTAGAAAAGGCTTTCACACTGGGAGGACTAGATTAGCATACAAGTCAGAAGCTTTGGATTAAATGTGGTTTTTGGAAACACAATTCAAATCAGCTATCTGGCCACTGTATTTCATTTAAATTTGATTATTGTAATTCTATCTTAAGAAAACTGCAAACTGCCCAGAATACTGCGGCTAGACTTGTCATGCATGTACCATGCTTTGAGAGGCTACTCCTTTGCTGAACATTTGAATTGGCTTTCCATTAGGGCCAGGATTACATTCAAACTCTGTGCTCTCATATTTTAGATTTTGTATAGTATTGCCCCTGACTAAATGTTGCCCCTTGTTACTTTGCCTTTTCGTAATTCAATCTGTGGTGAAAGAGAGTACCTGCATTTTCATTTTCCTACCTGTAGGAAAGTAGTTTATAAACCTATATATTCAGCTACTTTTTCATACCAAGGTACTAAATGGTGGAATTGCTTGCCAAAAAATATAAGATCCCAACATGATTTGTTTTTTTTATAAGTTTTTGAAATCTTTCCTTTTCAGAAAATTTCTGTCAATTGATCCTGGTGACTAATCTTCCCCTTCCATTCTCCCTATTATGCTTTATTATTGAATTCTTTATATATCTTTCCTTATTGATCTGTGTGTGGGTTTATCTATTTTGTTTCATATTTTGTAATGACTTCTTTTTAGCTTGTTCGACACATTGAACTCAAAATTGTATGGGAAAATATGGGGTATAAATGTAATAAATAAATAAAATAAATCTAAATTCCTACTTTATTGGTTCATTGTGGGTTTTTTAAAAATCTTTTTAACACACTTTTTTTTTTGCATATGGACATTCAAGAATCTGAATGAAAGGCATATGGATGAAAACTGGATCAGATAAGACCTCAGCTATGACTACTGTATACACAGCAAAGAAACAACAAACTTTGTAGGTGAGACTGCCACGCTAATATAGTATAAAGAAAACAACAAAAAAAAACCCAAATCATTTCTTCAAATTTAAGTAGTTTAAAGATGTAAAAGTACTATGTAAATATGCAATGGGGAAATTTATTCATACCTAATAATTTGCTTTCCTTGAGTTTTATTTGACCAGTCCATATCACTAGGCTGTGACCCTTTTCTACCAGCAGATGGCAGTAGAGATACTGAATTATTCCAATGACATCACTCATATAAATGGGTGCCTCATCTGCTATAGGCCAGAATCCTTCAGTAGACATACACCAAAGCAGAACAGATATTAAAAACTCACTTAAAACTTTTGTTTAACCCTTAGGGAACCTCTGTAGAACAGACTAGAAATCATAATCAAAATCTGTACATCTCTTATTACACTAGGGAAGCAGATCATGATCCCAGAGACGTCCAAGTCACAGACTACTAGACCATTTCACACCACTGCAATGCACAAAAAACAGTTTACAGGATAGGGGGAAAAGGCCCCCTGGATAAATGCTCTACTAAAGTCAGTAAATGTCAATCTTATGTTGCTTCACAAAGGAATGCAGCAATGAACATGTTGCTGCCTTGCAGCTATCTTCAGGTTTCTGTCCAAGAAGTCATCTATGGACAAACTGAATGTGCCCTACAGCATTTTGGAATCAGCTTGCACTGTATAGTATAAGCTGCCTCCTTAGAGGTTGCTTCACCCTTTTGCAGCCCCTGAAACAAAATAATTGAATAACTTGCAGAAACAATTTGTGATCTCTAGCACAAAAGCACTCTCCTACTGTCCACCTTGTGAGTCTTTCCAGCAAGCCCAGAATTCCAGTCCTTTGAAAACGTAGGTAGGACCACCACCTGATTGAGATGGAAGGGGAACACCATGTTAGGCAAAAAAGATGGGACCATCCCTACTGATACAGCATTCTCTGAAAAAGACAGACCTGAATCTTTTTATAAGGGGTCATGGAGCTCCGACACCCTCCTTGCAGAACAAATGACCACCAGAAATATCTTTAGGGTTAGATCTTTGAAAAAGCCTGCTTCAAGGGTTCAAAGGGCGGTCCTCTCGATGTGTTGAGCATCAAATTAAGGCCCTGCTGTGGCAGTACCACCCAAAGTGGGAGACAAATGGGTTTCAATCCCTGAAAAACCATACAGCATCAGGATGAGCAGACAAAGACGTACTCAATCTTATTTCAGAAGCAAGAGAGAACTACCATCTGGATCTTTAGAGATTTGAGGGCTAGGGTCTGATCCAGCCCCCTTTGCAGCAAGGCTAGAGGAAAAGATCATGCCTGGAGCACCGGTTCTTAAAAGTCTTCTACACCTGAACATAAGCCAGAGATGTGAATTGCCTGCGAGTCTTCAGAATAATGGAGATAACCTAAGAGGAATAACCCTTCCTCTTCAAGCAGTGCCTTTCAAGGATGAGGAATCCGAGTCGTCCATTAAGATTGACCCTGCAGAAGAGGAAGCGAAGGACCTGACAAGAGACCTATCAAGTCTACATAACACTGATATGGTCAGTCCTGAGCTACAAGGATCACCAAGGTCAGAGGCTTGGCTGACCTCTTATCACAAAGTCAACCGAAGGCCAGGGAGGAAACACAGTGAACCAGAGCTGTATAAAGGTTATCTATACCTGCCGAGCTAACCTCCTTCGTGCAACTGTAAGGGTGTCTTTTACTAAGGCGCGCTCACATTTTTATCGCGCACTAAAATTGTGGGCGCGCTAAACGTTAGAGACGCCCATAGGTATGTATTGGCGTCTCTAATATTTAGTGCGTCTCCTTCTAAGGTGCACTCACGTTTTTATCGCGCGCTAAACATTAGAGACGCCCATAGGAATGCATGGGCGTCTCTAATATTTAGTGTGCGCCAAAATGTGAGCGCGCCTTAGTAAAAGACCCTCTAAGAGAGGTGTCACTTTGCATTCCATCTTGACACAAAGTGGGGAACTCTCACTGTTCTACCACCAACCAAGGCAGCCTTGGGACTCGGCTCCCATTCTTCTGGGTCCACAGAGTTTCAACTAAAATTGTCTGCCTGAATTTTTTCAGTTCCTGCAATATGAGCCACTAATACTGCAACTAGATGGCGCATCACTCATCTGCCTAGCCAAGTTGCCTCCAGAACCACTGCTGCACTCCTGGTTCCTCCTTTCTTGTTGAAATATGCCACAGTCATGTGCATTGTCTGACATCTCCCCGATTGCCTTTCCAGCCAGGAATGGAAGAAAATGCCTTAGGGTGAGATGAATGGCTCCACATGAATAATCGGCCAGGTTACCTCCAACCTCAACCATTTGCCCTAAGCCAGGTTGCCACATGAGCTCCCTAGCTTGCAAGACTGCTATCCATGGTTACAACTAATTACTTGGGGGTGTCCAGCCGCACCCCTGAGAAAGTGGTTTGGCTGGTCCCACCGAGCCAGCTCCTCAGCAGCCGCTGTAGGAATAGAAGGTGGATCTCAAAATCCTGGGAGCAGGGAACCCACTTAGACAGCAGTGCTCAACACATCCTGGGTCACTTATATCAATGCATTCTGTTTTACCACTGAAAAATAAAAACTTTTATTATCTTGATCATCTTGTGATTTGGTGCTTTGGATCTTCCTCCGTTTTTTGCTTTTCTGGTTTTACTTGTTGAAGAATCGGTCTTCTTTTTCCCCCTGGCTTCCATACCCTTACTAACCAGAATGGCCAAAGTCTTGATCTTGTCATCTTCTTCCACTGCTCACTCTTCATGGTCCGGGAGGATCACTAGTATTAAAATGAATATTCTTCTCAGGTTAGTGTATTTAAAAAAAAAAAAAACATTTATAAGAATTTCAAAAACCAATCAAACAAACTTGAACAGAAAAGCTAAGAAAAAACAAGGAAAAAAAGGAAAATATTCCCACATAAGTTAAAAATAACATATCATAGTAAATAACACATATATCATATGCATTAGAGTATTAAAATATTGGAAAATCCTGTTCAAATCCACAAAATAAGGAACCCAATAACATTAAAGGAGAAACACGGAAATAATACAAATGCATACTGTTTGACTAAGGAGTACAGCAATCATCAATATACACCTCAAGACCCCTTGGCAAGCAGACCAGTGGCCCTTTACTAGTCACAATAGAGGAAAGTTGTGTAGAATCCCCAACAACACATTTAACAGACTGATATAATACATTAACAAAGGAATTCAAGATGAAATAAAGCTTTATTTGAAGTACACCTGGGTGACGCAAAAGAAATTACTTCCACCTCTTCTGGGTTTCTCGACACAAATCAGGAAAAAGATATACCTTAACTTCCTTGAATGTTCTCCCTCTAAATTTAAAATAGCACTTAAGTATCCAATCTCTATGAATACTGTTATCCAAAGTTACAATTAGTGTAGCACAAGATAATCCCCCCCCCCCCCCCAAAAAAAAACCCTCTTGTTTCCTGAGATGATTCTAAAGAGTCAGCAATAACATCCCCAGTCTTTACTTGATCCCCCTTCTTTCTGAGGGAAGATAATATATTTTAATGGCATTTGTTCTTTAACTGTAAAACTTTCTATAAAATACTGTTCAACCACGTCTCTGAGAGAGAGTTTCTTATCCCAGGGGAAACTCAGAAATCATAAGTTCACACATCTCACAAAATTCTCCATAATTTCCAATTTTGTGCGTATCCCAATACATATCTTTTATAAGAACTGCTTGAGTAGACTGAACTTGGGATAAAGTTTGTTCTGCTAATATTTTTCCAATACTAGATTTTACCTCCACCAAATCGTTTTCACACTTCTCCAATCTTTTTTCTAAAGAATTTGTTTCCACTCTTAAGGTCTGAACAACAGGAAGAATAACTATTGCCAGATTTGAAATAGCAAATCAGATCGTATCCAAAGTCATTGTTGTACGTTTACTCACAAGAATCTCTCGCAAGGAAGCAAGAGTAACTTCAGTATATCCCACAGTTGTACCTCCATTGGTACCACCAGGATTGTTCACTACTCTTCTTGCCAAGATACTGTAACTGTGCAAGAGCAGAAAGGGCCAAACTCTGATCTGGAAGGTAATACTTTCCATTGGCATCAAAAAATCGGGCTTGCTCTGAGGGCAGCAGCTCAGCTATCAGTGAACTTGCTCCACAAGGCTGAGGGAGGGAGAGAGGAAGTCCTCAAGTCTCGGTTCAACCATTCACTGCAAAGGGATCACTCCTCTTCTTCACATGGAAGAGATCCCGGCGGGACAGGCACCAGAGCCAGACTCTCAACTCTCCTGTGGCCTACAAAATTATCGATAAATCTGGTAGCAGACACAGCAAAAGGCCTGGAAGTTCGACTGGACTGTTTGCTCTCCATTTCCCCACTGTAAAGTAAAAGACGTAAGAGAGACTGGAGATAGCGTCTAACAGACAGCTACCATCGTGTCCAATTTCTGCAGTAGGTCCCAGGGAGAAGGGAAAGAGAACCTACTACTCCCCTGCTGGTAGGGGTTCCAGGGGAATCCCCCATCTCCCTTCAGTGAGACAGAGCCCTTGGGCTAAAGCTCAGAGCAAGGAGACTTAAAGCTCTCCTGGCTCAACTGGGGCGAGGACTGTGGCCAAACCCCTTGGAGTTACTGGCCCATGAAACTAATCCCAGGAATACAGGTTGTGGACAGTAAGCTGGGGGGCGGCCTACCTCATCAAACACCTACTGCACCAGCCCAACTTCACCATCTGCTAGAAAGAGAAGGATTCCAGTCTGTATCAGCCCTTATACCAGTGATATCACCGGAACGATTCAATATCTCTACCTCCACCTGCTGTTAGGAAAGGGTCACAACCGACTGATGTGGACTGGTCTAGCAGGATGAAAATGATGACATATTTTTTAAAAAATTGAGAACCATCTTATTTAGGTCAGAATGAAAAGTAAGTAAAGTTTTTGTGGGTGTTAACAAGGCATGGATTGATTTTACTGCATTTCACACCTAACAGATAGAAAATTTCAGTAAAAAATACAAACATTCTTCAACATCAACCCATCACTGATCATATGCAACCACAAAAAGCCATGTCTTACACTGTTTGTGAAACTGCAATATATCATTGATTTCTTTCAACTCATCAGTAAGTTTGTTCCAGACTACCAAGTTCTACAAAAAGGAACATTTATTTTTGTTTCATTCAGAACCATGCTTTCAAGAATTCTTCTTGATAAAATCTCATTTATTTGTGTGCTATTCCTACCCCCTCTCTTCTTACATCTTTGTAGCTTGTTTTTCAGTAACATTTTTATCATTCTCTCAAAATATTTGTGATATGATTGGTTTCAAACCTATCACTTCTCTCAATACAATTCTTATCTCTGTTCTACTGAAAATCTTTGACTCCCCATTTCTTTTGTTCCATCTCAACTCTTCTCCCTCCTCTAGCATGGTCCTAAACTACAAAACTTCTGTTATTTGATTTATTTTAAAAGAAGTTGTCCTTTGTTCCTAGTATTGTGTCTAAATACCTCTTTCTCCCCTTCCCTTGTTGTTTCAAGGTTCTTGAACAAACCATCAACAGACCTTTAGCTACCTTCTTTTCACTACTGCTATAGACCCTTTCCAATTCAGTTTCATATCTCCATACTCCATTGAATCCTTGCTCTTGAACAATTAAATAGGCAACACACACTAAACTGAATATAACAATTACTTCACTTACACTTAAGGATTCGTCAAAAATACGCATAAGTTTCCCAGTTAAGAATCTGAAAATTCGAACTTTTCTATCAGAACCTATGGTGGCCATTTTCTTTCCTTCTGGTGAAAAACATATACTGGTGAGGTGAGCTTTGCATTTGGCAAACTCATATAAGTCTGTATCCGTTTTGAACTCCCACTTTACATTTCTGGGGAATTTATATTCTTGACGTGGTCCAGTCCAATATTCTATCATTCCTGACTTGTCTGAAGATACTACAACTTTATAGATAGGGTTCAACTTGATCTGAGTGAGTGGGGAAGAATGGAGTTTATCAAAAACATGTAGCGGATGATTATCTCCTCGCCCATCATAAACAAATATCTTTCCTGTGCTCTTCTCAGAGGCTGCTACTGCAGATATGGTATCCCCAGGGCAGTAAATCCATTCACATTGACCAGGGTAGTAACTGCAATCAAACAAAAGTTGGAAGTAATTTGCAGCATTTCATGACAGAAAATATTTAATGCATCCACAGTATACATACAGGCCAGAGCAGGCTCCCCACAAACTGTCAAATCAGAAGTACAGGAGGTGTGCTATTTTCTGAAGAAAACCAACCTTCCAAAAGCACACTACAAATATTCAGCCTTATCAACTAAAAGCTATGGGCCTGATATTCAGCCACCACTTGCACTTCTTTATACATATGTTTAACTAGAACCACTGAATATATACAGTGGGGGAAATAAGTATTTGATCCCTTGCTGATTTTGTAAGTGTGCCCACTGACAAAGACATGAGCAGCCCATAATTGAAGGGTAGGTTATTGGTAACAGTGAGAGATAGCACATCACAAATTAAATCCGGAAAATCACATTGTGGAAAGTATATGAATTTATTTGCATTCTGCAGAGGGAAATAAGTATTTGATCCCTCTGGCAAACAAGACCTAATACTTGGTGGCAAAACCCTTGTTGGCAAGCACAGCGGTCAGACGTCTTCTGTAGTTGATGATGAGGTTTGCACACATGTCAGGAGGAATTTTGGTCCACTCCTCTTTGCAGATCATCTCTAGATCATTAAGAGTTCTGGGCTGTCGCTTGGCAACTCGCAGCTTCAGCTCCCTCCATAAGTTTTCAATGGGATTAAGGTCTGGTGACTGGCTAGGCCACTCCATGACCCTAATGTGCTTCTTCCTGAGCCACTCCTTTGTTGCCTTGGCTGTATGTTTTGGGTCATTGTCGTGCTGGAAGACCCAGCCACGACCCATTTTTAAGGCCCTGGCGGAGGGAAGGAGGTTGTCACTCAGAATTGTACGGTACATGGCCCCATCCATTCTCCCATTGATGCGGTGAAGTAGTCCTGTGCCCTTAGCAGAGAAACACCCCCAAAACATAACATTTCCACCTCCATGCTTGACAGTGGGGACGGTGTTCTTTGGGTCATAGGCAGCATTTCTCTTCCTCCAAACACGGCGAGTTGAGTTCATGCCAAAGAGCTCAATTTTTGTCTCATCTGACCACAGCACCTTCTCCCAATCACTCTCGGCATCATCCAGGTGTTCACTGGCAAACTTCAGACGGGCCGTCACATGTGCCTTCCGGAGCAGGGGGACCTTGCGGGCACTGCAGGATTGCAATCCGTTATGTCGTAATGTGTTACCAATGGTTTTCGTGGTGACAGTGGTCCCAGCTGCCTTGAGATCATTGACAAGTTCCCCCCTTGTAGTTGTAGGCTGATTTCTAACCTTCCTCATGATCAAGGATACCCCACGAGGTGAGATTTTGCGTGGAGCCCCAGATCTTTGTCGATTGACAGTCATTTTGTACTTCTTCCATTTTCTTACTATGGCACCAACAGTTGTCTCCTTCTCGCCCAGCGTCTTACTGATGGTTTTGTAGCCCATTCCAGCCTTGTGCAGGTGTATGATCTTGTCCCTGACATCCTTAGACAGCTCCTTGCTCTTGGCCATTTTGTAGAGGTTAGAGTCTGACTGATTCACTGAGTCTGTGGACAGGTGTCTTTCATACAGGTGACCATTGCCGACAGCTGTCTGTCATGCAGGTAACGAGTTGATTTGGAGCATCTACCTGGTCTGTAGGGGCCAGATCTCTTACTGGTTGGTGGGGGATCAAATACTTATTTCCCTCTGCAGAATGCAAATAAATTCATATACTTTCCACAATGTGATTTTCCGGATTTAATTTGTGATGTGCTATCTCTCACTGTTACCAATAACCTACCCTTCAATTATGGGCTGCTCATGTCTTTGTCAGTGGGCACACTTACAAAATCAGCAAGGGATCAAATACTTATTTCCCCCACTGTATGGTTAACTGGCAACCACATCGTCGATTATCCATTTAAAATTTGGCCTGCTATTCAACAAGCTTAGTTCTAAAATGTATAAATTTATCCATTCAGCAAATGAATATTGCTGTGGAATTTATCCATTCAGCAAATCATTGCTGTGGAATGTGTGCCAGTCCCTTTTGCAAAAAAAAAAAAAAAATATATATATATATTCTAGGTGTTTTGCAAGTTAAACAGTTCGATTTGATGCAGTTAAGGGCTGAAAATACACACTTAAGCAAGTTATGTGTTTGTCATCTGCTGGCAAACACATAACTCGATTTGAATATCAGGACCTATTTTTCCACATTTTTAAAGTTGCTACAATGCAATTTATCTCACAATTTTTCAAACAGTCATAAACCTGATTGGTTTACGCAGTGTGGATAATGACATTTTTAGCATCACAGCCCGAATAGACAGGGCTGGCGAATAGACAGGTGCCCTAGTTGATCCTTCAGCCTCGCACCCCTAGGTCCTCCTCCCAGAGATTTTGATAAACTCAACAATAATGATCACCCCAACACCAGCCTGACTATTACATTTCTCCTAGTTAAAAGTTCTCTTGTGTTGTTTTAATATGTATGATATTGACCTCGTCTAAATTACAAGAGTACCAATAATATGAATTTGGCGATTTCAAAGTTTCTCTCATTTGGTAGCATGAAATGTTGCTAACATTTGGGTTTCTGCCAGGTACCTGTGACCTAGATTGGCCACTGTTGGAAGCAAGATACTGGGCTAAATGTAACATTAGTCTGACCCAGTATGACTATGTTTATGTTCTTGTTTTAATTGAGTATTATGTTGACATTTGATCTTTTTACTATAGTTAGGCAACTTACATTGTTTAACAGCATATGTCAAGCTACACCTGAATTCCTTAATGAAGACAATTAATGCTAATAAATAAAATTCATTCTAGCAACAGGTGCTCCTATCAAAAGAAGCAGATTAAGGAATTTAAAACCATAACATCTTCATATTTTGATTTGGTCCAAGTCATAAAAGGGAATATACCACACAACTTTGACAGACATACTGGGGAAGTGCATGAGAAGTCCACGGATAATTCATTAGTGACCTCTGCTCCACCTAAGGACTTGCCTTCAAAGGATTATTCAACTACATAGAAACACACACACACATATACATAGT
This sequence comes from Microcaecilia unicolor, assembly GCF_901765095.1. NCBI lineage: Eukaryota > Metazoa > Chordata > Amphibia > Gymnophiona > Siphonopidae > Microcaecilia > Microcaecilia unicolor. Next base: position 108,571,307 of record NC_044032.1, on the reverse strand, counting down.
AACATAGTAGATGACGGCAGAAAAAGACCTGCATGGTCCATCTAGTCTGCCCAACAAGATAAACTCATATGTGCTACTTCTTGTGTATACCTTACCTTGATTTGTATCTGCCATTTTCAGGACACAGACCATAGAAGTCTTGCCCAGAACTAGCCCCATTTTCAGGACACAGACCGTAGAAGTCTTGCCCACCTTTACTTCCTGTAATCCTCAGACCCAAATATATCTGCCTAAGGCTAAAATATTTCCAGGCCCGAATGCTGCTGTAGCTGCACATTTCCCATTACAGTGAATTAAAGTAAGTTTGACAATTCTTTATCCCCCTCTCAAAACAACCTATCCAAACAACCCATACCATTGCAATGTGTCATTTCTCATCAGGAGGAGATGAAAACTGAGCTCGAACATATTTAGCTTTTTACAAGGAAGACACTGCATCTTCTTTATCATTTTGGTGCCCTTCTTTGTACCTATTCTATCTCTTTTTCGAGATCAGGCAACCAGAACTGCACACAAAACTCAAAATGTGGTTGCACCATTGATGGATACAGATAACATTAAGAAAACAAGAATAACCATACTGTGTCAGACCAATGGTCCATCTAGTCCAGTGTACTGCTTCCAACAGTGGTCAATCCAGGTCATAAATACCTGGCAGAAACCCAATTAATCAGCAATATTCCTTGCTACCAATCCCAGGGCAAGCAGTGGCTTCCCCCATGTCAATCTGAATAACAGACCATAGACTTTTCCTCCAGGAACTTGTCCAAACCTTTTTTTAAACCCAGATATGCTAACCGTCGTTACCACATCCAAACCCAGATATGCTAACCGTCGTTACCACATCTTCCGGCAGTGAGTTCCAGATATTCTTTGAGTGAAAAAATAGTTCCTCCTATTTTTTTTAAAAGTATTTCCATGTAATTTCATTGAGTGTCCCCGGTCTTTGTACTTTTTGAAAGGGAGAAAAATCGATTCACTTTTACCCATTCTACATGCTCAGGATTTTATAGACCTCAATCATATACCCCATTAGCTGTCTCTTTTGCACTAACTTCTTTAGCCTTTCCTCATACGGGAGGAGTTCCATCTCCTTTATCTTTTTCATTGCTCTTCTTTGAACCTTTTCTAATTCCATAATATGTTTTTTGAGATACGGCGACCAGAATTGAACACAATACTCAAGGTGAGGTTGCTCCATGGAGTGATACAGAGGCATTATAATATTCTCGGTCTCATTTTGCATCACTTTCCTAATAATTCCTAGCATCTTGTTTGCTTTTTTGGCCAACGGCAGACACTGAGCAGAAGATTTCAGTGTATTGTCTACAATGACACCTAGATCTTTTTCTTGAGTGCTGACTTCTAAGGTGGACCCTAGCATCAGGTAACTATGATTTGGATTATTCTTCCCAATGTGCATCACTTTGCATTTGTCCACATGAAATTCCATTTTCCATTTGGATGCCCAATCTTCCAATTTCCTAATGTCTCTCTGCAATTTTTCACAGTTTGCATGTGTTTTGACAACTTTTAATAGTTTTCTGTCATCTGCAAATTTAATCACCTCACTTGTCGTTCCATTTTCCAGATCATTTATAAATATTAAATAGAACTGGTCCCAGTACAGATTCCTGCTGTTCTCCACTATTCACCCTCCTCCATTGATAAACATGGCCATGTAACCCTACCCTCTGTTTTCTGTCCAATAACCAATTCCTAATCCACAAAAGGACATTGCCTCCTATCACATGACTTTTTAATTTTCTCAGGAGTCTCTCATGAGGAGCTCTATCAAAAGCTTTCTGAAAATCCAGACACACTACATCAACCGGCTCACCTTTATCCATGTTTATTTACGTCTTCAAAGAAATGAAGCAAATTGGTGAGACAAGACTTCCCTTGGCTGAACTCATGCTGACTCTGTGTCATGATTGTGGTGGGATCCCTCTCTGACTCAACTTATGTCCCGATGGTCAGCTGCTGTGCTGGCTACTGTCTGTAGGGTTTCTTTCCTGTGTATTTCAAGCCTCTGTCCTGTAGGGTTTCCACTTCCTCTGTGTTTCAAGCTTCACTTTGGTGTTCAGTGTGTATTTCCTGCCTCTGTCCTGTAGGGTTTCCACTTCCTCTGTGTTTCAAGCTTCACTTTGGTGTTGTGTGTATTTCCTGCCTCTGTCCTGTTTATAAGGAAGTGGTGCACTTTCATTCAGTGCCTTTGCAATGCCAAAAGTCTCCAGGTTAGTCCGTGTGCAGTGTAGCACTTCTGCCTTGTTCTTGTGTGCCTGTGGGCACTTCTGTCTTGATTCCTTGTTTAGGGTGCCTGTGTGCACTTCTGCTCCTGTTCTTCTCGGTCTGTTTGTGTGCTAGGTTCAGCCTTCAGCCATAGTTCTGTTGTTTGTCTGTGTGGGTCAGCTTTGTGTCCTGCCTAGTCTGCCTTGCTTGTTCTAGTCCCCTCTACATTTGCTTCAGTCTTAGTTCTGTTGTTTGTCTGTGTGGGTCAGCTTTGTATCTTGCTTGTGTCTGCCCTGGTTGTCTTCAGCTCCAATCCCCTTCCTGCTTGCCTCTGCCCTGTTTGCTTTCAGCTTCTGTTTCTGCCAAGCTTGTTTGAAAATCCTGAATCCTGTTTGAGTTTCCTGAATCCTGTTTCTGCCAAGCTTGTTTGGAAATCCTGAATCCTGCTTCCGCCAAAGCTTGTTTGAAAATCCTGAATCCTGCTTGAGTATCCTGAATCCAGTTCCAGTCAAGCCAAATCCGTTCCAGCATCTGATTTCAGCCAAGCCAAGCCCGTTCCTGAATCCGATTCCAGCCAAGCCAAGTGCATCCTAAATCCTGTCTAGTCCTGCTTTGGGGGGGGGGGGGGGGGGGGGGGGGTTGCCTCCTGCTGCCGCTTGATGACAGTAGGCCGGGCTCACGTTGTTCCAGAGTTCATGACTGTTTGTTTAAAGCCTAGGATTGTGACACTCTGTCCCCTTAAATCATGTTACCATGTTTGTCTATGTGTTCCATAATTTTAAACTTTATAATAGTTTCCACTATTTTGCCCAGCACTGAAGTCAGGCTTACCGGTCTGTAATTTCCCAGGTTATCCCGGAACCCTTTTTAAAACTGAGTGTTAACATTGGCTACCCTCCAATCTTCAGGTACTACAGATGATTTTAATGACAGGTTACAAATCACTAAAAACAGATCAGCAATTTCAAGTTTCAGTTCTTTTTAACACCTAAAAAAGTTGATACTCTGAGTTTTTGTCTCCACAGCAAGTTTTTCTTCATATTCTTTTTTAGCCTTCTTTATCAGTGCTTTGCATCTAAGTTCAAAACTGCTTATGTTGATTCTTATTTTCATTTGGATCCTTTTTTCCATTCTTTGAAGGATAGTCTTTTGGCTCTAATAGCCTCTTTGATTTCACCTTTTAACCACACTGGATGTCGTTTGCTCTTCTTTCCACCTTTGTTAATACGTGGAATACATCTGGTCTGGACTTCAACAATGGTATTTTAAAACAACGTCCATGCCTGATGTAAAGTTCTAACCTTTACGGCCAACCCTTTCAGCTTTTTTTTAAAGCTTTTTCCTAATTTTGTTACAGTCACCCTTTTGAAAATTGAATGCGGCTACAGTAGATTTCTTCAGTGACTTCACTCCAGTTAGCAGCTCAAATCTGATCATGTTATGATACACCATTTCCCAGTGGATCCAACACCATTACCTCTCATACCAAGCCCTGCATTCCACTAAGGACTAGATCTAAAATAGCTCCTCTTCTTCTCAGTTCTTGGACCAGTTGCCCATTTCAAGTGAGTGCACTTACCGCCATTCATTGAGGTGGCGGTAGTAAGCCCTGCATTGGGCTTACCACCGCTTTGTAAAAAGGCCCCTAAATGTCCTGTTTCAATAGTATTCTTTGAGGATATTTCACAGCGAACCATGTGCTCACCAACTGGGAGATAATCATACATGTGACACTTAATGCAAAAGACTAGATAGCACTCCTCTTGCTCCTGGATTGCTGTCTGCATCTTAGTATTATTGTACTGTTTAAACTTATTAAGGTACTAAGGATATTAGATTAATAAAAAGATCCTTAAGATTATATGGTATATTATGTGATTTATTTAATGTAACATAGTAACACTGTGACGGCAGATAAAGACCTGAATGGCCCAACAGTCACATTCATTATCAATTAATTGCTGTGGTTCAAGTTTTAGAAACTATGGGGAAAAGGGTAGGAAGACTAGTTAATAAAGTTTGCTTTTTAATGCTGTCTTTATCAATAAACCTACCTTGCCTCTTTTAAACCCCAACCTTTAAATCACCAAAGCACAGAGTACAAAAAATGTTCACTTACCCAGAGAAATGTCCTCTTCTCTCAGAGCTCCTCAAAAGAAGTTTCCTGGGACCTTTCCTCTCTATATAGTTTTGATTCTAAGGGGACTGCTTCAAACAAACCTTAGTAATCTCTGCAGCTATTCTACCTCCTCACATCTTCATTAACATCTAATTCAGGCCAGTAGCACTGCTACCTCACTTCCAGGCAAGAACAGAAAGTAACTTTCTTTTAAGATAAAGTTTATGCCCTGCTACTATTCTTTTGGCTGTTACTGTTAAGTTTCTGTAGTTTTATACTTCAATCTTATCCTAATTCTTAACGTTCTATTTGCTTTTTTGACCTCTTCTACTGGAAATTCATGTCTTAATGACTCCATGATCCTTTTCTGGGTGGCAACTCCTAGTGTGGAACCCAGCATCATGTACCTATAGTTAGAATTAATTTTTGCCTAGATGCATCATTTTAACCAGCCATTTCTACTGCTACTACTACTTTTTCTATAGCGCAGCTAGATGTACGCAGTGCTGTACACTTGAACATGTAAAAGACAGTCCCTGCTTGACAGAGCTTACAATCTAATCAGGACAGACAAACAGGACAAATAAGGGAATTACTTAAGGTGGGAATGACACAACAGACATGGGTACTGAGGCTGAGGTGCTCCAATTTAGCTTTCCCGCTCAAGACTATAAAATCAAACATTGGTGGACCCCAATTGTCCAGGAAGAGAGAGGGAGGGAGAGAGAGGGGGAGAGGGGGAGGGAGGGAGAGAGAGAGAGAGAGAGAGGGAGGGAGGGGTGGGAGGGGGAGGGAGAGGGAGGGGGAGAGAGAGCAAGCTGATGCTTGAAGTCCTGAGAGATGTGAATTCCACGCGACAACAGGTCCAACTGGAGGTGCTGCATGTAGGCCCGTGGCCAGAGCATCACTTCCAGAGTAGATGCTATGGTTCTTAGGAGCTGAAGATCATCCTAGGCATGCAAAGCATCCATATGGTGCCGCTTGTGCTTCTGTTCCTATAACTTGTGTATGTGCTCCTCTATGAGGAACATGGCTGCCTGTGCCATGTTGAACTGGAGCCCAAAGTACTCCAGGTCTGTGAGGGACAGGAGGCTCTTGGCCCTGTTGACAACTCTGGCAGTGCTGGGCAGACTTATACGGTCTGTGCCAGAGCCGGTGGTGGGAGGCGGGGTTGGTGGTTGGGAGGCGGGGATAGCGCTGGGCAGACTTGTACGGTCTGTGCCAGAGCCGATGGTGGGAGGCGGGGCTGGAGGTTGGGAGCAGGGGCGTAGCCAGCCTTCCGTGGGGGAGGGGTCCAGAGCCCGGGGGGAGGGGGCACATTTTAGCCCTCCCCCGGCGCCGCCCCCCCCCCCCCCACCACCGACATTGCCGCCCCCCCCTCCCGCCGCGAACCCGCCACCGCTGCAGCCTACCTTTACTTTTGCTGGCGGGGGATCCCACTCCCCGCCAGCCGACATCTTCTTCTCAGTCGCTTCCTGCTCTTCAATTTGTTTGCTGACGTCCTGCACGTTGTACGTGCAGGACGTCAGACTCGGAGAACAGAACTGTTCTCTGAGTCTGACGTCCTGCATGTACAATTACGTGCAGGACGTCAGCAAACAAATTGAAGAGCAGGAAGCGACTGAGAAGAAGATGTCGGCTGGCAGGGAGTGGGATCCCCCACCAGCAAAAGTAAAGGTAGGCGGGGGCGGGTTCGCCGGGAGGGGGGTCCTGGGGTGAATCTGCGGGGGCCCCGGCCCCCTCAGGCCCCACGTAGCTACGCCACTGGTTGGGAGGCGGGGATAGTGCTGGGCAGACTTATACGGTCTGTGCCCTGAAGAGGACAGGTACAAATCAAAGTCGGGTATACACAAAAAGTAGCACATATGAGTTTATCTTGTTGGGCAGACTGGATGGACCGTGCAGATCTTTTTCTGCCGTCATCTACTATGTTACTATGTTAACTCATTCCAGATGCTCCAACAGCTTCAGAGTCTTGTGGAGCAAGAAGTCTTTTTTTTTTTTTGGGAGGGAAGCCCTGAAAGGGCCTCCAGGACTGGTACTCCCTCCACAGGCTCTAGGGAGGACAAGGAGAGACCCAGGCCTTGGTGACTGATTCAATAAGGCAGAAAAGCTCCTCCCACCAAAACAGTCAACGGGGGGGGGGGGGGGGGGGGGGGGGGGGGGGGCTGAGACTGCTTTGGCTGTAACCAAACTGCAGCCAGAAGGAACAGGACTGCCTTTCTTACCAAAGTCATCGGGATCACAAGTCTCAATGCTGAAGCAGCCATGGATGCCTCTGACATTGGAAATGTCCATTGCACTGGGGACAAAGTTAGCTAGTGGCTGTGCTTGGCTGCAGACTCCCACAGGGAGTTCAGTGCATGCCCAGCCATGTGGCTGATGTGCACTGATCTGTACTCTGTGGCTGCTGGCAGTCCCAGCCTGGGACTCACAGAACTCTTGCAATCGCCCTGCAGCTCTCTGGATGTGAGTTTCTTTTTCCTTGACTCTTCTCCTACCCCCCAACTAGTTTTATTCTTTATACAGCAGGAAAATAAAGCTTATCCAGGCAGCCTAGCCAAATTATATATTTCTTTCTTTCTCTTTTTTTTCTTTTAAATATACATGGCTGCCTGTTGCTGCACGGTGCCCAGTGGGAAACTCCCTTAAGGGGTGCATTTGGTGAAGGGGGAGAGTACTCAGAGCCCCCCCCTCCCCCCCCAAGGCAAGGGCCCAGTAGGGTCAGAGTCTACTGCTAAGGAATAGACTTTTCATGAACTGAGCTACAACAATGATGATGTTCCATGTATCTGAAAGATGATACTGGGAAATTAGCTATTCACTCAAGATAAGTCCGGTGCTGAATAAATATGTGCCCTGGGCTTTTGAATAGCCTAGAAAATCATCTTAAATGTGTCAGAAGCCTATAAAAATGATAAAATGGAGAGATTCACCGCCTTAACAAAGAGGTTAATAAACTATGTAGCACATGAGAACGTTGTACTAATGATCCAGAAGATATAGTCAAGCAGAACACTCACCCCCCCCCCCCCCCCCAGATTCCATATATGATGCTTTGAGTTGCGTGCACAAATTTGGATGCGTATCCAATTTGTGCATGCAACTTAAGTGAATGAGCCAATGAGCACCGATAAATGGGCAATAACAATTACCAGCACTAATTGGAAATAATTCAAATTTATAAGCGCATCTTTTTAGGCGTATTCTATAAAGAGTTGTGCGTAAATTCTAGTGTGCTGATCCGAAAAGGGGATGTGGCCATGGAAGGAGCATGGGTGGGTCGGGGGGCATTCCTAAAATGTATGTGCACTGCTAAAGAATGAGGGGGATCTGCGCCTAGTTCACACAAGGAGATTTACACCATGTTTTCACTGGTGTAAAAGGTCATGCCTAAATGCAGTCACGGTTTATTTATTAGGATTTATTTACCGCCTTTTTTGAAAGAATTCACTCAAGGCAATGTACAGTAAGAGTAAATCAAATATAAGCAATGGACATTTATAGCAGTAAAAATATTTAAATAACAATACAAAGTATGGCATAGTATACTACTTACAATGTCAACACAATATGTAATAGAACATTTTAATAGACAGAATAGGGTATAAGCAAAGATGGAACATATAGATAAGAAAGAGAATAAGAGGAGTTAGAAAATAAGGTGACTAATTTAAAGAAAGTTGCACTTGAACTCAGAGAGATGATTAAATGTTATCTCAGCTAGGGTAGGAGTAGATAAACATGTCCTGTTGCAGTATGTGCAGCCTGTGTCACTCCTTGTGTGTGTGTGTGAGACTAAGAAGTTAGTTACTTCTTCCATTAAAGGCCTGGTTGAAGAGTCAAGCTTTCACCTTCTTCCTGAAGTAGAGAGAGTCTTGTGTTAAGCGGAGCCTTTCAGGGAGAGAATTCCAGTGTGTGGGGGCTACTCTGGAGAAGGCTCGCTTATGGGTATCACATTGTACTAAGCGCTATTCTTTAAACTGTGCCTAACTGTAAGCATGGTTTATAGAACAGCAATAAGCGCTATTTTTTTCAGCGCCAATTTTTTAGGTGCCATCTATAGAATTTAGTCCATAGTAGACTGAATAGCTTTAGATCTCATACAAAATTTGCAATTAATTGTAAATCTACTGTATTTAACAAAATGTAACTGAAAAAATGTCCCTAGTATTAGTTGATCCTTTGTCAACTCTAACTGAATTGATGAGGTCACTGACTGCAATAAATGGAAACTGATATTTTTGATCTGACCTTTTTATGGCACTTTCTCTGCTATGAGGACTTTTGTAAAATACTGAGAATATATTATACACTGTTGTTCATAAAATTTATGCAACAGATATATTGTACTGGATGAAATGCCATATAGTAAGCAACAGAACTGTGATTTTATTTACTCCATTTATCAATTCATGACTTTTCCCATACCATTTCATATTGTTTTAAGCCAAAATGACAGGAAAAAAATCTGTATTGCTGGATTCAGTTTATCAATATATGCCTTATTAAGTAATAAGCTATCCTACTGAACAACAAAGGGCATCACTGCACAAAAGTGACAATGCCTCAAAAAAAACCCCCCAAAACAAATAATAATTAAAAAAAACAGAAAAATCCTGTAAATGACATGGGAAAGTAAACAAAATGTCAATTTTTGCCTTGAACATCTCTAAAAATCATTTTGCAGACAATCAACACTGAGACATTAATAGACCATACTAACAAGGGAAGCCAGCACCATTTGGTACATTCTAATTTTGGGAGACGATGAAAAAAAAAAGGTCTGCCTTACAGACAAGCAGGACTCCTGCAATTATATATCAGTCATTTTTTGAATAAGCTGCACAGAGATTACCAGTTATGACACAATTTCTTATACATGGAAAGTGTTGTTTCTACAGTATCTCAGCTGTTTTTTGTTAAAAACAACCAGCATTCCACATTAATTCCAGGTTAAAGGGACATCTCTAATAAATGTCAGACAAACATGAAAATGTACTTGCACATTTAATGATGTTCTTAAGTTTGACAGGCAGCACAGACTAGAAGATAATAAGATACAATAATCCTGTTTACATTTGAAATATCCAACATCTGTACCTAGCATAAGAAAAGTTTTTTGGAGTACACTCACCCAAGTTTAAGCATGTTGATCATATCAAAGTTCACCACATCAAAAACCTTCATAGCCTGGTCATCCCCCACCGAACAAAGCAAGGCACCCTCAGAGCTAACTGCAATACTTTCTACAACACCTGTGAAAGTAAGGGCAACAGAATCAGCAAAGCACTCTAATGTCATCGTGTGCAGAAGACCATTAGAAACCTTGGCTTTCAGATAACCCATATTCACCCTGGGGTGCTAAGCAACCCTCACGAATTACACTAAAAATCCTATTTGGTGAATACATAACTTTTTCTTCAAGTACCAGCAGTTCCAGCTTCTCCTCTGCAATGCTCATAGGACTTCCTACTTCTGCAGCCCAAATGCAGGGGGTTGACTAGAGCCTAAGTGGTGGCTTCTTCCTTCAGCAGCCCAGCGACAAAGCCACTCCAAATGCCGTGACAGGCACCAATTATTGGCACCAACTTTATTTTCACTTGAGGTAAGTCAGTGGGATTCTTCAGCATTGTAAGAGCAGATTTTAAACTAAATGAGGGGGGGGGGGGGGGGGAAGCCTACAGTCACCCAGGGGCGCACAGTTTGGTGTGGAGTACCCTTGAAGCATACCCTTGAAACAGGACATTTAGGAAATCCCAATACAGAGGCTTCAACAATGGTGCAAGAAAGCCAGAATGTTTATGGGGAGAACAGAGTAAAGGATACATATTAACCCTGTCAACTTCTAAGCAGCTTGTAGATGCAAGGAAAAAACACAATTTGATGTGTCTATATACAAATGCTAGAAGCCTAAAAATAAGATGGGAGAGTTGGAGTATATAGCACTAAATGAAGAGGCAGATATAATAAGCATCTCAGAGAACTGGTGGAAGGAGGACAATCAAAAGGACACTTTGTTAAAAGGGTACAAATTAAATTGCAATGATAGAGTGGATCAAATTGGAGGTGTATGTGTGTGTGTGGGGGGGGGGGTTGCGCTACATGTTAAAGAGGGAATTGAGTCAAACAAAATAAACATTCTACATGACACAGATAACAGAATGGAATCCTTATGGATAGAAATTCCATGTGTGAAGGGAAAGAGTATACCGGAAGAGCTGTACTACCATCCACCGGGACAGAACAGACACAGATGAAGAAATATTTACAGAAATTAGGAAAGATGGCAAATTGGGCAACAGTATAATAATGGGTAATTTCAATTACCCTAATCAAACGGAATAGGTAGAATGTATTATCAAACAATATATATCTCTTTCTACCTAATGTACAACCTGTTTGCAAGCAACTATGGCTGCCCCTAGGCAATACAATTTCCAGCAATCACACAATGTGGAGAAAAAAAGACATCAGGTATTACAGCACCACCTCTTTGTCAAAGGACAAGCCTTTTGTATAATGAGGGAACTGTATCAATCATGTGTCTTCAAAAAAAACTCCACAACATCACTCTTTTGCCACTGACTTAACCATGTACTATGCAAACATTCGAATTTAGACTTTATTATTTAGGTCTCCTTTACATTCGAATTTAGACTTTATTATTTAGGTCTCCTTTACAAATGTTTGCATAGTACATGGTTAAGTCAGCGGCAAAAGAGTGATGTTGTGGAGTTTTTTTTTGAAGACACATGATTGATACAGTTCCCTCATTATACAAAAGGCTTGTCCTTTGACAAAGAGGTGGTGCTGTAATACCTGATGTCTTTTTTTCTCCACATTGTGTGATTGCTGGAAATTGTATTGCCTAGGGGCAGCCATAGTTGCTTGCAAACAGGTTGTACATTAGGTAGAAAGAGATATATATTGTTTAATTTCAATTACCCCAATATTGACTGGATAAATGTTACATCACGGAGCACAAGAGAGGTAAAATTCCTAGATGTAATAAGTGACTGCTTCTTAGAGCAACTGGTCTAGGAACCAACAAGAGGGGGAGCTACTTTAGATTAATCCTTAGTGGAATGCAGGGCATAGCTCAAGAGGTAAAGGTGTTGGGTCCAATGGCAAACAGTGATCACAACATGATCACATTTGAGCTAATATCTGGAATGAAGTCACTAAGGAAATCTACTGTAGCAGCATGTAACTTTCAAAAGGGTGACTATGGTAAAATGAGGGAAATGGTTAAAAAGAAGCTAAAAGGATCGGCTGCAAAGGTTAGGACACTAAATCAGGTGTGGACGTTATTCAAAACATCTTGGAAGCCCAGACCAGATGCATTCCACGTATTTACAAAAGTGGAAAGAGAAAACGACAGCCAGCATGATTAAAAGGTGAAGTGAAAGAGGCTATTAGAGACAAAAGAATATCCATCAAAGAATGGAAAAAGGAACTGAATGAAGAAAATAAGAAACAACATAAGCACTGGCAAAACATTGATAAAGAAGGCTAAAAGAGAATATGAAGAGAAATTGCCACAGAGGGAAAAAAAAACCTCACAGTAACAACTTTTTCAGATACATCAGAAGCAGAAAGCCAGTGAGGGAGTCCATGGGACAGTTAGATCATGAAGGTGCAAAAGGGGCACTCAGGGAGGACAAGGCCATAGCGTTGAGACTGAATGAATTCTTTGCTTTGGTCTTTACAGAAGAAGTAAGAGATCTACCTGTACCAGAAATGGTTTTCAAGGGTGACGATGCAGAGAAACTGAAAAATCTTGGTGAATCAGGAAGACATACTAAGCCAAATCGACAAAATTAAAGAGTAGTAAATTACCTGAACCAGATTACATGCACCAAAGGGTACTGAAAGAACTCAAAACACGAAATTGATGACCTGCTGTTAGTACCTGAAGATTGGAGGGTGGCCAATGTAACGCCAATTTTTAAAAAGGGTTCCAGGGGTGATCCAGGAAATTACAGACTGGTAAGCCTGATATCGGTGCCGGGCAAAATAGTGGAAGATATTATAAAGAATAAAATTATGGAACACATAGATAAACATGTTTTAACTAGTAAAAAAGGCCCATTTCTGACACAAATGAAACGGGCGCTAGCAAGGTTTTCCTCTGAGTGTGTATGTTTGAGAGAGTGTATGTGAGAGTGACTGTGTGTGAGAGAGAGAGTGAATGTGCAAGTGTGTGTGTGAGAGAGAGTCTGGGTGCGAGTGTGTCTGTGAGAGATTGTGTGTGTGAGAATGAGAGTGTGCGCAAGTGCGTATGTGAGACACAGTGTGAGAGTGTGTTTCACACAGATACAGTGTGTGTGTGCGAGAGAGAGAGAGAGTGTGTGTGAGACACAGACTCTCTGTGAGACTGAGTGTATGAGACCAAGAGAGTGTGTGAGTGACTGTGTGACACATAGAGAGTGAATGTGATACAGTGTGAGACAAGAGTGTGTGAGAGACAGTGTGTGAGAGTGAGAGAGAGAAAGACATTGACTGAGAGAGAATGTGTGTGAGACAGAGTGTGTGTGTGACAGAGATATCTCCCCCCCTCTGGTTTCAGCCCCCCCCTCCCTCCCTCTGGTGTCAGCCCCCCCCCCCCCTCTCTCTCTGGTGTCTGAGCGTTACTGTGCAGGACGCTGAGCTCTGGCTGTGCTTCAAGGAACTGACCAATCCTATTTAATAGAATGCACCTCCAAAATTCTGAAGCCGAGAAACCTTGTGTGGTTGGTCACTTCTGCTTGTGACGAACCCGGAAGTATGTGATGTCAATTCAGGAGATGGATACAGAGAGCAGGAATGCCTCAGCCATGCAGTCAGCTTCAGAATGTTGGAGGTGCGTTTTATTATATAGGATGGGACAGAATCAGCAGGGATTCAGCCAAGGAAAGTCTTGTCTCACCAATTTGCTTTATTTCTTTGCAGATGTGAATAAACCTGTTGATAAAAGTCAGTCAGTTGATGTAGTGTATCTAGATTTTCAGAAAGTTTTTGACAAAGTCTCTCATGACAGACTCCTGAGAAAATTAGAGAGTCATGGAATAGCAAGCAATGCTCTGTTGTGGATTAGGAATTTGTTATTGGACAGAAAACAGAGGGTAGGGTTACATAGCCATTTTTCTAAGTGCAGGAGGATGAATAGTGGAGTGCCGCAGGGATTTAACGTATTTATAAATTGTCTGTTCTAACACGGCTGTAATCCGTTGGGTTGGTCGTGAGCCCTTGGGCCCTGGCCGAGGCCAAGGGGAGACCGATCCACCACCACACACCCCAGCTATCCAATACCCCTAAGCTACCCCTCCCCGCAGTCCCTCAGGAAGAAGGGAAATAGGCATACAGGCGGACCTCGCGGCCGAACCGGAACCCACGCACACAGAGCCACTCGTGCGAGCCTCATGGCTGAACTGAAACCCAATCACACACAGGGAGGAGTGAAAGAACCCAGAGGGCCCCCTGGGCCCCAAGATGCCAGACACGCGCTGAACACCAGCAATAGGGCAGAGGGAGAAACAAAGGACCAGAGCAGGCCACGCCCACCCAGGGGACTAGCGTAGGACAGGGGAACTAACACAGCAACCCCCCCCCCCCCCCCACCAGGGTAGGAAGCCCCAGGCAGAAGCCAGAGGAACCAGACACAAAAGGAAGGAAGAAAGCCTTTGCCTCAAACCCACTGTAGACAGAGGCAAACAGAACACAAAGGGTTAAGCTTGTAGAGCCAGCAGAGAGAGAGTTTCATAAATCAACAATCAATCAGAGAGAAGGCTTCCCTTCCCCAAAAGGGAGCAGGGCCGATACACACAGTACACAAAGGGTTAAACTCACTGAGCCAGCAGGCCAGGACACTGGGAAGAGAAATCCTAAAGCAAACAAAGGAGAGAGCCCAGAGCTCCAGAGGCTGAGCAATGCCCAGCCCCCACTAAACAAACAGCAGCTGACCCTGATTACAGAGCTACGCACATACACAGCAGCAGCTAACCCAGAGGGATGGAAAAGAATACTAACACAACACAGATCCCTGTCAGAACCTAGTGCATGTTCTGAGAGAAAACTATCAGGCTTTCCAGTTACCACCAAGCGTAAGTAACGCAAAAGCAGAGAAACTCTTCAGCTGCAGGCTAAAGTACTATCCCCTGACGTCAGCACAACCCCTGGCAGCCAATCAGAAGAGACGTCCCCCCCCTCCCCCTCAGCCAAACCGGCAGAATCATAACAACGGCTACCACACCTCTCTACTTATAAATTGCCTGGAAATCAGAACGAGTGAGGTGATTAAATTTGCAGATGACACAAAACTATTCAAATATGTTAAAACACATGCAGACTGTGAAAAATTGAAGAGACCTTAGGAAATTGGAAGACTGGGTATCCAAATGTCAGACTAAATTTCATGTGGACAAATGCAAAGTGATCCACATTGGGAAGAATAATCCAAATCATAGTTACCTGATGCTAGAGTCCATCTTGGAAGTCAACACTCAAGAAAACGATCTAGGTATCATTGTAGACAATACACTGAAATCTTTTGTCCAGTGTGTGGCGGTAGTCAAAAAAGCAAACAGGATGCTAGGAATTATTAGGAAGGGGATGGTAAATAAGACGAAGAATTCTATAATGTCTCTTATCGCTCCATAGTGAGACCTCACATTGAGTATTGCGTTCAATTCTGTTCGTTGTATCTCATAGAATTACAAAGTTCCATAGCTTACTATGGGACTAATTTTCAAAGCACTTAGACTTAAAAAGTTCCACTATGAAACTTTAAGCCTAAGTGCTTTGAAAATGCACCTCTATGTAACTTTGTAAGTCTAAAATGTTTTGAAAATATGAACTCATAGCAGAATTAGAAAAGGTTCAAAGAGCGACCAAAATGATAAACGGAATGCAATTCCTTTCATGTGAGGAAAGGCTAACGAGGTTAAGGCTCTTCAGCTTGGAAAAGAGATAGCTGAGGGGAGATATGATTGAGCTCTACAAAATCCTGAGTGGTATAAAACAAGTGGAAGTGAATCGATTTTTTTACTCTTTCAGAAGTAAAAAGACCAAGGGACACTCAATGAAGTTACATAGAAATATCTTTAGAACAAATAGGAGGAAATATTTTTTCACTCAACGAATAGTTAAGCTTAGGAACTCGTTGCCAAAGGATGCGGTAACAGCGGTTAGAGTATCTGAGTTTAAAAAAAGGTTTGGACAAGTTCCTGGAGGAAAAGTCCATAGTGTGCTATTGAGACAGACATGGGGAAGCCACTGCTTGCCCTGGGATTGGGAGCATGGAATGTTGCTGCAATCTGGGTTTCTGCCTGGATTGGCCACTGGTGGAAACAGGATATTGGGCTAGTTGGACCACTGGTCTGACCTAGTATGGCTATTCTTATGTTCTTAGAAGGAACACACAATGAATCAGTTTTATGAAGGGGGTGTTTTTATTCCAATACAGAAACTATTACAGCTTGCTGATGAGTAAACACAAACTAAGGGGTCCTTTTACTATGGTATGTTAATGGATTTAGTGCGCGCTAAATGCTAAGAAAGCCATTTTATACCTATGGGTTTCTTAGCATTTAGCGCACCTTAGTAAAAGGACCCCTAACTGTGTTCCCACAGAAAGAGTCTAAACAAGCTTAGGCTGTGCCTCACAGAAAGGGGTTTCCTTTCCTTCCTCAGAAAAAAAGGATGATGTTATAACAAAATGAACTGTTCTGACCCTAGTTAAATCAGGACTAGCTATTGTCTCTGGCTTTAAGTTCCATTTGTTCTCTTTTTTTTATTCTTATAATTTTACACTTATGACATTTAAGATTAATTATGGTCAGTATTTTTTTAAAGTTTTGCTTTGCATCTCACCCTCTATTTAAACTGCGCACGCACACACACACACACATACTTGGGAACAAAATATAAATGCAAAGAGAAAAGGATCATACTTTTGTTTACATTAACTCTTCCTACAATACTGCTGTCAGCATTGCTGCTTGAACCCAATCCAAGGCCGGCGCAACCCAGTAAGTGCGGTAAGCATGGCAGGGGGGGTGCTGACCTCTGGAGGGCACCACAAGCCATGCTTACTGCTGCTGGCAGCTCACAGTTCTAGCCCCAGCCCCTACCTACCACCCTCAGCTCCCGCGAAAGCCCCCTTTTTGTTCCTGCCGCCCTGTGTTTAAATCTGTTTTACCTCAAAGTCAAAGCCGAGCATCAGTGAAAGAAGCAGGCTCGCCTCGGGCCTTCCCTCCCCTCACAGTGTCCCGCCCTCATAGAAACAGGAAATTACATTAGAGGAAGGCGGGACACTGAGTGGGAAGGGAAGGCCCGAGGCGAGCCTGCTTCTTTCACTGCTGCTGCTGCAGCCGCTTTGACTTTGAGGTAAAACAGATTTAAACACAGGGCGGCAGGAACAAAAAGGTGCTGTCACAGGAGGGTGGGCAGGTGGGGGGCTGGGGTTGGAACTGGAACTAGCAGCAGCTGAGAAAGGGACTAAGGCTGGAACGAACTGCTGGACATGGATGGGAGGATAGAGGGCAAAGGAGAATTGCTGTACATGGACGGGAGAGGAGGGCAGAGGAGAGAAGAGAATCGCTGGAAATGAATGGGAGGGCAGGAGAGAGAAGAATCATGCTGGACATGAATGGAGGGGAGAGAGGAGAATCGTGCTGGACATGAATGGAGGGGAGACAGGAGAATTGTGCTGGGCATGGATGGATGGAGGGGAGGGGAAAGAGGACAGTCACTGGACATGGATGGATGGCGGGGAGGGCAGGGAAGAGGGAAGACAGAGGAAGGAGATGCACGTGGATGGAGGAGAGGGAAGACAGAGGAAGGAGATGCACGTGGATGGAGGAGAGGGAAGACAGAGGAAGGAGATGCACATGGATGAAGGAGAGGGAAGACAGAGGAAGGAGATGCACATGGATGGAGGGGATAGGAGAAATGCTGGATATGGCTGGAGGGGAGGGGAGAAATGCTGTACATGGATGGAAAGAAGGGAAGAGAAAGGAAGTGAGATGAACATGGATGGAAGGGAGGAGAGGGGAGAAATGCTGGACATGGATGGAGGGAAGGGAAGAGAGGAAGGAGATGCATATGGATGAAGATGAAGGAAAGGGAAGAGAGGAAACTGCACATGGATGGTGAAAATAGGCAAAAGCTAGATCCACTCTATACCTCCTCCAGTGAAGTATGCGGAGGACCCAGCTTTTACTTATGGATGTAGGGCAAAAAATGACGAAGAAAGGAAGAAAGAAAGAAATGGAAAGGTAACACTGGAAATGGAGTTAAGAGAACAGATAGAGAGCAGCAGAATCACTGGGACCAACATGATCAGAAAAACAAAGTCACCAGACAACAAAGGTAGAAAAAAATCATTTTATTTTCATTTTAGTGTTTGGAGTATGTTCAATTTGAGAATCTACATATGCTGTCTTATTTTGCACTGTATAGGAGGAAACGTGTCTTTCTGTTTTTCTAGTATTGTGCTGCATGCAGAGTCTAGCTTCTTAGGATTTCAGGTTAATTTTTGAAGATTTTGCATTGATTACGTAACCGTTTTTTCCGGAGAGTTGTTTTGTAGCTTTGCAGAGCTATCATTGTCTCTTATCTGAGAAGACACAGCGTTTCACATACCTATGGACTGTGACATCCTTTGGATTCAAGTTTCCTTTTCATTCACTTCAGTTCAACAGAGTTGTTTTGACCCCTGAGGCAGGCCTACATGCCGAAACACTGCTGAGTTGGGTTATTTTATATGACTACTACAATAAAGATCCCCGCATATTTTAACATCCTCCTGGTATCCGCCTCACTTTTTTGCTTTGTTGCTCATGATTGTGTGAGGTTTTGTTTCCCTCCTTTTTTCTTTGACTGCCTGTTTATATGCACCATGGCTGGTAAAAGGGGGTGTGGCTACTGTAGGGGCTGAGCCATTGTGATCCCGCCCCTAAGGTTACCCATAATGAGTACCAGTACCTTTTTTGCCTACAAAAAAAGCACTGCAGGTGTCTGGTAATGGAGGAGTTTGTGTTGCTCTCAGAGGGGAGGGGAGAGAGGTGCTAGACGAGGGAAGGGAGGAGAAAGGAGAGAGAGAGGAGATGCTGGATTGGTAGGGTGCGCCAACTAATAGGTTGCAGGGGGGCACCAGAAACCCTAGCGCCGGCCCTGACCCAATCTATGCTTCCACAGTTATGGGGTGCAACTGAAGACTCAACCCTAACATTAAGCAGCTCTGCTACACATATACGTGCAATCCACAGCTCATTCATGTATACAAGTACACTACACTTCATTCTATCTAGATTTACATTAACAAGAAGTTCACCATATCTGGATAAATCTATCTTCTGTAAATCAAATGGAAGGGAATGGGACTTAATATACCGCCTTTCTGTGGTTTTTCCAACTACATTCAAAGCAGTTTACATTATATATGGGTACGTATTTGTACCTGGGACAATGGAGGGTTAAGTGACTTGCCCAGAGTCACAAGGAGCTGCAGTGGGAATTGAACCCAGTTCCCCAGGATCAAAGTCCGTTGCACTAAGCAGTAGGCTACTCAGCTGCAGGATACACAATAGCTGGATTGAGTTTGGGAAACTCAGGGATGGGGGAAATGGGATAGAAGGCACTGAAAATGAGGACATTGAAAAAATACCACCTAGAAAGGCCTTGATGTCACCCATTTTAGATAAACAGTACACTATTGTACTAGACTTTGGGAGGCTTCTGGTAACTTCAACCAACTGTTGCAAGTAACTAGCACCAATGAGCTGCAAGAAATTTATGAAAACTGAGTAATGAAAACCTGAAGCATATTACAATTTCTCTCAAAAGAGATGTTATTTCTAATTTGCTAACATAAATTTAATAATAACCACCTTTACAAAATGTCTGGGAAATACAAGATATGTTAAATTGAATGTATTGATCTCTCAAATATTTTGCTTTTCCCAGAGGAGTAACCTCATTCGTGTGGGAGATATTTACCTGCCCTGGAGTTTGAATAAAATTTTGCAATGAAAAGACATCATCTTATTAGATCCAAGCTACAAAATACATTTCGGATCCACATAGAGCAAATGATGCAGTGAATGAGGGTACAGAGTTTAGTTCAAGAAGACAATACATAAAAACAAAGCCTAGCAGCCCCACAACCCCAGAGCTCACCTAAATGGCTACGAAAGTGTTTAACAAACTCAATCCCTTCCTCTATTTTCTTCCAGAATTTGACATGTCCATCATGGCTGGCAGTAATTACAAAATCTGTCCTGCAGATAAAGAAAAAAATAAAATAAACATCTGAAATTTTATTAAGACCAAGTTACAAACTAGGAAAAGCAAAACTTAAAGGGCACTGTAAATTTCAATATACTGGATTAGAACTGAAAAGACCTTATATGATTTGTGTGACAGAAGCTTGTGGTGCCCATCTTTGTCCTGAAACGACTGGTAGTCCAACATATTTAGCAGCATTTAGTACTACGGTTTCAGAAACATCTGATGAAGTCTCTTCTGATGCAGATGCACTCCCATTAGAGTCTGATATCTGATCATCTTCCATATTAATATTCTCTTGCTTTGTTAGTAGGAATATATTCTGCAGCACCAGGATTTAGTTCAGTGAGAAGTGTGATCTCTTTCAAAAGGATAACTTGAATGTACTACTGCAAGAACAGTTTTTCTCTTCTCAATTACCTTTTTTTTTTTCCATCTAATGGTATTTCCTCTCTGAGTAGCATCTTCAGAGTCTTTTTTTTTTTTAAATTTAAGTAGAGATGTATTGTATCCATACAGGTTCAACATATCCAGATCTAACGTCCTAGGAGGACCACCATCTCTCTCAGGTCTCACAATATATACTAGCATATTATCACTGAATTGCTTTTTTAGAATGTGAACTACTGGGGCCCATTTGTCTCACATCTTACAAATCATTACTCCACCTCCTTCTGTAATAAAGGATTCACATAATTTTGCAACCCATTAGGGCTTCTAAGCTTCTTTGGTAGCTAAATCATAGCAAATCACAGTCATCTTAATTCTTTCACAGAGTCATCAAGGAGGGAATTCTATAAACAGAGCTCAAAAATGGGTGCTGAAAAAAAATGGTTGATAAGCACTATTCTTTAAAGGGTGCGCACCTTTTACAAAATGGCACGTAGTGACGATTCCCATGCCTAATTTTGGACGCCAGACTTACGCTTGCTGACTCTTGGTGTAAATGCTTACCACTATACTATAACTAAAATGCGTAACTTTTTGTGACATTCCTGACAAGCTCATGCCCCTCCCATGGACACACCCCCTTCTGGGATATGACCTATAGGAGTTAGGTGCCCTGGCCTTATAGAACAGTGCTGTCAGATGTGCATGCAAATTTTAATGCGCGCCAATTATCAATAATTGGTTGTTGGCACCCAATTATTGATGGTTAAGAGCTCTTAAACCAATTAACTGTGCGCATATCTTGGCAGCATGCCTAACATTTGGGTGCCATATATAGAATCCAGGGGCAAGTGTATATTACTCCTGGGGGAATTCTGCATTACTGCACAATGCAGAATTCCCCACCTCTGCAGACTGCACAAAATTCTGCCTTTCCTGTACAGTCTGCTTTCTGACTGCCTCCCTCCCTACACACTCACTGCTCCAGTTACGGCGGCAGGCAGCAGCGGTAAAACGCATGCAGGCTCGGTCCTTCTCTCTCTCTCAGCTGTGGTCCCGCCCTCATTTCCTGTTTCCGCTGCCTGCCACCGTAACCCAGACTTGGTAAGTGAAGATGACTTTTAAACATCGGAGGGAGGGGGCCTGGAACTGGGAGGGAGAAAGAAGGAAGGGAGGGACGATGACCCTGGAACTGGGAGGGAGGGGTCTCAGCGATGAGAGGGAGGGCTGCGGGACGTGGAGCGTGCAGCTGTGGCGAGTGTCCCATCGGGGAGGAGGTTGGGTGAGGGGGCTCTGGGTGGGGGACGGGGTCCAGTGGCAACTCGAGAGGGGGAGTGTCCATCGGGGAGGAAGGTGGGTGAGGGGGGCTCTGGGTGGCAGACGGGGTCCTGCGGCAACTCAAGAGGGGGGAGGGAGAGAGCAGACGCTCCAGCGGCGACTCGGTGGCGAGCGGGGGGAGATGGTGGGGTCCTCCAGGTCCAGCGGCGAGGTGTCGGGACGGGAGAGGGTGGGGGGGGGTCCAACGGCGACTCGGGAGGGAGTCGGTCAGGGAGGAGGGTCAGGGACCAAACTGGGAGGGCAGAGGGAGGCCGGCGGGATGGCTTGCGTGCAGCTGCGGGTAGTGTCCATCATGGATCAGGGTGGGTGAGGACTGTGGCCGGGGGACGGGGTGCAGCCGTGACTCGGGAGGGGCGAGGGAGAGAGCAGCGTGTCCAGCGGCGACTCGGAGTGACTGGCAACTAGTAGTAACTCTGCTGTGTCCCCTTCCCTCTCAGTGTTCCGCCCTCGACGTCATTACGTTTGGACGCGAGGGCGGGACAGTGAGACAGCTGCTTACAGCCAGCACGAACCACCTATGAACCCTTCAGTGCCACGGAAGTCAGCTTCAGAACGCTGGAGGTGGAAATTATTATATAAGTACTAAGTATTGCCATACTGGGACAGACCAAAGGTCCATCAAGTGCAGAATCCTGTTTCCAACAGTGGCCAATCCAGGACACAAGTACCTGGCAAGATCCCAAGTACAATACATTTTATGCTGCTTATCCTAGAAATAAGCAGTGGATTTTCCCCAAATCATTTTAATACTGGCTTATGGACTTTTCTTTTAGGAAGCCATCCAAACATTTTTTAAACCCCACTAACTGCTTTTACTACATTCTCTGGCAATGAATATAAGAGTTTAATTACATGCTGAGTAAAGAAATATTTTCTTTGATTCGTTTTAAATTTACTACTTTGTAGCTTCATTGTGTGCCCCCTATTCCTAGTATTTTTGTAAAGAGTAAACAAGCGAATCATGTCTACCCGTTCCATTCCACTCATTATTTTATAGACCTCTATCATATCTCCCCTCAGCCATCTCTTCTTGAAGCTGAAAAGCCCTAGCCACTTTAACCTTTCCTCATAGGGAAGTCGTCCCATCCACTTTATCATTTTTGTCACCCTTCTCTGTACCTTTTCTAATTGCACTATATCTATTTTGCAGTGACCAGAATTGCACACAGCATTCAAGCTGTGGTCACACCATGGAGCGATACAAGAGGCATTATAACATCCTCATTTTTGTTTTCCATTCCTATCTTAATAATACCTAACATTCTATTTGCTTTCTTAGCCACCACTGCTGCACTCTGAGTGGAGGGTTTCAACATATCATCAATGATGACACCTAGATCCCTCTCCTGGTCGGTGACTCCTAATGTGGAACCTTGCATTACATAGCTATAGTTCGGGTTCCTCTTTCCCATATGCATCACTTTGCACTTGCTCACATTAAAAGTCATCTGCCATTTGGAGCCCAGTCTTGCAAGGTCCTCTTGTAATTTTTCACAATCCTCTTCCGATTTAACAACTTTGAATAATTTTGTGTTGCCAGCAAATTTAGTTATCTCACTAGTTACTCCCATCTCTAGATCATTTATAAATATGTTAAAAAGCAATGGTCCCAGCACAGACCCCTGGGGAACCCCACTATCTACCCTTCTCCATTGAGAATACTGACCATTTAACCCTACTCTCTGTTTTCTATCTTTTTTTTTTTTTTTTTTTTTTTGCAAGAAGTCTTTATTAACCATTGAAACAGCACAATGGAACCACAAAAACTATCAAAGTACAACATGCTTATTCTAATATAAGATTCTACCCATACAGCTTATAAGAGTACATTCAATCGTTTCAATAGAACTATATCATCAACAATAAACTTCAGGTTTTTATCCATTTTTCAAGAAAACAAAGATTTCTCCACCCAACCTCCCCTCCCCCTCCCCCTCCCCCCAGGTGGACACTACTGGGCACTGCCCCTCATGGCATTCAATGTATTTAACACCTAGATTTATAGAGCATCAAAAGGGACGGGTTCCCAAACTGAACGCCACTTAACCATTTGTTGTTTACGCTCCGCCACTAGTCTCTCCATTTCCCGAACATATCTCAACTTATTAAGCCATCGAGATAAAGATGGAACCCCCTCCTTTCGCCAATGTGCCGCCACAACGACCCTTGCTGTGCCAACCGCATGTTGAACTAGGGTCTGCTGATGTGACAGTAAGCCTGCGGTCCTAGCTGAAAACAAGAACACCTCAGGGGCCCATGGCACAACACACCCCATCCAGTGCTGTAGCCTAGAATGTACAGCTTTCCAAAATGCCCGAATTTTGATACAGCTCCACCATATGTGCCCCATTGTACCTTTGTGACCACACCTTCTCCAGCACATGTCCGAAGAGGACGGAAAGATCCTCTGCAGACGGGCCGGCGTAAGGTACCATCGATATAATACTTTAACCGCGTTCTCTTGCAGAGGAACATGAACTGATACCCGCATCACTGCTTTTTCTATTCTCTCCCACTCGGACTCTCCCAACTGCACACCCAGTTCCCGCTCCCAGACACTCCTATGCTTTCCACAACCGGAAGCCTGATAACTTAGGATACGGTACAAGGAACCTATCAAACCCCGGGAAGATTCAAACTTTTCACATATCTCCTCCAGATCAATTTTCTTACGCTGCATTACCTCTCGCACCGCCTTACTCTTGAGAAGGGATGCCAACTGGCAATAGGCAAACTCATCGCCCTCTACCCCTGGGTAACTATCCCACAGTGCATTAAAGGGCAACAGTGAATCCGCTTCAAACAGCTGGCCCCATGTTCTCACCCCCAAATCACGCCATTTAGTGAAAATCCCCTTTACTATGCCAGGTAAGAATAAGGGATTAAATGCAATTGGAGTGTACCTGGTCAATACACATTGTCTCTTAGGAAACAAACTATCCCAATAGTGAAGTGTAACAGCTATGGAGGGGCAAGCTCGTTCAGCCAGATTTCTAAAGGGCCGTGGTAGCCACATTATGGCACTCAGTGGCTGGTCACCCATCGAATGTTGTTCAATATGCACCCATTGGCGATCTGGATAGTCTTGGTACCATTCTAGTGCTGCTTTCCCTTGTGCTGCCTTATAGTACCAAGTAAGATTGGGTACCTCCAACCCCCCTTTCTTCCTGTCCCTATATAATAGCGATCTCGCCAACCGCGGACGTTTGCCTGCCCAGATGAATCTCACCAATCTGTCTTGCAGAGTAGCCAAGAATCGCCTGGGCATTATCACAGGCAGCGTCTGAAAGAGGTACAACAATCTGGGCAATATGTTCATTTTAAGAATGGCTATTCTACCGAACCACGAAGTTCCCAGCTCTCCCCATCGCTCCAAATCCTCCATGATGGTTTTACCCAACCCCCTGTAATTTACATTAAAGAGTTCCGACATTTCCCTTGTAAGCATCACCCCCAAGTACCTAATCTGTTTGGGGGCCCAACTAAACGGGGATGAAGCTTTCAAGGACTCCACCACCTCATCAGTGAGTGTTACGTTCAGAGCCTCTGATTTTGCCATGTTGACCCTGAAGCCCGACACTACAGAATATTCTCTTATCATCTGCTCGAGATGTGGGATAGTGGATTGAGGGCGAGTAACAAACAGCAACACATCGTCTGCAAAGAGGGCCATTTTATGGGTTCTATCTGCTATTTTAGCTCCTGAAATATTAGGGTCCAACCTCATCTGGGCCGCAAAGGGCTCCATCACCAATGCAAACAGCAAGGGCGACAGGGGACAACCCTGCCTAGTCCCTCGATGCAGCGTGAACAGCTCTGAATTTCCACCATTAACCCGAACACAAGCCCTTGGGGACTCATAAAAGGCCTGAATCCACCTGCAAAACTGTGTTCCAAACCCCATATTCTCCATTACTCCATACATGAAGGGCCAGTGGACCCGGTCAAAGGCTTTTTCCGCGTCAAGACTTAAGAGACAAAGCGGCTTCTTATTTAATTTTGCCAAGTACATAATATCAACCACCCTTCTAATATTATCCATCGCTTTGCGATAAGATACAAAGCCCACTTGGTCTGGATGTATAAGAACTGGAAGGATTGGGGCCAAGCGATTAGCCAGAACCTTAGCCAGAATTTTGACATCAGTATTTAATACCGATATGGGTCTATAAGATCCGCATTCAAGATGATCTTTGCCCGGCTTGGGTAATACAGCTATCCACGCTTCCATCATTGACTGAGGCAATGATCCCCCTTTCCCAATTTGATTAAACAAGTCTGCTAGGAGCGGAGATAGCTCGGGGGCGAACTTCCTATAGAACTCTTTAGGCAACCCATCCAAGCCAGGCGATTTACTCAATGGCAAACTGCTGATTGCCTCCTGAATTTCTTTGGGAGTAACCATTTCATTTAGTAATGCCTGTTGTTGGGAGCTCAGAGAAGGTAGTTCACTATCCCTTATATATTGATCTATGGATTCCAGGGAAGGGCTAATCTCCTGAGCGTACAAATCCTGATAGAATTCCCCAAATCTTTTTCGTATTTGCTCAGATGTACCGAGCTCGCCCCCGCCCGAATCCCGTATCTTTAAAATAGCCCGGTCAACTTTTTGTCTGCGTAACCTTATGGCAAGGAGACGCCCCACCTTGTTGGCATGCTCGTAGGAATTCACCCTGTTCTTATTTTGTAGCATACTAAGTTGCTCAGAATATACAGAATCTAGCCACGCTCTCTGATTACTAAGCTCACTCAGAACCCGCTCTGACCCATTTGCCTTATGCTGTTCCTCCAGAAGACGGATATTCTCCATACATTTTGCTATCTGCGCTTTACGGGCCTTTGATTTTTTACTGGCTACTTGAAGAAAGTAGCCCCGGGAAACCGCCTTCATAGCATCCCAAACAATGCTGAGCGAGGGTCCCGATTCCAAGTTAAACTCAAGATACTCTTTCAGCATTTGTTTATATCCTGCCACCACTTCCCCCTCCTGTAAAAGACCCACATTCATTGTCCATCTTCTATCTTTGTTTTCAGCCCTAATAGTTGGCAAAGTAACCCATATTGGGGCGTGATCCGATAGGGTCACACTGCCGATCCCTGCGTCAGGTCCCCGTTCCACTAAAGTGGCATCCAAGAATAGATAATCAATACGGGAATAGGTTTTATGCACTGCGGAATAGAATGTATAATCTCGTACCCTCTGGTGTTTTACTCTCCACATATCCACCGTACCCAAGGAGTTTGCTAAAGATCTTAAAGCCAGGGAATCCCTCTGCCCTTCATTTCTATTAGGGCCTGATCGGTCAAGTCCGGGGTTCATCACAGTATTGAAATCCCCTCCTATTACCAGAGAACCCTGCGCAAAAATGGCCAGAGAGTTTTTAACCCTTTCCAAGAACTCTGCCTGCCCCGTGTTAGGCGCATAAATGGACACTAGAGTAAGATCTACTTGGTCAATTTTTATATGCAAAAAAATATAACGGCCTCCTATGTCCCTTTTTACCTTAATCACCTGTGCGCCCACTGCAGCCTGAATTAGGATCGCTACTCCAGCTTTCTTTGATCCCGCTGCAGAGGCGAAATACGCCACCAGGTAGTCCGAGTAGGAGAGAAGTCTTTCATATCTGCCCGCCAGGTGTGTCTCCTGAAGGAGAACCACATGAGGCCCTAACTGCCTCAACTCTTTATAGAGCTTTTGTCTTTTCTGTGGCATGTTCAGGCCTTTCACATTATAGGAAAGAATCTTTAAGTCAGTACCCATCCTAGTATGTTGTGAACAAGCTTGTCGGCCCCTGCCCGTCTCGACAACTCTGCAAAGTGCCACATTACTTTGTACCCATTTTTCCCAGTAGTGACCTGCCCCCTCCCCTTATTATAGCCAATCTCCCGCCCTCCCCTCCCAACCCTCTTCCCCTGTGATCCCCTTATGCCCAACCCCATGAACTTCACCCACCAGCCAGAACCTTAAGGTCCTGAGTGGGAGGACTCCTCAACGTGCCCCAGCAAACACCAAATGATCCCCCAAACCCTCACAACATTCAGCCCCCCCCTTCTATTTTTACCATCATCCAGTCCCCCTTCTGCTCTCCTCCCTCTTAAATCCAACCCAGATTCATACCAGTTCAACTCCCACATTACATCCTAAAGCAATAACATAGGCAGCACCTGGCAACAGATTTAACAGCCCAGAAGTCATTACCAACAACACAATGTCATATCAGTCAGGTTCGCAGCTTAGCGTCTTGCTTCTTGGATTTTTGAGGCACTCTCTTCTACTGCTGCAATTTTTCTCGCGTTGCGGAGGCCATGTCCCCTGCAGGTATAGCTTGGGTGGTCAAACCAGCTTCATGCAAGAACTTCCACACCTCATCCAGCCGACGAAACCGGTGCTGCTTGCCTTTAAATTCCACACTCAGGGCAAAGGGAAAGTTCCACCTATAGGATATCTTCTCCTTCTGCAAAATTTCCAGCCCGGGTCTCATCGCTCGCCTCTGTGTTAATGTAAACAGCGATAAGTCCTGGTAGACTGAGACTCTGGCCTCATTATATTCCACTGGCGGATTTTGGCGCGCTTTTTGCCATATTTTTTCTTTAAGCGTGTATGATGAAAATCTCACCACTATGTCTCTGGGTCTATTGTCTGTTGGTTTCCTGAGAGCTCTGTGGGCCCGGTCAAATATAAGATCTGCTGACTCCAATTGCTCTCCCAGTAGCTTCTCACATATCGAACGCACAAGTGTGGGCACGTCTTCCATGTTGCCATTTTTGGGGACTCCACGAAATCTAAGATTTTGACGTCTCCCGCGATTTTCCAGATCGTCTAGTTTATATTGCAGTTCTTCAGACTGTTCGTTTAGTTTTGTAAAACGGGCCTCTGCCGCCTCTGCTCTCTCAACTTGTTCGTCCACGCGCTCTTCCAGCGTCTCGACCCTGCCCCCTAGTTCACGGAGATCGAGGCTAATGGCGTCCACGTGGTCAAGAATTTCTTGTTTAGAGGCCTTGATCTCTGCTCTTATTTCCTTGAGACATTTGGCCAGCTCTTTGGGTAATACGGCGCTTAGGGCAGTTCTACGCACCTCGGCGCTAGAGGCAGCTGACTCAGAGCCGGAGGAGTTTCCCGGATCAGGCGACACGCGCCTCGAGCGGTTTTTCGCCCCTTGTCTCGTCGAGCTCCGCTCTCCTTCTCTCGACTGGGAGGCTGTTGTTTTGCTCATTCTGTGCTCAGGATCTCGTCGCGTCTTCAGAGACCGGTCCCACCACTTCTGCAGAACTGGATGACCGCAAATGAAGCGATTTTTAAGCGGGTAAGCGCGGAGC
Source organism: Microcaecilia unicolor (assembly GCF_901765095.1). Classification (NCBI taxonomy): domain Eukaryota; kingdom Metazoa; phylum Chordata; class Amphibia; order Gymnophiona; family Siphonopidae; genus Microcaecilia; species Microcaecilia unicolor. The sequence continues at coordinate 108,542,641 of NC_044032.1, read as the reverse complement.
TAAGGGCTCAGGCAACCATTCAGGTCCGTGACGTCACCGGAAGTCTCTGTTTTCTATCTTTTAACCAGTTTTTAATCCACAGTATTACATTACCTCCTATAACCATGACTCTCCAATTTCCTCTGGAGTCTTTCATGAGATACTTTGTCAAATGCCTTTTGAAAATCCAGATACACAATATCGACCAGCTCACTTTTATCCATATGTTTATTCAGCCCTTCAAAGAAATATAATAGGATTGATGAGGCAAGATTTCCCTTTACTAAATTCATGCTGGCTTTGTCTCATTAATCCATGCTTTTGAATATGCTCTGTAATTTTATTCTTTATAATAGTCTCTATCATTTTGCCTGGCACCAATGTCAGGCTTACCAGTCTATAAATTCCCGGATCCCTTTTTAAAATCATAGTTACAATGGCCACCCTCCAATCTTCCGAAACCATAACTAACATTACTAACAATAGTTCTGCAAGTTCATTTTTCAATTCTATCAGTACTCTGAGATGAATACCATCTGGTCCAGGCGATTTGCTACTCTTCAGTTTGTCAAATTGCGCCATTACATCTTCCAGGGTTATAGAGATTTCATTCAATTTCTCTGAGTCGTCAGTTTTGAATATCTTTTCTGGCACGGGTATCTCTTCCAAATCCTCCTTGGTGAAGACCAAAGTAAAGAATTCATTTAATCTCTTCGCTACGGCTTTGTCTTCCCCGAGTATCCCCTTTATCCCTTGGTCATCTAGCAGTCCAACCGATTCTTCTGCCGGCTTCTTGCTTTTAATATACCTACAAAAATGTTTACTATGTGTTTTTGCCTCCAGCGCAATTTTCTTTTCCAAAGTCCCTCTTTACCTTCCATATCAGCGCTTTGCATTTCACTTGCCATTCTGAACAAATTCTAAATCATCCTCTACATCTAGCAAGCACAATTCTTTTAGGGAAGGTAAAATTATGTATAATCATACCTGATAATTTTCTTTCCATTAATCATAGCTGATCAATCCATAGACTGGTGGGTTGTGTCCATCTACCAGCAGGTGGAGATAGAGAGCAAACTTTTGCCTCCCTATATGTGGTCATGTGCTGCCGGAAACTCCTCAGTATGTCGATATCAAAGCTCCATCCGCAGGACTCAGCACTTAGAGAATTACACCCACGAAGGGACACTCTGCCCAGCTCACCACCGCCGAAACGGGGGAGGGGAATCCGTCCAGCTCATCCCCGCGGAGCGGGGGAGGGACACCACACCCGCCGATGCGGGGGGATCTGGCTTATCCTGCAACCGCAACCGCGGGAGGAGCTGACTGACCCCAACACCGCCGAAGCGGGAGGGGTACAAAACTGCCCTACAGCCGCACGAAGCGGGAGGGAGTGCCGGCAGAATTTTAAGTCTCAATCCAGCCCCGTAAAACGGAGGGGAGAGGAATGCAGCAGCTCACTGTAACACAAACTCGTCTTAACTCTTGAAGAATCCAAGTGAAAAAACTTGAACACGAAGTCTTTCTGAAGTAACTGAAGACTAAACTTGAACCTGAAATGCAACCAGAATAAAAACAATACAGATATCTGGGAGGGGCCATGGATTGATCAGCTATGATTAATGGAAAGAAAATTATCAGGTATGATTATACATAATTTTACCTTCCATATCATCAAGCTGATCAATCCATAGACTGGTGGGATGTACCGAAGCAGTACTCACCCAGGGCGGGACATAGAAATCCCTGACCGCAACACTGAAGCTCCAAACCGGGCCTCCGCCCGAGCAGCCACAGTCAAGCGGTAATGCTTGGAGAATGTATGGGCCGAAGCCCAAGTTGCCGCCTTGCATATCTCTTCCAAGGAGACGGAACCGGCCTCTGCCATCGAGGCCGCCTGAGCTCTTGTAGAGTGAGCCTTCAGCTGGATAGGCGGCACCTTCCCCGCGGCCACATAAGCCGCTGCAATGGCTTCCTTGACCCATCTTGCCACTGTAGGCTTAGCAGCCTGCAGACCCCTACGAGGACCTGTATACAGGACAAACAGATGATCCGATTTCCGGAAATCATTGGTCACTTCCAAGTATCTGATGATGACTCGTCTCACATCCAGATATTTAAGAGCAGAGTACTCCTCTGGGTAGTCCTCCCTACGAAAGGAAGGGAGACATAGCTGCTGATTCACATGGAAGCGAGAAACAATCTTGGGCAGGAAGGAAGGCACTGTGCGAATAGTCACTCCTGCCTCAGTGAACTGTAGAAAAGGCTCTCGACACGAGAGCGCCTGGAGCTCGGAAACTCTTCTGGCTGAAGTGATAGCCACCAAAAAGACTGCTTTCAACGTCAGGTCTTTCAGAGATGCCCTTGACAAGGGTTCAAACGGCGGCTTCTGCAATGCTCTTAGCACCAGGTTGAGATTCCACGCAGGCACCACTGAGTGCAGAGGAGGGCGCAGGTGATTAACCCCCTTGAGAAAGTGCACCACATCTGGCTGCGAAGCCAGGGAAGCACCCTTCAGGCGGCCCCTGAAGCAAGCCAGAGCCGCTACCTGGACCTTAAGGGAACTGAGCGACAGGCCTTTGTCCAGACCTTCTTGCAGGAACGTCAACACTGAAGAAATTGGAGCAGTGAAAGGAGAAAGAGAGCCTGCTTCACACCACGCTGCAAAGATACGCCAAACCCTGGCGTAAGCAGTAGAAGTAGAGCGTTTCCTCGCTCTCAGCATAGTGGCGATGACCTTGTCTGAGAAGCCCTTCTTCCTCAGACGCTGCCGCTCAATAGCCAGGCCGTAAGACCAAAGGGGGAGGGATCCTCCATCACCACGGGACCCTGATGTAACAGGCCCTGCTCCACTGGCAACCGCAGAGGATCGTCGACTGAGAGCCTGATCAAGTCCGCATACCAGGGACGCCTGGGCCAATCCGGACCCACCAGGATTATCCTGCCGGGATGCTTTGCCACCCGGTCTAGTACCCTGCCCAACATGGGCCAGGGCGGGAACACATAGAGAAGCTCTTGTGTCGGCCATTGTTGGAGAAGAGCATCTACTCCCAGGGATCGAGGGTCCCGTCCTCTGCTGAAGAAGCGCGGCACTTGGCAATTGGCCGATGACGCCATCAGATCTAGGCTCGGCTGGCCCCAGCGCTTCGTGATGTCCAAGAACGCCTGAGCAGATAGCTGCCACTCTCCGGGCTCCAAGGTATGGCGACTGAGAAAGTCCGCCTTGACATTCATGACTCCGGCAATGTGGGCCGCTGACAGCTGTTCCAGGTTCACTTCCGCCCACTGGCATAGACTCATAGCTTCCTTGGCTAGAGGGGCGCTCTTGGTACCTCCCTGGCGGTTGACATAGGCCACAGCCGTGGCATTGTCCGACAGGACCCGTACAGGCTTGAACACCAGTACCGGGATGAACTCCAAAAGCGCCAACCGAATGGCTCTGAGTTCCAGGAGGTTGATAGACCACTTTGCCTCTGCAGGAGACCAGAGCCCCTGCGCTGTCCTTCCCAAGCAGTGGGCTCCCCAGCCCGATAACGAGGCGTCCGTCGTGACGACAATCCACTCTGGGGACACCAGAGGCATTCCCGCAGACAACTTGTCTGTCTGCATCCACCAGCTCAGCGCCTTGCGCACTGCTGGATCCAAGGGAAGACGCACAGCATAATCCTCCGACATCGGAGTCCAGCGCTGCAGCAGAGAGTGTTGTAGTGGTCTCATATGAGCCCTGGCCCAGGGCACTACTTCCATCGTGGCCGTCATAGAGCCCAACAGCTGCACATAGTCCCAAGCCCGAAGAGGAGAGGCTACTAGGAACTGGTCCACCTGAGCCTGAAGCTTGACAATCCGATTGTCTGGCAGGAACACTCTGCCCACTTGGGTGTCGAATCGAACTCCCAGATACTCCAGGGACTGAGTCGGGCGCAGCTGGCTCTTCTCCCAGTTGATGATCCATCCCAGGGAGCTCAAAAGAGCAACTACCCGGTCCACAGCTTTGCCGCACTCTGCATAAGAGGGGGCTCGGATCAACCAGTCGTCCAGATAAGGATGGACTTGTACTCCTTCCTTTCGCAGGAAGGCCGCTATGACCACCATTACCTTGGAAAAGGTCCGCGGAGCAGTAGCCAACCCGAACGGGAGGGCTCTGAACTGGAAGTGTCGGCCCAGGACTGCAAAACGCAGAAAGCGTTGATGAGGAGGCCAGATGGGAATATGCAGGTACGCTTCCTTGATGTCCAAGGATGCCAGGTACTCCCCTGCCTTCACTGCCGCTATAACAGAGCGGAGAGTCTCCATGCGAAAGTGCCGCACTTTCAAGGCCCGATTGACCCCTTTGAGGTCGAGGATAGGCCGGACCGAACCTCCTTTCTTTGGTACCACAAAGTAAATGGAGTAACGCCCCTTGCCAAGCTGACTTTCTGGCACCGGAACGACCGCACCCAGGCGGATCAGATTGTCCAAAGTCTGCTGCACTGCCACAGCTTTGACCGGAGACTTGCAGGGAGAGAGTACAAACCCGTCTCTTAAGGGTCGGCAGAACTCCAGCTTGTAGCCGTCTCTGATGACTTCCAGCACCCAAGCGTCTGAAGTTATTGTGGTCCACTCGCCCAGAAACGAGGACAGCCGTCCTCCAATCTGCACTGGGGCGTGGACCAATACCCCGTCATTGGGTACGAGACCCTGGGGGAGGACCGGAGGGAGCACCTCCGGGACGGCGGTCTCTGCGAAAGGAATGCTGCTTGGGGGAGAAATTCCTCTTAAAGGAAGTGGGGGCAGAAGCACCCGACCTGCCCGGGCGGTACCGACGGGCTTCCTGAAACCGTCCTCTGGAGGTACCGGGACGAGCACTCGCCCGAGCCCTGACCTCCGGCAACTTCTTGCCCTTAGACGTGCCGAGATCAGTCACGATTTTGTCCAGCTCGACCCCAAAGAGCAGCTTGCCTTTAAAAGGCAATCTAGCCAGGCGGGATTTTGAGGCGTGGTCAGCAGACCAATGTTTCAGCCAAAGCCACCGCCGCGCAGAGACAGTCTGAGCCATGCCTTTAGCTGAGGCTCTCAAGACATCATACAGCAAGTCTGCCAAATAGGCTAAGCCCGATTCCAGGGCTGGCCAATCATTCCTCAAGAAATGATCCGAGGGGGAAGCCCGCTGCACCATAGTCAGGCACGCCCTGGCCACATAGGAGCCGCAAACTGAGGCCTGCAAACTTAAAGCAGCCGCCTCAAAGGACGACCTTAAAGCCGCCTCCAATCTCCTGTCTTGGGCGTCCTTTAGGGCCGTGCCACCTTCCACCGGCAATGCCGTTTTCTTAGTCACCGCAGTGATTAAAGAATCCACGGTAGGCCACAGATAGGCCTCACGTTCACTCACAGCCAAAGGATAGAGGCGGGACATAGCCCTAGCCACTTTAAGGCTCGCTTCTGGGACATCCCATTGAGCCGAAATTAAGGTGTGCATGGCATCATGCACGTGGAAGGTTCTAGGCGGGCGCTTAGTCCCCAGCATAATGGCAGAGCCAACAGGGGCTGAGGGAGAGACGTCCTCCGGAGAGGATATCTTCAAAGTGTCCATGGCCTGTAACAACAGGTTGGGCAAATCCTCCGGGCGAAAAAGCCGCGCTGCAGAGGGGTCATCCGCTCCATCCGAGCGGGGATCCGTCTCCACCAAGGAATCCGCAAAGGACCGTTGGGAGACCTCAGACACGCTGCCCTCATCTACATCGGAGGAGACAAATTCCTCCAAGGCCTGGGAATCAACCCGAGGGCGTTTACCTCTGGGAACCTCAACCTCTTTACCAGAGGAGGGAGCGGGGGCAGCGTTGTGCATGAGGAAGGCCCGATGCAGCAGCAAAACAAACTCGGGGGAGAAACCCCCCAGACTGTGCACCTCCGCAGCCTGGGCAACAGCCCTAGGCGCGCTGTCAACCGGCGCTCGCAATAGCGGGGGAGAGACATGCTGCGCATCCAAAATGGCGTCCGGCGCGAAACTCCGCGAAGGAGCCGCGCGGGAAGAACGGCTCTTAACTTTAGCCGCTTCTGTGCCGTCGCCCAAATTAAGGGCGTTCATGGCATTAATGTCTCCAACCTCAAGGGCGGCCCAAGAAGAAGCCGTCCGAGCCGCGTGGCCGGCCAAGATGGCGGAGGCGAGGAGCGGGGGATGGGCGTTTATGGCGGGAAAAACCGCCACGCCGGAGGAAGGACCGGGACATGCATCGGTCGCGAAACTGTCACCCACCAAGGGCGAATCCGGCTTGAAGACCCCCGCATCCCCTCTAGAAGCGCTCGAGCGACCCGGGGAGCGACCCTTTGCGCCCTCGCCCTCCGACGCCATGAGCCACGAGGAGAAGAATCGGGGAACCCCCGCCCGCTATAAAAAGGTAAAATTACCTGCTGTCCGCTCCGAGTTGTAACGACCTGGTGTCTCAGTGAGTAGCTGCAATAGACGCTTAAATAAACGTCGAAATAAACGCCTTTAAGGCCGTTCAAAATTTTTTTTTTTTTTTTTTTTTTTTTAACGGAGCCAGCGGGAGGGGGGAGAAAAGGAGGGACCTGGCACCACCAGGTTTGCACTTGCTCAAAAGAGCCCTCAACCCCAGGCACTCAACAAAACCTAAAAATTAGGCTTGGAGGCCTAGCCAGAGCTGCTGCTGTGTGTGACCACCACCTGCTGAGATAGAGAACATACTGAGGAGTTTCCGGCAGCACATGACCACATATAGGGAGGCAAAAGTTTGCTCTCTATCTCCACCTGCTGGTAGATGGACACAACCCACCAGTCTATGGATTGATCAGCTTGATGATATGGAAGGGCCTCTTTTATTAAACTGCGCAAGCAATTCCAGCATGGCAAATGCAATGATGCCCATTAAAAATGATTTGCTGGATATAAGATGTGATCTTGCATGTATTTGTTTAAATTATGTATGCTTGACTGTAACCTTTTTTGACTAAAGCAGGATATAAATGTGGAAAGTAAATAAATAGTCCTAGGGTGATGACAAAGTTGCAGTTTCTACTGATGCCACATGAAATATACAGCTTTCCCTCACATGATCCAATCTGAATACACTTTTGTAAATGAACCCTAAAACTGGCTTGCAGGGATATACCACCAACTGAATTTCTTCACAAAAAATAAAAAACGTTTCTAGCCAGACGGAACAGATATTTACCACCATAACAAAACATGACACTATGCATAACACCTCTCAATTTCATAAACTTCTCTCCAGGATTCTGATATGATCTCTCATGATCTTATTTATTTTTTTTTGTTAGATTTGTACCTCGCACTTTCCCACTCATGGCAGGCTCAATGCGGCTTACATGGGGCAATGGAGGGTTAAGTGACTTGCCCAGAGTTACAAGGAGCTGCCTGTGCCTGAAGTGGGAATCGAACTCAGTTCCCCAGGACCAAAGTCCACTACCCTAACCACTAGGCCACTCCTCCACTCAAAGAAGTCTATTAGTAAGCGAGTCTTGCTTATGTTTATGAACATAATACAAAGGAAGCATCAGAAAAGAATCAAGACTTACTTTGTACATATTACATGTGTTATGACATCTCTGTGCATATAGCTGCGTTCATACATAGAAGCACTGGGAAGATTTTCAAGGTAGACCTGTTCAAATGGAAGAACTAGGGAAAAATGGAAAAGATAGTAAAAATGTATTTTTCTTGATAATGCACAAACATTTAGTGATTGTTCTAAGCATGGTCTCCGATCCTAAAAACACTGATCCTTACTTTGTTCATAAATTTCCAGAAGAAATATTTAAATTCTATCTTGTTTCCTCAGGTCGTGCATTGTTCTCTTCTCTCTGAACTATACCTATTCTCAGGAGGCAAACATTACCAATGCAGTTACTGTCTAGTACACCAGGGAATTTTGGGAAAGGGGATGCTCAGATTTTAGAATTCTAATCATATTAGATCAGAATTTTGGGTTTTTTTTCTAAGGTGTGCTAACGGATTTAGCATGTACTAAATTCTAAGAAGGGGATAACATGGGCTTCTTAGCATTTAGTGCACACTAATCATTAGCGCCCATTACCACTTTTGCAACACTGCTTGAATCATCCTTGACATGTCCTCTGCTAAATGCACCGATCCTTGCTCTTGATTTTCCTCATCACTGTTACTTTTCATAAGCCTTACCAAGACTGTTTTGCTGCCCAAACTCCTTATTTAAGCTAACAAGTGAAGTTTTCTGGGGGCAGAAGAGATGTTCAATGGTTCCCTAGAATTCAGTATCAAATGGCAAAAGTAATTTACAGTCTCAGTTTGAGCAAAGAGAGGTTAAGTGCCTTGTCCCACGCAACATAGTAAATGATTGCAAACCAAGCTAATAGCTTTATGCTACGCTGCAAGACCATCTCCACACTCTTCCAACACTAACATTTAACACAGTAGTATAGTAGATAAATGGCAGAGAAGGCTCAACTGGCTCAGTTATCCTTAACTACAATACTCTAGCTGTATCATCCCATTATCAGTTGTACAAGCTTGACTACATCCAAGATACCCAATTGCTTTTGGCAACATCAGAGAGGGTGGGGATTGCTGCAAAGAAAGTTCTCAACCATGGTTTAATATGGGGGGGGGGGGGTGGAAGGGAGGATGGGTGGGGGGAGGGGAGGATTAGGTGGAGGAGAATGTAATAAATTGAAGGAGGGAGTTGCATGGCTGGGGGGGCAAGGGGGGTTAGAAATACAGTTTGGTTGTTGGGAGGGGGGTTATTGTAAGAGTACTTATTGCTTTATTGCAGGGGGTTAAGGGGAGGTGGTTTTAGTTAATTCAAACAATGATTTGGAAATAGGGTATATGTTGAAAAGGGGGGGTGGATCCATAGTTAGATGATTGTTCGTATGACCTTTGTATTCTGGTTATTGTTAAAGATACCTTAAATGTTTCATGATATGGATCATTGTGTGTTTTAATGATATTCAATAAAAATTATTGAAACAATCTTTTCTTTCTTGTAACAAAATCTGGGTACATGTGCATTTAAGTAGTTCATGAGTATTGCTGGAGCTTTTGATATGCTCCAACCTGAGCATCTGTTTCAAAGCCTCTAATATACCTAGAAGCCTTGAAATGCTACTTTAGGAATTGGAGAGATCTTGGATGTGGAAGGGGGTATGGCAGCTCAAGGGATTGCAGCTTGAATTTGTAGGATGGGCTCCAGCAAACTATGGACCTGATTTACTAAGACTTTTTCCCATTCTGTATCGGGGAGGGGGGTTAGTAAATGAGCAAATGAGAGTATTCATTTGTTTACAGCAGAGGTCTGCAAGGCTTGTTTATACAATCCAAATTTCTACTGCTCACCTGCACTCTTCCTCATGAAGGATGCTTATCCAGCAATTCACTTTTATTTGTGCTCTTCTCTATTGTTGTTAATTCCTATCTGCATTCTTTCAATTTTATTTATTTACTAGTAAAAAAGGCCCGTTTCTGACGCAAATGAAACGGACGCTAGCAAGGTTTTCCTCGGAGTGCGTATATTTGAGAGAGAGTGTGTGAGAGATGGAGTGTGTGTGTCATAGAGAGAATGAGAGACAGAGACAGCGTGTCTGTGTGTGTGAGACTGTGTGTGTGTGACAGAGAGATAGAGTGTGATAGACAGGGAGTGTGTCAGAGAGAGTGTGTGTGAGAGACAGTGAGTGAGTGTGAGCCCCCACTCCCCCTCTCGCAGGGCCCCCACCCCCACCTCTCTGGTCTCAGAACCACCTCCCCACCTCCCTCTCCCCTGCCCCGCCTCCAGCCATCCATGTCCAGCGACCCTCCTCTCCCCCTGCCCCCCCTGCAGCTACCCATGTCCAGCGACCCTCCCCTCCCCCCCCTCCAGCTACCCATGTCCAGCGACCCTCCCTTCCCCCAGCGCATCAAACACTCCCCCCCAAGCACATCAAACACCCCCTCCCCCACCTGAAGCACATCAACACCCCCCCCCCCCATCGCCACCAGCAGATGTCAGAAGTAACGCTGTCCGGCCGCTGCTGCTTCTCCTGTTGAGCAGCAGCGGCCATTACAAAAAGAAAAGAAGCGATAAATGTTTTTAAACCCAGCCCAAATCATTCGCAAATGCCCAAGTCTTACAACGCAGTCTCTGCAGCCGCTCCTCCTCTCGCCTGTCACGTCACTGCGTTCCTCCGGGGTCTTACTCCAGGGGCAGTGACATGGAGGCGAGAAGAGGAGTGGCTGCAGAGACTGCGTTGTAAGACTCGGCATTTGTGAATGATTTGGGCTGGGTTTAAAAACATTTATCGTTTCTTTTTGTAGCGGCCGCTGCTGCTCAACAGGAGAAGCAGCAGCGGTCAGACAGCGTTACTACTGGCATCTGCGGGTGGCGATGGGGTTTGATGATCTTTGAGTGGGGGGAGGGGGTGTTTGATGTGCTTGGGGGGGGGAATTGGGTGATGCGCCGATGAGGGGGGGGGGGGGGTTCTGTGGTGCTGCGCTGGTAGTTTTTTTGATGCACCGCTCTGACAGCTGATTCCCAGGCAGGGGGAGGAGTAGGGAAACTACTCCTCCCCCTGCCTGGAAATCAGCTGTTAGTGATGTCATCCTGGCTACGGAGCCTAGCTCAGCAACTCCAGGAGCCATGAACACAGGCAGTCCCAGATTAGAATGCTGGTGGTGAGAATTATTATATAGGATTTGGATTTTTCTCATACCTTTTTCAGTAGTAGCTCAAGGTGAGGTACATTCAGGTACGCTGGATATTTCTCTGTCCCAGGAGAGCTCACAATCTAAATTTGTACCTGAGGCAATGGAGGGTTAAATGACTTGCTCAAGATCACAAGGAGCAGCAGTGGGATTTGAACTGGCCATCTCTGGATTTCAAGACCGTTGCTCTAACCACTAGGCCACTCCTCCACTCCACTCCTTTGTTACACATTTTTGCCTGGAACAGTCTTCCCAACTTTTATATATTAATTTCTCTATAAAACATTCCCTTAGAATCCCTTGTTTGTCAAGGGGTGTGAACAAGCGAGCATAGGAGCAGACTCTGAGGGGGCTCGAGCACCCCCAATATTTAGAAAATTCCTTGTATGTGTCCAGGGAGGGGTTATCTCCATTGGGCTTAGCACCCCCAATAATTTTGAAAAGTTGGCTCCAATGCAAGGGAGTGTCTTGGAGGCCTAGGCCTCTCCACTTTTGACTTATACCCCCTCCCCCCCAGCTGGACTGCACCATTCCAGAGTAACACCACAACAGGCCCTGCTGGCAGGAGCCATACTACTACTGCTACAAACTGGAGCAACAGCAGCAGAAGAAACTTGTTTGAGGTATTATTCTAGTGTGTACTTTATGGAGACTGTAGCAATATAGTTCTATTTTTCTAGTAGGAGCTGTAATGGTGTTGCAGAGCCTGGTATAATTTTACAATGCTGCCTTTTCCTAGGTAGACTTGTTGCCACTGGAATCCTGGGAATTAATGCTGTCGTGGTATTGTAAAGTTGAGTGCCGTTTTATCAGGATTTAGTGTTACTTTACAGTGTGGCACTGGATGGAGCTTGTGCTGCTGTTACTGAGATGACTGACATCAGAACTTATATAATTACTAGTAAAAAAGGCCTGTTTCTGACACAAATGAAATGGGCGCTAGCAAGGTTTTCCTCGAAGTGTAAATGTTTGACAGAGTGTGTGTGAGAGTGACTGTGTAAGAGAGAGAGTGAATGTGCGAGTGTGTGTGTGTGACAGAGAGTGAGACTGGGTGCGAGTGTGTCTGTGTGAGTGTGTGTGTGAGAATGAGAGTGTATGCCAGGGGCCACCCCCCCTCCTTTCCCCCTCCCCCTCCCTTCCCTCCCCTGCCCCCCTCCCTCCCAGTTCCAGGGTCATTCCCTTCCTCCCTTCGACTTTCAGGGTCGTTCCCTTCCTCCCTCCATCCGACTTTCAGGGTCGTCCCCTCCCTCCCTCCGACTTTCAGGGTCCCCCCCCTCCTCCCCGACTTTCAGGGTCCCTCTCTCCCTCCGAGTGTCAGGGTCCCCACCCTCCTTCCGACTTTCAGAGTCCCTCCCTCCCAAGGAGTCGTTGCAGCTGCCCACACACCTTCCCATGGGGCCCGGAGGGGCAGCCGCGGTCGTCGCCTGCTGTCCTCCTCTTTCGTGCCGCTCCGACTCCTGAGGTCCTCCCTCCCCCACGCAGGAACGCGCGAGCGCACCTGCACACCGGCTTGGCACAGCACACTCTCCGTGGCTCTGCCCCCTCCGCTGACGCCCAAGGACGACTCCGACCTTTCTTTCTGTGCCATTGGTAGGGACGCTGTCGGCTACTCCGCCACTCAACGCTACTGTTTCTTTCAAGCTCTGCCCCGCCCCCTTTTGCCCCTCCTCCTCCGGCTTTGGAGCTGTACGTGACGTCAGCCTGATCTACTGAGTCTAGCAGACCAACTGCGAAGAAAGCCAAGGACACAGGCAGCAAGATAGAATGTTGGAGGTGAGAATTATTATATAGGATGTTGAATTGTAATGAAGCATCCTAGTTCTATCCTGCACCCATTACACTTCTTATTTTCTTAGGTTTATTATTTTAACCCTGGACACACTCCTCCGGCACAGATCCTCACCCCGGAGTTGCTTCACTCCTTACTCAGGAGCCGGGGTCACACAAACAGATATTTCTCTTCACTGCCACACACATCGTTCTCACTGGCAGGTTCACAAGAGCTGGGCGCAGGCCTGGGCTGTAATAAATCTGATAGGCTGAGGGTACTCTTTCTCTGGGCACTCACTCAATAATTAGTCAACAGTCTCCATGGCAATAAACTTCAACTTGCTTTACTAACACACCTTGAAAAGCAATTGATAAACTTGATAACTTGGTCTGTATAATGCAGGGTTTTTCACAGGGTGATCAGCACAGCTCAAACAGGTTCTCCCATACAGTCAAAGTACATAAATCACAGTTCGGTTCTATTCCAAAACAGTTTTATTTGCAACCAAAACAAAGGTACTTGACATTCTCCTCATGATTAAATTTACAGGCCATGATAATCTCCACATGCACAACTATTTTTCAGTTTTATCTCAAACTCCTCTGGTCTACTGTTGGGGAACTAGCACAGGGTAAACAGCCACTCTAGGTGTCTGTCAGTCTTTTAGCTTCAACAAACACATTACATTTTTGGCTTAAAGCAAGGTGCAGTGCCCCCCAGGTGCACGGAGCCGCCATTAACATGGCGCATTAACGCCAGTGGGGTGGGGCGAAGCACGGTGGGCACGTTCCCGCCACTCAGATGCACCCCGCTGGGAAGGGTGGGAAAAAGGGGGTTTAAAACCCCTGGGCAGAGCCCGGACGTCCTCTTCTGGCGTCCAGGCATCTGCATGCACCCAGCCCCCTCTCCCAGTTTTTATGTGGATACATACAGATATATATTTTGTTGCAGCTTTGGCGGGGTACCCAAGCCTGATGGTGTAAGCTAGGCAGCTGGGATAGCTGAGCCTACGGTTGAGCGCCCTTGCTGTACGGCGGGGAGCTCGGTATACGATTGGTCAGTCTTGCTGTGACGGCGGACTGGGTTGGCTACTAAGCCGGAAGGTTGATTGGCTTGGGTATGCTGTTTGTATTTCAAATAAAGCTGTGGCCAAGTTGTGCCAAGTTAAGAAAATACTATGTGTCTGGTTATTATTTCAATATCACGAATACCCTTAGGTCCGAGGGGTCTCGGCTGCCTATGTTACAGCAGAGAGAATAGCATGTGGGTGAGCCGCTTAATCTCTTGTAGTCTGTATTTAACTCACAAGACTTCTACAGTCTTCTGCCTCATTCTGGAACAAGATCCATTTACTTAAGTGCAATGAAAGTCCTTCCAGAAATCTGGCATGTCTGCTCCAACTTCTCCCACCTGGGGTTTCTCCCTCAGGCACTCCTACTTTGTGCCCTCCTTGGGAACACTGCTGCAAGTACCTTCTGCCTTGTGCAGAGGCTTCCAAACACTACACTTGCAAATTTCTTGTGCCATGGTACCCAGGAGTTCCCTCTGGATGCTATGGGTCTCAGCAGGGGTGGGCCACCAAAGACCAGAATTTTCTCAAAACAAACACTTTTATTGTTTCTTTAGTCCAGCCCACTAGGGCTGGGCTTTACTCTGTATTCTCCCTTAGCTGTCAATTGCAGCTCTCTCATAGTCTAGTGACCTTCCTGAAAATCCTAGCTCCCATCCACTAAGCATGGGTATTTTCAAGGGGGGGGTGGGGTTCACATTATTATTGCTGTTTTTATAGTGGTTCTTTTGTTTTCTGTCTTGAGCATTCCAGAAACGTTTATAAAATAACACAAGAGTATATGCTTAATTACATAATTTGATCCTATGTTTCTATACTATGTTTTTAATTGCTTCCTACACAATATTCTTCTTTTGTATTTATAAACTACAATATAAAAAGAAAACTTCAGAGTTATTTACCCATCAATATAGATTATTAAATTGCTTACTAGCCATAAAAATGTGAAGAATAAGTGCTAAATTACAGTAACTATTTTGTCAAAACATCAGGCAGAGTTTCAGAATATCTTTGCAGTACAAATGTGTGCTGAGATGTTTTATCTTTCTATCTAGTAAATCATTTGTTCAAGTTTAATTTAGGGGATTCTGCCTCTAGAATCATTTTTTAAAATAACTGAATTGCTCTCTTAGATGTGTGTGCGGTTCTGAGTTGGCAAGTGCTGAAAATATTTTAATAAAAAAAGTGTTATCCACGATAGGGCTATCTATGAGAATGGTATGGGATTTGCATTACAAGACGTATGAGAAGAGACTTGCGGACCTGAACATGTATACCCTGGAGGAAAGGAGAAACAGGGGTGATATGATACAGACGTTCACATATTTGAAAGGTATTAATCCGCAAACGAACCTTATCCGGAGATGGGAGGGCAGTAGAACGAGAGGACATGATATGAGAGTGAAGGGGGGCAGACTCAAGAAAAATGTTAGGAAGTATTTTTTCACGGAGAGAGTGGTCGATACTTGGAATGCCCTCCTGCGGGAGGTGGTGGAAATGAAAACGGTAGCGGAATTCAAGCATGTGTGGGATAAACATAAAGGAATCCTGTGCAGAAGGAAGGGATCCTCAGAAGCTTAGCCGAGATTGGGAGGCGGGGCTGGTGTTTGGGTGGTGGGGCTAGTTCTGGGCAAGACTTCTACGGTCTGTGTCCTGAAAATGGCAGATACAAATCAAGGTAAGGTATACACAAGAAGTAGCACATATGAGTTTATCTTGTTGGGCAGACTAGATGGACCGTGCAGGTCTTTTTCTGCCGTCATCTACTATGTTACTATGTGTCATGCCTCGAACCATTTGCCTCATATCTCCTGTTACAATATGACAGCTGCCAGGGGGCCTCCAATGGATTATTTAACAATAACTTGTACGCCAGATCAACATTGGCCCCTTCGTCTTCTCCCCTCCAAAAAAAAAACCCTTTTCTGGCTACACCAGTATATTTGTCAGATATATTTGCCTTGATTAGCCTGTAAGATCCGTTAAGCAAGAGCTCTCTTTGCTTTAGAAGTAATCATAACAGTACAAAAGTCTAAAGGCCTTGCGTCCTTACCTTTTCTCTTCTTGGGTTGGGATGCTTCGGTGGGAAGCGGCCCAACCCACTCCTCCTCGGTCTCCTCAGGATCCTCCGTGGACCGCGACAACTCATGCGTAGCCACCTTCTCTTCTTCATCCCCTCCACCATGCTTCCTTTTCGGCTCCCAGCCACCAGTCGCCATGTACTCTCATACGTCACAGAACCGCGACATTGCGCGAAATAGTGACGTCGCATATGTTCGATCTTCCTTGCCTCGCCGCTCGTCCAGTGAGCGTCGTGCGCGCGGATTTCGAGGTTCATTCAAAGACTGAATTTCGGAGACGGGACGGGAGTCAGAGCATCGGTTTCATCTGCAAGGATTAGTTTATTTTCGGGATCTTTACTGGCTTCTCCTGCTGCTCTAATCTGGGAGAGGAGACTCTTGGAGTCTTTTTCTGACACCTCTCATGGTAAGGGACTAATTGTGCTCTTGTTTTTTTCGTTAAAGCAAGGCTTCGGCTCCCCCCTCCTCTCTTGCAGGCTGTGTAATATGGTTAGTGATATCGGAGGCATTGTTCCTCAAAGTCAGAGGGAGGATAGCAGCTAGGTCAACTTCAGTAACCATTGTTAACTATTAGAAGAACCTCTGGTCTCCCGCAGTGCTGCTAGAAGGGAAGGGCTACAAAAATCCGGCTCTTCTGTGGAATTCCTTATTGTTGTTGTTCTTTGCTCCTATTTTCTTTCTCCTTCCTGTGACTAGCCATGTTCTAAGAAGGTCAACTGCAGTATAGTGCTTCAGGCAGCATCCTCCAGCTCCTCTGCCCGGGGCTGTAGCACTTAAACTATGCTGGAGTACGATATCTCAAGCAGTTCCAAGAGCTACATGTTGGTTTTTTAAATATATAGGAATAACATGGGCCCTGCTGCAGATAATTCGAGCTAAGCTCTAGTAAACAGGGAGGTAAGTAATCATCAAACCTTTTCCAAATTCATAATTTTTTTTTTTTTTTAGAAGAGGGTAGCAAGGGCGTAGCCAGACAGCAGATTTTGGGTGGGCCTAGGCAAGAAGGGCACCAAATGTTCTCCCCCCACTCCCCAAAAAATATCTCAGCTGGTGGAAAAATGCTTCTCTCCACCTTGGTAGTCTGCAGCAGGCATGCGCTGAAAACTGAGCATGCGCAGGTGCCAGTATTGTGGCGAGCAGCATTTTCATTACCATCAGGGGGAAGTCTTCAGCTGGCAGAGCTTGGGATCCCCACCAGCTACTGCTAAATATGTGCTACCGTTGGGTGGGCCTGAACCCTAAGTGGGTGGGCCCAGGCCCACCTGTGGCTACACCACTGAAGGGTAGCATATTGATCAAGTACGTTTGTTCATATATTTTAAATATAATGACCCAATTCTACCAAATGTATACATATTGGTATTATCTTTCCAGTGGTTGATTATAACTTTCAAAGCAATCAACATTAGAAAATCAAATAAAGCTTGAAGGTTGGTTACCAAAGCTGATTTCCATATCAAATGTTTTAAAGATAGACGTTTGTGAAGCTTGAAAATTTGGGATAATTTTTACAAACGGCTGACCAGTATAATTGGGGATTAAGACGCTCAAAGATAACGAGTTAGTTCCAATTGTTGATTTGCAGGACCAACATAAATTTGAGGAAGTGGATCCACAAAGTTTAGCTTTTCTTGGTGTCCATAGTGAACAATGAAGAAGGAAAACATAGATTTATAGAAATGATAAATAGTAGTAGATTGAGTAATGGATGATGGAAATTTGACTCGGGGACATTTTGACCAAACCAGTTTCCA
Organism: Microcaecilia unicolor; assembly: GCF_901765095.1. Lineage (NCBI taxonomy): Eukaryota > Metazoa > Chordata > Amphibia > Gymnophiona > Siphonopidae > Microcaecilia > Microcaecilia unicolor. Next base: position 108,525,318 of record NC_044032.1, on the reverse strand, counting down.
GAAATCATTGGACAAGTTGCCTTGAATATCAATTTCCCAAAGTTTTTGTGTATGATAGCTGTAGTTTTAATTTTTTTTTGTGTATAGGAAAGATTTGTAGAACACTGAACCACTATGCATGACAGTACAATGTTTGGAAATGATTGGTCAAATTACAGCAATTTATTATCTTATTAAAATTCCATTTGGTGGATTTGAGAGCATGAGATAATTGAACCCATTGAAAAAGTTGTGAACATTCCTGGGCTTCTGCTTTGCGCAAGAATAAATTATTTGGGGAGAAGACTTGTATCTTTGGTGTTGGGGCTGAAAGCGAAATGGAGCCTTGTAATGAGGAGTATATATGGGATGTTCCTTCTGCATGTACCAATGCGTTCTTGGATCCTTCAGAAATGTTTTTGAAGTGTTTCAAATAGCAGCCAAATATTCCTATTCACAAGAGCTTGATTTGGCTGCCTTTCATCCAGTGGCAACTGAAACCTCTGGGAATGAATTGAGCCCACATGGACTTAAGTATTCCTTTTTTATAATTGTTGCATTGTTCTGTGTTTTCAGGATAAACAAGATGAACTTTTAAGGGAGGTGAGTGTAAAAACACATATTTATTTTAATTATTTTAATCCCAATGCAAATTGCTTGAACGCAAGTGGAAAAAGCAGAACTCATGCAATTCTTTCCAACCTCCTCTGTATTTAAGTGTGTTGGGGGGGTATATGTGTTTTTTGTGTGTGTCTGTGATCAGAAGAAGAGATGAAGGGGAAAACAGTTTTAGAAACGAGAAATTAGGTCTTACCTGCTAATTTTTCTTTCCTTTACTCCCACCAGACCAGTCCAGAACATGTAGGTTATGTCTGTCATCTGCTGGTTGATGGGCATAACCCATAGGTTCTCGAATAGTCTGGTGAGGATCATAAAGAAGGTGCAATTTCTTAATCAGTATTACAGTGCATCAGTGTATGTATACTGCAACTGTTGGAACTGTTTCTCCCATAGAAATGCGTGATTCTTTTCCTTGGAAGGTGTTCATTTATATTCTGCATTCCACCAGATGCAGAAACTCTTTTGATCACCTCCTCCGTTCCTGTGATTAGATTGCTTTCCAGTAATCTGCTAGGACTGCCTTTCCATTGGCTGGATCCTACCTTCAATCTCTGCTGCTAGTTAGGGTGGAGGCAAGCAGGCAGAGCAGGGTCACTCTCAGGAGATGGGGCAGGGGAAACTAGAGAACTTTAGGTAGAGATTTTAAACTCAGGTAATGTCTTTGACATTTTTCTGTCTCTTGACCTTCTGGACATTAATGTAAAATTCTTCTGACAAAAGCCAGTTTTCAATCCTAACCCCCTGATTCCTGAGCACATCTCACAGGACCCCCTAAAAATGTCCTCGTGTGTGTATCTGTGGGAATGAACATGCAAAATGATTAACTGCGATTTAAAAAATTAATTGTGATTCATGATTAACCGCCCTTCTCTCCCTCCCATGCCCGGTCTGGCAGTATGTGGTGGTGGGCAGTTTGTAAGATGATATAGCAGGTTTGGTGGGTCAGTTGCAGGTAAGTAGGATTTTGGGCTGTGGAGTCATTTTGAGGGGAGGGGGAGCAAGTTGCAAGGAGGTAATTCTGGGCCACAGGGGTTTGGAAAGTATAAGGATTTAGAATTTCACCTTCTAAAATGCAATACCCTATTTTCTAATTGCTACATTTCACTTTAAGTTTCTAAATTGCTGAACCTGGGACTCTCCCATTAAACATGTGTTTTGGTTCACTTTTTGTTTTTTTGGGGTTTTTTTTAGTGTGTGGGGAGGGGTACTTCTCTGGAGCTTCCAGTCTGATTTGGCCCATTTGGTGGCTCTTTCATTGACTCCAGCATGATCAGATGCAGACACGCTGTGTACTAGCAGCTTTTATTCCTGTTGGTTTAATTTTTTCGCATCTTTCCCACTTTTCAACAAGTGCACTGAGTTGACTTCCCATACCTGCACTGCGAATATGTTTTGTGAGAGGAGCCAGACACCAGCACTGATGTCAGCCTAGAGGGTATTTTAAACACACTAAATTCTTTGAGGCATCATGCTGAAGGGGCGTGCCAAAGGGGCCCAGCCCACCCCTTTGTGCGCAACTTTGGAAGCTACGGAGGAGGAAGTCTGCTTGTTTTAAGATTTAGCTTGGTTCTGGATGTTTGTAACTTCATATGTTAAAGAAGCATTGGCTAATAATTAGCTTGCTTATTTTATATGGGCTTTTGTTTACTGGGAGATGCAGGGACAGAGGGCACTGTTGATTCTGAGCTTTTAACATAGTATGTTTCACAAGCTGTTGGAAAACGTTAAACTGCCCAAGAAGATAGATACCATGTACTGGATCCACAGCACGCCTGGATTTGAGAGGCCTCAGTTGCCTCACAATTTCATGGTAGTGGAATTCGCCCTCAAAAGATTTTGGGGCTTGTTGTAGCTGTTGACAAGGGTTTGGATGGAATGCAGGAAAGATAGGATGCTGGGCTCCAACATAGCATAGCCGCTGTCAAAATGCCCATCCCGGATGACTTGCTGATTAGGAGGAGTCTGAAGTTTGTTCAAGAAAGTTGGCCCCTTATAACCTCCGACTGGTGGGTTCTCCAAATAGTCCGTCTTGGATATGCCCTCAATTGGTATGAGAAACCTACATATTGCCCCCCCCCCCCCCCCCCCCCCCCCCCCGAGATCTCATTTCTTCAGCTCTGAGCACAAACAGGTACTTGCAGAGGAACTCTTCTGAAGGCCCATGCATTCGAGCCTGTTCTATCAGGGGAAGAACGGGGATTCTATTCCAGGTACTTCCTTGTGCAGAAGAAAACAGGAGGGATGCGCCCTGTCATAGACCTAAGGGCCCTAAACAAATTCCTGATCAGAGAAAAATTGAGGATGGTTTCCCTGGGCACCCTTCTCCTCATGATCCAGGAAAATGATTGGCTAGGCTCTCTGGACTTAAAGGATGCATATACTCCCATCCCGATACTTCCAGCCCACCGAAAGTATCTATAGTTTTGGCTGGGAACACATTGCTACCAGTACCATGTGTTTCCTTTTGGCCTCGTATCAGCTCCAAGGGTTTTCACTAAATGTCTAGCAGTAGTTGCAGCGTCGCTACGCAGAATGGGGAGTCCATGTGTTCCCTTATCTCGATGATTGGATAGTGAAGAGCACCTTAGAGGACAGTGCTCAGGAGTCCATGTTCGGGTGCTAGAGCTACTAGGGTTAATTTTGTAGACCTCAATCATATCTCCCCTCATCCGTCTCTTTTCCAAGTTGAAGAGCCCTAACCTCTTTAGCCTTTCCTCATGCAAGACGAGAGGAGATATAATTGGGGTCTACAAAATCCTGAGTGGTGTAGAACGAGTAGAAGTAAATCCGATTTTTTTTTTACTCATTCCAAAAGTACAAAGACTATGGGACACTCTAGGAAGGTATGGAAATACTTTTAAAACAAATAGGAGGAAATATTTTTTCACTCAATGAATAGTTAAGCTCTGGAACTCTTTGCCGGAGAATGTAGTAATAGCGGTTAGCTTATCTGGGTTTGGACAAGTTCCTGGAGAAAAAGTCCATAGTCTGCTATTGTGATAGACATGGGAAGCACTGCTTGCTTGGGATTGGTAGCATGGAATATTGCCACAATTTAAGTTTCAGCCAGGTACTTGTGACCTGGCTTGGCCACTTTGGCAACAGGATACTGGGCTAGATGGACCATTGGTCTAACCCTGTATGGCTACTCTTATGTACAAACTTCTCTGCTTCTGCAACTGGTTCAGAAAACGTTTCCACTCCATTACGAATGATCTTCAAGCGAGCAGGAAATAGAAAACTAAATTGCACTTGCAGTTTCACCAATCAAGAGCACATGGGGGAGTACGCTCGCTAAGTCAGGGACACCTTAATGGAGAAATCTTAAAAACATAACACTTGATTATTGTAGTCCAGTGATTTGCTGATTCGGAGTGCTTGCAAAATCTCCCATGTTATGAACATAGCTGAGGATTTTGAATATTACCACTATCAGGCGGTTGTTAGTGCCCTGCTTCTGGCCCATGCGATGCTCCCTTTCTATGTATAAGGGCCCCATCGAACTTGACTGCTGCATTGATGCTGTTATCCAAAAAACTCCTCAGTTCACCATCTGAGATCAATTCTGGCAGGCCAACTAAATGGAGATTATTCTGCCTTGAACAATTCTCCAATTTCTTCACCTTGTCTTTCATGCCCCAAAGCTTCCCCTGTACCCGAGGCCATTCCCACTCTACCGTCTGCAGTGTGTCCTCCACAATCCCCACACGGTGGCTGTACTGCCTGTAACTCTGTAGTTAATGCATTGAAATGCTGCTGTATAGTGTGCAGCTTGTCCAGTATCTACTGTAATTGTTTGCCCACAGCGTGGGCCACTTTGACCTCAGCCACAATTTTGGCTGCCCAGTTGGAGCTCTGCATGGGTGAGGGAGATGTGCTTTTATCAGCAATCTTATTTTCCTCAGGCCTACATTTCTCTTTCTTTGCCAATTTCAATGCCATCAGATCTGAAAATGGTCACAATATTGCCAGCTGAGGAAGCCAGTAACTGACCCACATCGAGGTACCAAGGAGGTAAGTTGTTCTGTGCTGATTTGTGAGCTGATTATTGTGGGAGAAATGGGAGCAGAGAAATCGCACTCCTCCTTGCTCCATGGCATCATCGTAAGTCAGGGAACAGACACACTTTTATAACCATAGATACCCCCACCCAGCACACACTTCATATATATCGCCCAAAACTTAAAACTGCATACACCACCCTAAGTCTGCAGAGGGATTAAAAGGAAACATCTTACAGTAAATGTTCACTTTCTAACCTATTTAGCATTACTTTACAAAACTAATTGCTCTATTTTGCCAAGATCATAGTATGTGAGTTCTTGAAGGTCTAAAGTGCAGATCATAGAGATTCATTCTCTTTTGACCTGCACATGAAACCTTGTCCTATGTATTAATGGCTAATATTGAAAACAGTCTAACCATCTCTCTGCCACAATAATTTCTTCAGAAATATTTCTAAGTCCCTAATTTGCATAAATTGAGTACAGTATAGGTTTGTTTTTGTTCTTTTCATGGTCATTACAGTGCTAGAAACCAATTAGAATTTTTGATACCAATAGTACATGTTAATGCACTTTTGTACTTAGGGATCTGTAGAATACAGAGTCTGCCGCTAAGCAGAAACTTAAGATTGTGTATTACAACACAGTACCTTCTAAGCATTAGATATAAGCATATCTGATTTATTGAACCATCAACATTTTATCTTGGCTTTATTTTTTGTAGGCTGAGAAACTAGCGAAGCATATGTCATTGTACCAGCATGATATTGCTCCAGATATCACACCTCACGCTCGGTGCTCTGTGGATGCTGTGGAAGAACTCCTTGATGAATGTGATAAGAAATGGAAACAGATGGAGGAGGTAAACAAACTAGCATCCTGGGTCTGATTAATAAGATGTGCTCATTTGTAAATTGAGATGTGGAGGCTAGTCCTTAAGAAACTAGAAGCCTACTCAAAACAAATTCTGTAAAATCCAACACAGGACTTTCTGGCAATAGTAAAAAGTTTGGGTAACTGTATCTTCCCTTTTGATTATTACATTGCCTCTGTGGTATAAAGAATGTTATGGAAGTATCTGGTTCATTAGTCCTGTATGCCCTAGTTATAGAACAGGGGTTCTCAACCCAGTCTTCATGACATACCTAGTCATTCAGGTTTATGGGATACCCAGAATGAATATACATGAGATTTAATGTGCATACTATGCCTCCATTGTATGCAAATTTATCTCATGCACATTCATTGTGGATATCCTAAAATCCTGACTGACCCCTAGTAGTTCAGAATGTGACAACTAAAGGTGATTTTTAGGAGAGTATGCTGAGAAAGTGTTCTCTCTTTCTTAATGGAGCTATATTTAATTCCTTGTTGCCAGCCAGATAATACTTTTAGGTTCTAGCTTGATTTAAAGCTTTTTGGGTACTGGACCTCCATATTTGGTATAATCCCGCAAGAGCATTAGATTCAGCCAAGATGGTTTTTAGTATGCCTACAGTATAACCACACTGAAGATGTTCAAGAGTGAGAGCATTTTCAATTGCATTTCCATATCACTGGAATACAGTGGCCATAGAGTTAAGGCAAACTAGAGAGTACCCACATGGCTGTTTTGCTATGGAGTTATCCAGAGACCAAGATTATATAACAGCTGGGCTTGTAACTACTTTGAACTAGGCTGGATGGTTGCAGCTGATCTTGTGCTTTGCCTGTTTGCCTTGATTCGCTCTGCTAGGGTCAGCCCACTGAGTTATTTTTATTCTACCTCTGAGCTTGTTCCTGACTGGGCATTTTCTTCCTGTGCCTTGGTTCCTGGTCCTGAATCTGTTCTCCTGGATTCTAAATTTGTCCTGGAATTACCTTGCTCCTGTGTGCTTTGCCATGTTTTTTCCTTGTTGCAGCCAAAGTGCTGTTAAATTATATGGGAGATACAATAGGTCTCCTCAGGGGATTAGAAAGAGATTAATGGGTTTTAGATCCCATATATATGTTCACATATGGATTGCAAAATGTTTGATTCTTTTTAAGGTCAAAAGTCATGGGGTTGAGGCAACCTATGCACGAGTCTACCATTTTCCTACATGGTTCCAGCCTCTCCTCCTTATCCCCCACTCACTATCCTGCTGGCACCAAATGCATGCAGTGTGTCTCTCCCTCCACCCCCCCCCCCCCCCCCACCCCCATTCCTCCACTCTCGTTCATACCTATTCAGGCTTTTAAAGCAGTTTTGGCACCAGCACAGGCCTGTGCTCAGGTGCACTGCCAGATCCGTGCCCTCTGTATGACAGGAAATATATCACCGATGTGGGAAGGGAAGAGGTGACCTATTTGTGAGTCACTACATGGACAGTATAAGGAGGAAAGTAGGAGTGCAACCTATAGGTAACAGTAACCTATAGGCAAGTTTATATAGAGAAAGAGTAATAGGATAAGTGACAGATAAAAATCCCATCTCATTTTATCAAGCAAGCATCTTCAAAACCTAATGACATGACTGTCTTTTATTCTCTCTTCTTGTAAGTACTCAGTGGGATCCTGTCATAATTTCATGCAAAAATTCTGGTCATTTAACTGTCTACTTCCATAATATAATCCCTAGTAAATGTATTCATAACTACCACACCGCTGTTATGTGTGGTGGTCGTATACCCTCTTTATTTTTTCTGCTGTTTTGAGACATATTTTATGATATGAACTTTCAGTGGTTAACAGTGCTTGAATAGAGGGTCACCTGTATTGTCCCTCTCTCTCTCCCTCTGGTTGGGATGTTTGACCTCCTAAATTGCAAGTTCTTCCTTGAAAATGATTCTGGTATCTCTGTTCTGCTCTATAAAGTCAAGGAAATCCAGAAAAAGAAACCAAAGTTCTGCAGAAAAAGTAGCGCATTCCACAAATGCAGACATGTCTTCAAAAGTTAAAAGGCTTTTTTTCTTGCCACTTTAAAACACAACCCAACGTGGCCATGTTTTGCCTCTCTAGAAGCTGCATCAGGGGTTAACTACTATTAGGGTTTGACTCTGTAAGCACTGAGAAGTAATGATTGCACTCAGAGGTCTTTTTACTAAGCCGTGCTGAAAAGTGGCTGGTGGTAGTTTTAGTGCATGGGTTTCCCACGTTCTTCGGCCACTTTTTACTGCAGCCGTAAAAGTCCTTGTTTTCATTGGAGGCAGTAAATGGCCGTGCGCTAATAAAAACATTGACTTGCGGCAATTTACTGCCCGAGCCCTTACTGCCTTTTATTTAGTCGTCCGTAAGGGTTCATGAGCTACTCACTTGATAATCGGATGCTGTCCTTTACTGCTGGGCAGCCCAACCCCCCCCCCCCCCCCCCCCCCCCGCAACGCTAGAAAATAAAATGTATTTTATGTGCGCGGAAAACAGCGTGCGCTGAATACAGTACTATCGCTGGATATTCCTAGTGGTAGTGCTGTTTTCCCATGCACTACCTGTGCAGTAGCCTTTAGTAAAAGGGCCCCTTAGTGAACCTGCAAGTCAAATTCTTGGGAGCTGGAAAATGTTACTCCAATATTGTGGGGTTTTTTTTGCCTTGTTTTGTTTTAAATGAAAATATGAATTGAAAGAAATTGTTTAATTTTTTACCTTTTTCTTATTCAGGGAAACCAGAATATTTAAGAAATGTACTGAAAATTATTTTTTGTCTAGTTTCAGAACAGGCTAACGCTTCTAGGTACTGAAACACTTTCAGAATCTGATGCTCAGGTAAAGTCTACTTTCTATTTCATTTTTATCTTTTTTTTTTTTCTTAATTCATAGAAAAGTGTTTTTAAGATTAGGCAATATTTTTGTTCTTTTTCATTATATTTATATTTTGATGAACCATATAGATTTCTTAATTCCTTTAAGCAAAAATAAATGCTGTTAATTTGTATTGGTAGTATAAAACATTTTGATTAGATAAAAGCATGGGTCATGCACAGCCAAACAAAGCAGATAGTACTGCAATGCTTCTTTCCTTGAGTGTTGGTGTTATTTCTGTTCTTATATGATATTTTATTTCATAAATTAAGGGCCTGTTTTATCAAACCACGCTAGCGATTCCCGCACCGCAATGCTGATGAAGCGCATTCAAAGTGAATGGGTTTTGTAGGCACTTCCACACTGGGAATGCTAGCATGGTTTAGTAAAAGGGGCAGCAAGACTTTGCAGTCATACAGCTACATGGGTGAGGTAGAAAGGACCTCTCCCCTCCAGAAACACCAAGTGGAATAAAACCTTAATAATTTGGCCCATACTGTGCATCTACAAAAAACATGTAATAGAATACACAAATATCTAAAATTGTACAATTGTGTTTCCTTATCGATGCCAGACCAGTCCAGATGAGTTGGGAACAGCCTTCTTAGCCATTGTCACATATAATTTCTTCCGGCTCTTGGCTTAGTCTGTGACTTCGGCGGTGACAGTCCTGTGGCAACTTTGGCTTTTGATATTGGGCAGTAGGCTCTCTGCCTGTATGTTGGGCTTGAGAAAGCTTTTAAGGGTAGTCTTTTTCAGGATGAGTTGGTTAAGGACTTGGAAATCTAAGCCTCAGAAGCTGCCAGAAGATAGGCCCTGTTCATCTGCAAGGAGCTTCGGGGGCCACTCTTGCCTGAGGGATTCTAGGCACTTCTGGGCTGGTAGGTCTTCGGGGATCTTAGTCCTCCCACTCCTCCTCTCGGGGGGGGGGGGGGGGAGGCAGTCCTTTCCACATGCTTGAAGAACAAAGCCCAACTGCCTGGATCCTCTCGGGCCTCTCAATGAAGGGATGTGGGTCCTCTCCAAGGTGGAGCCTGTTGAGTGTTTTTGTATCCAAAGTGGACACAGATTTCTGCACACCAGTGGGTTCTGCAGAACATCCATATGGATTATGTGCTCAAGCTATTTTCCCCTGTCCTTGACACCTTTTTTGTCTCATTGCACAAGTGGCTAGGCTGGTGGCCTTGGAGGCAGTAGTCTCTGTCCATTGCAGCCAGTATTCAGTATATATCATAGTATGTAAACTTCTTTGGTGGTTCCACAGAAAGTCAGTACATCAAGAATCTAATAGGCATACACATGGTGCCAAAAAAGGATGGGTCCTTCCGTATCTCAAGATGGTGAATTGGCATCTTGGGGTGCCCTGTTTCTGTATGGAGGGTCTCAAATTGGTCATCATGTTGGTCCAGACAGGATAATACTTCTTCTCCCTGGACCTCTCTGAAGCTTACATCTACATCTCATGACTCGGGAGCACGTAATCAAGCTTCAGTCCCAGATTTATTGGTTTATAGCTTGTTGGCTTTATTGGCGTAGGATTATCTTCAGGAGCTGGGGTCCATGGTAGTCACCTTGTAACTGGGCAAGGGCTCATGTATGCCATCTTTAGCAGAAGCTGTTATTTTAGTGGGCTCCCAAGGTTTATTGTTTTTGCAGGTCAGGTGGGTTTTTGCAGGTCAGGTGCTGCAGTCAGTTGAGTCTCACAATGGGGGTTCCCTTGGACCCTCTTGAGTGGATAGAGATAATGGAGGCAAGCCTTCTGGGTTAGGAGAGGCTCATTGTTGTAGGTGGATAGCTCAGGACCAGTGGTCCATCAACAGGCTCCAGGGCAGAGCAGTCTGTGGCTCTTATGCAGTTTCTTCCATGGCCAAAGGCTGGGCAGTCTGTGCAGTCCAACAATGCAATCACTGTATAAACAGGCAGGGGGGTACTTGGCAGTGATCCTAAAAGTGGAGCTTCTGATGCCATGGATGGAGAAAAATCTGGTTCATTTATCAGCTGTGCAGGTTTCTGAGCTGGAGAATCAGTTGGTGGATTTTCTTAGCTAGAATGTGTTGGATTCTGAAAATTGGGGAGCTAAATATAGAAGTGGAGAGGTTGAGCCTTTTGCGGAAACTGTTCTTAGGATTTCTTTGGCATTCTCCTTCCTGGAGTGTGCTTGGGTACTTATCATCCCATACATGTGGGAATGGTCAAGTTTAGTCTTTTACTTTTCTTTTCCTTTAATGCTATTAGATTAGTCCAGGACTAATGCTATTAGTCGTTGTCCAGTGATATCTAGGTGTAAAATCATTAGATGCCTATATTTTCCTTGTTGGCCGTTTGGTGTTGAAATGTTGTTTTTGTGGTAGAAGTCTGGATCAATTGTCTGGTCAGTTTGGGTTTTGCTTGTTTTTGCTCTGCACTGGCCTTCTGCAGGTAGTTGTTTTTGTCATTTTCCTGACTTGAGAACAGTTTCTGGGAGGCTACCAATGACACAACCCTTACAGGCAGTGATGATGTCACTACAAAGATGTGTTCTGCTGGTTGCTTAGTACAACTCAAGTGTCTATCTGATTTAGTAGGAGTAAAGGAAAGGAAATTAACAGGTAAGTCTCTATTTCACCTTTTTGGCACTCCTGTTTTACCAAATTAGCAGCTACCTTACCACTGCTTCATGCTAAAAATAAGCCAGACATGCTAGACTTTTTAATCCCCTCTTACCCTGTGACAGACATAAGAGTAGCCAAACTGGGTCAGACCAATGGTCTATTTAGCCCTGATATCTCACCTTGCATCCAAACCAAAGTTTCAGCGTGCTTGTCTGACATTGCTGTCTGGATGTCTCAACGCCACCTGAAATTAAACATGACCAAAACCGAGCTTCTCATTTTTCCCCCCAAACCCACCTCCCCACTCCCCCCGTTTTCTATTTCTGTTGATGGCTCTCTCATTCTCCCTGTCTCCTCAGCTCGAAACCTTGGGGTCATCTTTGACTCTTCTCTCTCCCCTTTTCTGATCATATCCAGCAGATCACCAAGACCTGTCGTTTCTTTCTTTACAACATCCGTAAAATCCGCCCCTTTCTTTCCGAGCACTCTACCAAAACCCTCATCAACATCCTTGTCACCTCTCATTTAGACTACTGCAATCTGCTTCTTGCTGGCCTCCCACTTAGTCACCTCTCCCCTCTCCAATCGGTTCAAAACTCTGCTGCCCGTCTCGTCTTCCGCCAGGGTCGCTTTACTCATACTACCCCTCTCCTCAAGTCGCTTCACTGGCTCCCTATCCGTTTTCGTATCCTGTTCAAACTTCTTCTACTAACCTATAAATGTACTCACTCTGCTGCTCCCCAGTATCTCTCCACACTCGTCCTTCCCTACACCCCTTCCCGTGCACTCCGCTCCATGGATAAATCCTTCTTATCTGTTCCCTTCTCCACTACTGCCAACTCCAGACTTCGCGCCTTCTGTCTCGCTGCACCCTACGCCTGGAATAAACTTCCTGAGCCCCTACGTCTTGCCCCATCCTTGGCCACCTTTAAATCTAGACTGAAAGCCCACCTCTTTAACATTGCTTTTGACTCGTAACCACTTGTAACCACTCGCCTCCACCTACCCTCCTCTCCTCCTTCCTGTACACATTAATTGATTTGATTACTTTATTTTTTGTCTATTAGATTGTAAGCTCTTTGAGCAGGGACTGTCTTTCTTCTATGTTTGTGCAGCGCTGCGTACGCCTTGTAGCATTATAGAAATGCTAAATAGTAGTAGTAGTATCCTGTTTTCCAAACAGTGGCCAAGCCAGGCCACAAGTACCTGGCAGAAACCCAAGTCGTGGCAACAACCATACTACAAATCCAAGGGCAAGCAGTTGCTTCCCATGTCTGTCTCAATAGCAGACTATGGACTTTTCCTCCAGGAATTTGTCCAAACCTTTTTTTAAACCCAGATACGCTAACTGCTGTTACCACCTCTTCTGGCAAAGAGTTCCAGAGCTTAACTATTCGTTAAGTGAAAAAATATTTCCTTCTATTTGTTTTTAAAGTATTTCCATGTAACTTCTTTGAGTGTCCCCTAGTCTTTGTACTTTTGGAACGAGTAAAAGATCAATTTACTTCTAATCGTTCTACACCACTCAGGATTTTGTAGACCTCAATCATATCTCCCCTTATCCATCTCTTTTCCAAGCTGAAGAGCCCTAACCTCTTTAGTCTTTCCTCATATGAGAGGAGTTCATTGTTGCATTCTCGAGGCCCTTGGAATGCTGTCAGGTCCTCGAGGCAGCACTGGGGATCATGAGCCCATGGGCCCCTGCCGAGGAGCGGCAGAGGCAGGCAAGACCATCTTGGAATCGGACATACGGAAGAACAGGACTGGAACTCGGCATCGGAAGTAGGCAACTGGAACCGGCAGGACAGGATCCGCTTCACCTGCGCTTGGCCACCGTTCCACTAGAGTTGAGCTCTAGCGTGCAGGTGGCCGGCAGGACTTGAAGGACAGGGCTGGAACTGGAGACCCAGAGGACCCCCCCCCCCCCCCCTGGGTCTAGGAAACACGAGGGAAACTAGACTAGGAACTAAACTCAGACAGGGAGCTGCTGCACCGCCACTAGCAAGAACCAGAAGGCAGACCAAGGAGACAAGACATAGGAACAAAGACTAGGGCAACATGCCAGCAAGGCAGACTGGGGATCAGGGAATACCCAGTGGGTAAACCCACTAGCTAGGAAGCAGCAGGAAACAGGGACCACGCCCTGGCAATAAACACTAGCTAGACAGAGAGACAGGATTCAGGATATACACACAGGAAATACAAGCAGGGTAAGCACACAGACTAGGCAAGGCAGGATTCAGGATATACACTCAGGAAATACAAGCAGGGTTCAAGATAGGCAACAGAGCGAACAGAGTAAACCAGGAAGACAGGACAAGGGTCTTGGGCTGGCAGCAGAGCAAACAGAGTAAACCAGGAATATCAAGCCAAGGGTCTGAAGCCACAGCCGCTCCACAAACCAAGTGGGAACTCACAAAGGCTGAGGCTTCACATGCAGACAGAGAACACGGACAGAGGCTTCACCCCAAACACAGAGTAAGCCAGGAGCAGAGGCTTCACCCCAAACACAGAGTAAGCCAGGAGCAGAGGCTTCACCCCAAACACAGAGTAAGCCAGGGACAGAGGCTTCACCCCACAGAAAGACAACAGACACAGAAATAAGCTGGGCTGGAACCCAGAGAGAGGCTAAGCAGTAGTGCAGCAGACACCCACTACCCTGACCTGGCCTAAGAGCATAACACTTCATGCAAAGGCACTGACTGCAAGCCCAGCACTTCCTTATGAAGGCTCTCACTGATGAGTCACCAGCAGTAGAACAGAAGCAGGAAGTACACTGACCCCAAAGAGAGGCTTGACACACACAGGAAGTGAGCCCACAGGAAAGACAAGCAGGAGCCATCTTGGAAGCTGGCACAGAGGAGGCGGCAGCCATCTTGGAAGAGGCATAGCCCACACAGGTGAGGTCCAGTAAGGCAATCAGCACACAGAGCCAGAGAGAAACTAAGACAGAGACAGACACAGAGACCAGCAGAAGCCAGCACAGCCACTGACTCCCAGAAACAGGGTAAGTATGAGGGTGGTTACGGCCACAGACGTGACATTCATCCCCTTTATCATTTTAGTCACTCTTCTTTGAACCTTTTCTAATTCCACTATATCTGAACTAAATGCAGTACTCAAGGTGAATTCGCACCATGGAGCAACACAGAGGTGTTATAGTATTCTTGGCCTTATTTACCATCCCATTCCTAATAATTCCTAGCATCCTGTTTGCTTTTTTGAACAGAAGATTTCAGCAAGTTATCTATAACGACACCCAGATCTTTTTCTTGAGCGCTGACCCACAAGGTGAACCCTAGCATCAGGTAACTGTGATTCGGATTATTCTTTCCAATATGCATCACCTTGCATTTGTCCACATTAAATTTCATCTGCCATTTGGACGCCCAGTCTTCCAATTTCCTAAGATCATCCTGCAATATTTCACAGTCCTCACGTGTTTTAACAACCTTGAATAGTTTTGTATCATCTGCAAATCTGATCACCTCACTCATCATTCCAATTTCCATATCATTTATAAACATGTTAAATAGTACTGGTCCCAGTACAGATCCCTGCGGCACTCCACTGTTCACTGTCCTCCATTGAGAGAAATGACCATTTAACACTACCCTCTGTTTTCTGTCCAATAACCAATTCCTAATCCACACCAGAACCTTGCCTCCTATCCCATTACTCTTTAATTTTCTCAGGAGTCTCTCATGAGGAACTTTATCAAAAGCTTTCTGAAAATCTAGATACACTAAATCAACTGGCTCACCTTTATCCACATGTTTATTCACAACTTCAAAGAAATGAAGCAAATTGGTGTGGCAAGACTTCCTTTGGCTGAATCCATTCTGATTGTGTCCAATTAAACCACGTTTGTCTGTGTTCTATAATTTTATTCTTTATAATAGTTTCCACTATTTTGCCCAGCACCGACGTCAGGCTTACCAGACTATAATTTCCAGGATCACCCCTAGAACCCTTTTTAAAAATTGGTGTCACATTGGCCACCCTCCAAACTTCAGGTACTATGGAAGATTTTAATGACAGGTTACATACTACTAACAGCAGATCAGCAATTTCATGTTTGAGATCTTTGAGTACCCTTGGATGTTTACCATCTGGTCCAGGACAAACAGGAAAGTTCCTTGGGAGTTCAAATCAACCCTTGGGTGTGGCAGAGTTTTAGTTCTGTAATGTGTTACTTCAGCAGGTGACTTCCCAGGCATGTCAGAGCTCCTCTATTCTTTCCACCCAGCCAGAGGAGCAATAGTGGAAATAGACTATAGACACAATGCTGAGGGGTGACTAACCAAAATGTTCAGTGTAAGTCACAATGAATCAATTCACTCTTTCAAACTGAGTATAAAATACTTAATATTTTATCAATTGTTATTTACTTATTAACAGTGTGTTTTTTTCTAGCGAAAAAGGTGCTGGTACTCAAATGTCAGGCCATCCTTCAGGGGTGGGGTAATCACTGAGGGACCCATCCCACAATAGCCAGGCCCCCTGCAACAAGTCACAGAATCTATGACAAGGCAGAATTGATGTGTAGAGCCTGAGCTCTTTCATTAAAACTTGGGGTACACGGGTCAATTTTAGCAGACAATGGAAAAGGTGCCGGTATTCAGTACCCCCTGAAACAATTGTAACAGTTCAAGGGAACATGCGTTTCTGTTTTGTTTTGTTTTCTCCAGTGTTGCAGTGTATGCTGAGTTTGACTTCATGGAGTTCCTAATTTTTGTTTCAAATTTGTGATCCCTTGTTCTGTATTTGGTGAGGATCTATTTGTGCATAGGCGCCAAAATGATTGGGAGTGCCAGACACAATACAAATTACCCCTCCCTCAACACAGTGAAGGAGCTTGCTTAATAATGGATTGCTCAGCACCCACTGGATCCAAAGAGCTGGCTCTTGTGTCTGTGTGTTGCCTCTCTTTGTGTAGAGAATTATAGTAGTCCCACTTTTTCTGTTTTACCTGTAGTAGGTGCATTGGTGTTCTAGGGCACAGTGTAATATTTGTTGTGCTGCCTATTCATAGGTAGGGTTCTTGCAGTTGCTATTTGTCTGTTGAATTAGGACTTTCTTCAGGTTTTGTATTTCACAGTTTACCTAGTAGTAGAGAGGTTTATGTTGCTATTGCTCAGATAATATGAGGATTGGAATTGTTTTTATATGGTTACTTTCATGGAGAAATGTCCTAGTTCTGATCTTAACCTGTTGCTTGGGGGGGAGGTAGGATCATGTGTGCAGAATTTGATTGCATTTGTGGAATAAGCTAACACTGGATTTATATGGAATTGAACAATACTCCAGAAAGTATGTGAAAGGGAAATGGGACTTGATATACCGCCTTTCTGAGGTTTTTGCAACTACATTCAAAGTGGTTTACATATATTCAGGTACTTATTTTGTACCAGAGGCAATGGAGGGTTAAGTGACTTGCCCACAGTCACAAGGAGCTGCAGTGGGAATCGAACTCAGTTCCCCAGGATCAAAGTCCACTGCACTAACCACTAGGCAGCTACTCCACTCCACTGAACAGGATAAGGGAAGTATCAGATGTCTTTTTGCGATGATAGAGGTTGAATTGCATCTTTGTTTCTTGTATTTAGAGGTTTTAATTTTTGGATTGCTAAATTTTATTGCTGTACTTTGAAGTATGGTATACTAACCAGACTGGGGGAGTTGTGGGGATTGGAAGCTAGTGGATTAAAGTATATTTTTATGTACACCACTTGCGTAGTTTTAATTACCTTGCGAGTGATGTATTAAAAAATAAATACATTTATAATAACTCAAAGGTCTATGAAGGTCATGTTTGCAGTTTGTAACATAAGTAACAATGTATCTCAGGTTTGTCCCGATTGGAGAAAAAGGTTGAGAATAGAGGCCACTTTAGTTTCGACTAAAATTGCCACTGAAACTGCCGGAATGCTTTCAACTGAAACTGCAGCCAAAAAACTCAAATTTGATTGTATGAATGAGAACCAGTGAGCTTGTAGTCTGCATCCCTCTGCTAAACCCACAGTATCCAAGCCAGAATATAGTAATTTAAATAATGAAAGACAGTAATTAACAAATAGCCTCCACACACAAGGACCACAAGTAATAAAAACTGAAGCAAAAATCATGGTTCTTTTACAGTGGCTGACTTTGCACCACACTCAAAGTGACAGCTGACATCATAACTCTATAGAGAGGCTAATTCCTAAGGAGCTTATTATCCCAAATGTACAGACTTAAAAAATGTTATTAACTTATCAAAAACATTTATTTGGAACACTTTTCTTACTAAATTAACTATTGTGCAAGATCATAACTCCGTGACTTACAATTGCAGTACCAACCCTGCCCCCCCCACCAAAAACAAAACAAAGTAGAAACAGTAGCCCCTTTCCCCTCCCCCCCAGACAATCTTACAATCCCTGGTGGTGTAGTTGGGACAGGAGCGATGCCCCAGTCATGGCAGCCATTTTGAAAGCAAAGCCAAAATGGGTAGGAATAACTGGGCACTGCTGCTGCTCTAACTACATCCCTAGATGACCAGGGATTGTAAGGTAGGCCTACATGAGCCTATGGTTAAAAGAAGGAGGCGCTTTGGTGGGAGGTTCCAGGAGGAGAGGCAACTCACCCAAACAGCAGTTGCCCTGCATCCTGGACCCCCCCTCCCCCCACGTGCCTCCCCCTTCTACAAGGAGAAAGGGAGACAAACAGGACAAAGCACAATTTTCACCTTCCACCAAAAACACATGGTCATTTCAGCCAAAACTGAAAACATGGCTGAAAACTATAACAACCTTTCAGCCAAAACTGAAATCAGGCAAAAAAAAGATTTTGGTCTGGTTTTGGCATCACAACCAAAACTGAAATTCAGTCGTTCTCTAGTTGAGAACCAGTAGACTAGATTACTTTGGATTAATCAATGGTGACCATCTCTGCAGAAACGCTATGCAGAGGAGGGAGTTCTCAAGCCTTCCTAAATGAGGACCAGAAGCTCCCAGAAAGATTCATAGTTAGTGAGTCTCACACAGTGGAGATAAGTTATGCTAGGAGCTCCTTCAGTTGTATTCCTCATATGATTTAATCCTGGCTTGTTCAAGATAAGGCCACAATAGTTTAGTTTAATGAAATTTGATATACCGTCCTTCCAAACACATCAGAGTGGTGAACAATTACAAAATTTATGGAAATGAGAAAGGAACTAGAAAATCATAAAGTAAAAGAGAAGAGAGCGATAAATAAAATTAAACTACGTTAAAAATTGGGACACTTCAGTTTTGTTCTTGCTGTGCAGTTTTATCCTCTCTAAGAAGTAACTCTTGGAAAAGTTAAGTACATAACTACATAAGCATCGCCATGCTGGGACAGACCAAGGGTCCATCGAGCCCAGCACCCTGTCACCGACAGCGGCCAAAAGAACAAGCAATTTGTCCCGCCCATCCTAGAAATACTGTATTATTCCCTCGTCCATTCAATAACATTCTATGGCTTTTTCCTCCACCTTTTCCGGCAGCGAATTCCAGAGTTTAACTACGCGTTGAGTGAAGAAATATTTCCTCCGATTCATTTTAAATTTACCACACTGCAGCTTCATTGCATGCCCCCTTGTCCTAGTATTTTTGGAAAGCGTAAACAGACACTCCACATCGACCCGTTCCATTCCACTCATTATCTTATAGACCTCTATCGTATCTCCCCTCAGCTGCCTTTTCTCGAAGCTGAAGAGCCCCAGCCGCTTCAGCTTATCCTGATAGGGAAGTTGTCCCATCTCCTGTATCATCTTTGTCGCCCTTCTCTGCACCTTTTCCAATTTCACTATATCTTTTTTGAGGTGCGGCGACCAGAATTGAACACAATACTCGAGGTGCAGTCCTTATTTTTGTTTTCAATCCCTTTCCTAATGATACCCAACATTCTATTTGCTTTCCTAGTCGCAGCAGCACATTGAGCAGAAGTTTTCAATGTATCAAAGTAAAGAGACTGCCCAGTAATACTTACCATAACCCTCTCCACCATAGCCCCCCCTCTACTCCCTCCAAAATGCTAGTTCTGGTCAATGTGAATTAAAAGCCTACAAGCAATACAGTTCAAGAAAATAATCAGAAAGGGAAATGGGACTTGATATACCGTCTTTCTGAGGTTTTCTGCAACTACATTCAAAGCGGTTTACATATATTCAGGTACTTATTTTGTACCAGGGTCAATGGAGGGTTAATTGAGTTGCCCAGAGTCACAAAGAGCTGCAGTGGGAATTGGTTCAGCTGGAGTAGACCCCTCCTTGTGGATGCTGTGTTTTGGCATATTCCGTCATCACAGCACTTGCATATTCTCAATGGATGATTGGATGCAACTTAAAAGTCAGAACTAGCCTAATACCATTGTCCCAAAGGACATCTGGGAAGTTTTGCTATTAGCCACTGGTTTGGGGGCTCCTTTTGCCTTGAAGAGAGGTCTAGGATATAGAATTATTTGTTTTAGGTCTCCCAGATAAGGCTGCGAGTACACCTGTTCTTGGTAGTCGCTATGCAGAATGGCAGATTTTTCAGGTAATTTTCCGTATGGATGCATGGGGCATTCCCTTTTTTCTGATAGTAACCCTTGGATAGGATATTTCTCAGACCTGTAATGCTGTATTCCTCACCAACAGCTTCAGGCTCTCCTTTTCTGTTATAACTCCAGTCCAGATACCTATCTACAAGGGGTTGTAGATACCTCTCTATGCAGCAAGGGAAAATTATTTTTCCTTTATTCAGACATTTGACTATTCAAGTCTGAGTCAGAACAGTGGAGTCGTTTAGCTACAGTTAAGGTTCTGTAGGTGTGAGACCTCTAGGCCTCTGATTTATCTTGAGGTGCAATTTAGTACTTCCATCGCAGAAACAGAAGAACAAGAAAATGAGCTTAAGGCCTTGCTCCCAGTGTCCAAATCATCTATTTCTATGTCTGCCCTGTACGTGCTTTCTGCATGTTCTAGGATTGTACATAGTATCTTGAGCACAGTCCCATGTGTGTCTCACCCAGTTTGCACTTATTTCAGGGTGATCTCCATTAGCTCATTGTGCACCTTCCCTCTCTCTAGGGATGTTAAGCAGATTGCGTTTCACAGTTTTCTCCTGCAGAGAATGGATCTGGAGTCAGGGGAGTGAAGTCGGCTCCTAAACTCTATTTAGTACTTTACTGTAATCGTTTGTTATACTGCCCATCATACCAATGTCCTAGCAGTTACAATTTATAAAATGGGCACCTGAAACTGTGTGGTGAGAGAGTGATTTGCCCAAGGTCATAAACTGTGTCATTGAGAAGAGTGGAATTTGAATCCTGGTTTCTCTGATTCTCAGCCCCATTTCTCTAACCACTAGGCCAGTCCTGTTCTATTCAGCATCTCTAAGGAAATTAGACAGAATGTCCAAGTTTGTCTTCAATTAATGAACAAAAAGTAAGTAAGTAAATATGTTTTGAATCAATAGAAACCACACTTCATGATGTGATGTCTTCTTCTTTTTATTACTAGCTTACTTTGTTAATGATGCAAGTGAAGGCTCTAACTGCAGAATGCAACCAGTGGCAGAAAAGATCTCCTGAATGTAAGGATTTTAAATCTTTTATTGTGACTAATTTAGATAAAAAGAGCAATTTGGTTCTTAATTTGAATTTTTATTGCAGTTCTTGGGAAACATTTTGGCTAAAGTTCCTTAACCATTTCCCTGCTAGTGGAAGTACACTGCATGTCACAAACAAATGCACCTGTAGGCTCCTATTAAAATAGTTTAAATCCTTTTGGTTTAGTTTTTCTCCATAGGGACTGCTCTTATTCTGTAGTTGCTGTAGCAGTATAGTTCAAATCCTAAGCTGGTGTGGGATACAACGTATATTGGAGGTTTGCTGTCTGGTGTGCGAGCATGGCCCTAGATCCCCTTACTTGCCCTAAACAGACCCTGCTTGAATACCTTGTACACTTGTCAGTCAGGTCTCAAGACCAACTCCGTAAGGGTTCACCTTAGTGTAATTAGTGCTTATCTATCATCAACATGTAAAATGTAAGCCCATCTCTGGACAGCCTTTAATTGTTTGCTTCATGAGAGGTTTGCTTTTGTCAAAGTCTCCTGTCAAACCTCCACCAGTGTCATGGGATCTCAACATTATTCTTACCCAGCTGATGAAAGTCCTTTTGAGCCACTGACTTCCTGCCATCTGAAGCACTTGATCTGGAAGGTCGTTTTCTTGGTGGTTGTGGATCAGTGAGCATCAGGCCTTAGTAGTGGATGCAGTTTATACTAAGTTTCATCACAACAGAGTAAGTCCTCCGCATTCACTCTAAGTTCCCGCCAAAGGTGGTGTCAGAGTTCCATCTGAACCAGTTGATTGTCTTTCCAACCTTCTTTCCCCAACCTCATGCCCATCCTGGCGAAAGCAGCTTGCTTACCTTGGATTGCAAGAGAGCATTGATGTACTATATGGAGCGGACAAGGCCCTACAGACAGTCCGCCCAGCTTTTTGTTTCTTTTGATCCCAACAGGATGGGGGTTACCATTGGGAAATGCACCATTTCAATTTGGCTGGCATATTGCATTTCCTTCACTTATGCCGAGGCTGGGCTGCCCTTTGAGGGTCATGTCATGGCTCATAATGTCAGTGCCATGGATGCATTGGTAGCCCACTTGAGGTCAGCCTCCATTGAATAAATTTTCAAGGCTGCGACGGTCATCAGTCCACACATTCACATCACATTACTGCCTTGAGCAGGATACAATACGCGACAGTTGGTTCAGGCAGACAGTGTTGCAGGATCTGTTTAGGGTTTAGAATCCAACTCTACCCTCCTAGGCCCATTTTATTCTGTTCCAAGCTGCACTCTCATTCAGGTTGTATATAGTTTCAGGTTGATCTGTGTCATGTCCTTGCCATTTTGAGGCCCAATTGACAAATGTTTGTTGTTTTTGGTGAGCCTGGATGCTAGGGATTCCCCACTTGTGAGAATATAGAAGCCTGCTTGTCCTCAGAGAAAGTGAAGATACTTACCTGTAGCAGGTATTCCAGGACAGCAAGCTTCATATTCTCACAGTCCCTCCCACCTCCCTTTGGAGTTGTCTCCTAGGTTATTTTTACTTTTATTTTTTGCTTTAGTATTAAATTGCGGAGACCGTGTTTGCGTGACTGGTGGGAAGACACTTGCGCCTGTGCGGTGGAGCACAGCTCGCACGCAAAGCTCCCTTTTTAGCTTGGCAAAATGCTGGACTGGGCAATTCAAATCGGCGTCGCCCACTTGTGAGAATATGAAGCCTGCTGTCCTCGGAGAATACCTGCTAAAGGTGTCTTCGCTTTATTGTGCAATTGAGTTGCCCTTGCCATATCCAGGAAAATCTGAAACATAGCTCCACAAAACACTACATCCTTGTTAGTTTGAGGTCAAACTTTAAATATCTTGTCACTTTCTAGTTGAAAAGTGAAATAATGTTGTCCTATAGCAGTACTTCCCAATCTTTTTGTGGCTCGGACCCCACAGTTGCAGCCAAATAAAATTGTGTGTCCCCCTGGAGGTGCAGAATAATGATACACCTTTACCTATGGAGAGCTCACCTAGGTTGTGACCCCAAAGGTAGATTTTTGTGTGACCCCATTTTGGGTCCTGACCTACAGCTTGGGAAGCCCTGCCTTAGAGGGTATATACAAAGTAATTCATATAAACCAAATAGGAGAAAATAGCTTTTCCCTCAATTCATAGTTAAGCTCTGGAACTTGTTGCTGGAAGATGTGGCAAAAACAAGTAGCTGGTTTAAAATAAAAATGTAGAACAATTCTTGGAGTAAGTGTCCATAAACTTAAGGTAGACCTGGGAAAGTCACTGCTTATTCCTGGGAGTAAATAACACAGAAAGTATCTACTTTGGAATCCTGCCAGGTGCTTGTGACCTGAATAAGTCACCTTTGGAAATAGGATACTGGACTTGATGGACCTTTGGTCTAGCCCAGTATGGCAATTCTTATGTTAAGCTGCATGAAATGTCATGGGGCCCACCTTTCCTTTATATATAATAATAGTTGAAACAAGGCAAACGAGGCGATTATATAAATCGGTGCACAGGTAAATAGCATGCACATACATTTTCAAAATGAATGTGTGCATATTACAGTTTTGAAAATTACCCCAGAGAATTTGTGCTTAGATTCACACCTGCTTGTTAGCATACACGTTTTCAGGGTTATTTTACATGCATACAAATGTACTTTCAAGAAAGTGCAAATAAATTTTAACTCTTCCTCAAGCCTGCTCCTGGAATGCTTCCAGTTAATTTAGGGTAGTGAGGTGTCAACAGGCTTTTCACATGTAACTTCTTTTTTTAATAAATGCTTTTTATTGTCAAAAGGCAAAAAAGAAGCTTAAAATGCTGATCTGATTTGCAATTTTTGAAGTGCCTATTTCTGTGCATAAAATACTGCTTTACCTGCAGCACTAGCTTTTAAACTTGTGCTTAAAAGTATGTAGTATTGCTATAAATAATCTCTCTCTCAAAAAACCATAACCCATTTCTCTTGGAATATCAGGAGGAACATCGTACATCGCTGACAAAATAAAGGTAAAAGAAGTGGTGTTCATGTT
The DNA here is from genome assembly GCF_901765095.1 of Microcaecilia unicolor. Taxonomy (NCBI): domain Eukaryota; kingdom Metazoa; phylum Chordata; class Amphibia; order Gymnophiona; family Siphonopidae; genus Microcaecilia; species Microcaecilia unicolor. Next base: position 108,501,773 of record NC_044032.1, on the reverse strand, counting down.
CTGAATGGCAGCCTGATCCTTGAGCTCCTGCTTCCCCACTAACTTGCCTAATCCCTTGCCATTCGCCTTTGCATTAGCCTTACCTGTAGTTCTGAAATGTTGGAGAGACGATGTTATGGCTTTCCAAACTAAGTCTGCTACTAAGGAGGTGGTCAGCTCCCCCATAAGCCAGGACCCAAACCTTTCTCCCTGTCTGATTCGGAGTCCTTGCAGTTGGCAGCTGAACAACAGGAGGCAGCTGCCTCTTGAAGTTTTAAGTACTATTTCATGGAACTGTACCAAGAGTCGAAAAGCATGCGGGACAAGATTTGGGTGCAAGAGTGGAGGACTTGGAGACCTGTGCTGATGAGCATACTGAGGCCCTAGAAATACTGCGCATTAAGACGGAATCTCTTTGTATACAATATGTATCTTAAGGGAGCTCAAAGAGGTTCTGGCGGGCTGTGATGCAGACGCTGCCTACCAACAGGCTGAAGTTTCCACAGCAATCCGCCGCTCACCGGTAACGTGGGCCAAGAGTCCAAAAGCAATTTTGCCGCCTACCGACAATGTAGGCTGAGAGTCCAAAAGCAGTTCCGCCACCTACCAACAATGTAGGCCAAGAGTCCAACAGCAATCCTCCTAGGGTCCGGTTGCATCCCCAAAGACCTTTCCCTTCCAGAGAACGAAGAGGTCTGGCTCTATCTTCCTGGGTTGAGGGTTCCCTGGCCATTAAGTCCTAGCCAGGCCCCCCTTCCTGACTCAGGGTGAGTGAGATGAATCCTCCCTTCTCCACACCTTCTGGGTCCTGACTAGCCTGAGGAAGTCCTAGTCTCTTACCCTGGGCCTCCTTGCCCTTAGGGTCCAAAAACTAGGCCAGCATTAAGTTCTTTGACCCATGTAGATCACATGCAAATTAGCCTCGTAAGTTCACTTCCTAGCACTCTGTGTTCAGGAAACAAGTTCTATGCATTTGGAATGGGTTGGTCTTTATTGGTCAGCACCACGTAGTCTTCTCTAATTGGCTACTGCTACCTGAGCTGGTTCTTGATGTTCACCCTCACCAACCTAGGGTGGACTATACCCAAGTTGCCTTTTTGTAGGTAGTCTTGGGAGGATTTGACTGGGACCAGAGTCTCCCCTTCCTTCATGACAGGACATGCATCCCATCACACAGGCTCTCTTAAGGATTTGTTTAATAAATTCCTGGCAATGGGGGAGGTTCTGTGGAATAGGAAAAGAACAAATATGGTTCCTCTTCACAAAAGTGAAGACAGAGAAGAAGTTGGAAGCTATAGGTAATAGAGATGCTGCTTAAGGAAGGATAGTGGGTTTCTTGTAATCCAACGGGCTACAAGATCTGAGGCAACATGGTTTCACCAAAGTAAAATCATGCCAAACGAGTCTGATCGATTTCTTTGACTGCGTGACCAGAAAACTGGATAATGGACATGGCGCTAGATGTAGTCTACATGGATTTCAGTAAGGCCTTTGACACTGGTGAACTGGTTGACTGCCTGACAGCCGGCATAGGATGGGTGGTAAATGGAGTTTCCTCACAGGATAGAAAGGTAAGTAATGCAGTGCCTCGGTAGATAAGTATTGCCATACTGGGGAAGACCAAAGGTCCATCAAGCCCAGCATCCTGTTTCCAACAGTGGCCAATCCAGCCAGGTCACAAATACCTGGCAAGATCCCAAAAAAGTACAAAAAATTTTATACTGCTTATCCCAGAAAGAGTCGATTTTCCCCAAGTCCATTTAATAATGGTCTATGGACTTTTCCTTTAGGAAGCCGTCCAAACCTTTTTAAAACTCCGCTAAGCTAACAGCCTTTACCACATTCTCTGGCAACGAATTCCAGAGTTTAATTACACGTTGAGTGAAGAAACATTTTCTCCGATTCGTTTTAAATTTACTACATTGTAGCTTCATTGCATGCCCCTTAGTCCTAGTATTTTTGGAAAGCGTAAACAGACGCTTCACGTCTACCTGTTCAACTCCACTCATTATTTTATAGACCTCTATCATACCTCCCCTCAGCCGCCTTTTCTCCAAGCTGAAGAGCCCTAGCCACTTTAGCTTTTCCTCATAGGGAAGTTGTCCCATCCCCTTTATCATTTTCTCTGCACCTTTTCTAATTCCACTATATCTTTTTGAGATGCAGCGACTGGAATTGAACACAATATTCGAGATGCGGTCGCACCATGGAGCGATACAAAGGCATTATAACATCCTCATTTTTGTTTTCCATTCCTTTCCTAATAGTACCTAACATTCTATTTGCTTTCTTAGTCGCAGCAGCACACTGAGCAGAAGGTTTCAACGTATCATCAACGACGACACCTAGATCCCTTTCTTGGTCCGTGACTCCTAACGTGGAACCTTGCATGATGTAACTATAATTTGGGTTCCTCTTTCCCACAAGCATCACTTTGCACTTGCTCACATTAAACATCATCTGCCATTTAGACGCCCAGTCTCCCAGTCTCGTAAGGTCCTCTTGCAATTTTTCACAATCCTCCCGCAATTTAACGACTTTGAATAACTTTGTGTCATCAGCAAATTTAATTACCTCACTAGTTACTCCCATCTCTAGGTCATTTATAAATATGTTAAAAAGCAGCGGTCCCAGCACAGAGCCCTGGGGAACCCCACTAACTACCCTTCTCCATTGAGAATACTGACCATTTAACCCTACTCTTTGTTTTCTATCTTTTAACCAGTTTTTAATCCACAATAGAACACTACCTCCTATCCCATGACTCTCCAATTTCCTCTGGAGTCTTTCATGAGGTACTTTGTCAAACACCTTCTGAAAATCCAGATACACAATATCAACCAGCTCCCCTTTATCCACATATTTGTTCACCCCTTCAAAGAAATGTAGTAGATTGGTGAGGCAAGATTTCCCTTCAGTAAATCCATGTTGACTGTGTCTCATTAATCCATGATTTTGAATATGCTCTGTAATTTTGTTCTTAATAATAGTCTCTACCATTTTGCCCGGCACCGACATCAGACTCACCAGTCTATAATTTGCTGGATCTCCTCTGGAACCTTTTTTAAAAAATCGGCATTACATTGGCTACCCTCCAATCTTCCGGTACCACGTTCGATTTTAAGGATAAATTACATATTACTAACAATAGCTCCGCAAGCTCATTTTTCAGTTCTATCAGTACTCTGGGATGAATACCATCCGGTCCAGGAGATTTGCTACTCTTCAGTTTGTAGAACTGCCCCATTACATCCTCCAGGTTTACAGAGAATTCATTAAGTTTCTCCGACTCGTCAGCTTCGAATACCATTTCTGGCACCGGTATCCCACCCAAATCTTCCTCGGTGAAGACCGAAGCAAAGAATTCATTTAATCTCTGTGCTACGGCTTTGTCTTCCCTGATCGCCTCCAACCGATTCTTTTGCCGGCTTCCTGCTTTTAATATATCTAAAAAAAATTTTTTACTATGTTTTTGCCTCCAACGCAATCTTTTTTTCGAAGTCCCTCTTAGCCTTCCTTATCAGCGCTTTGCATTTGACTTGATATTCCTATGCTGTTTCTTATTATTTTCAGTCGGTTCCTTCTTCCATTTTCTGAAGGATTTTCTTTTAGCTCTAATAGCTTCCTTCACCTCACTTTTTAACCATGCCTGCTGTCGTTTGGTCTTCCATCTTCCTTTTTTAATCCGCGGAATATATTTGGCCTGGGCTTCTAGGATGGTGTTTTTGAACAGCATTCACGCCTGATGTAAATTTTTGACCCTTGAAGTCACTCCTCTAAGTTTTTTTTTCACCGTTCTTCTCATTTTATCATAGCCTCCTTTTTTAAAGTTAAACACTAACGTATTTGATTTCCTATGTATTTGATATACCATCCTTCAGGGATCTTTCAAGGCAGTTTACAATCATTAAAATGTATTGGAGCCAGTTAAGGAAAAAATAATCTTTAATAGGACAGAGGGAGGACTCCATTTCTGTAAGATCGGCTGAGTGCTATATTGCATGAAGCCACCCTCAACAGGCAGCAAAAAGCAGAACAAATAAAGAAAGGTTCACTATAAGCATCTTGGAACAGGAAAGTATTTTTGTTTTTTTTTACATTTCTCAGAAGACCTTTCAAGATGAAGTTAAAGAGGAAGAGCGTTCCATAATGTGGGGTCTATCACACTAAAGATTTTGGTTCTAAGAAAATCAAAGCAAACATGTCTAAATGAGGGAATTACTAGGCATTTATGTTACGCAGATTAGAGCGTTCCGGAAGGAGAATAGGGTATCGGCAAATAGAGATATAGAGGGGCCCAGTTTTGTATCTTGAATACAAAATGCAGGATTTTATGAGATCCTATGGGAAATTGATAACCAATGTTCTTCTTGGAGGAGCAAGGATATAGAATCCAATTTCTTTGATGTAGTCACTAGCGCTACAGCCAAGTTTTGTACTATTTGAAGTCTACAGTTGTCACTAGCTTGGATACCATATAAGAGCATTACAGTAATGCAAAATAGAGATCAGTGAATAAGTTAGGATGTGAAGAGCATCTATGGTAAAGAGACAATCTATAGAATATATCATCCCGAGCTTTAAAAAAACAACACTTAACTATACAGGAAATTTGTGGTTGAAAACTAATATTTTTGTCTAACAGCACCCCTAGAATTTTTAGTGGAAAGAGATAGGGCCTTTACAACCTATGGGGAGTCCCTGTAATTTTATTCTGCTGCCTACATTTTTTAAATTTTTTGATCGTCCCAATATTTTCTTCTTTTTTTTTTTTTTTAACTTTTCCAATTTTTATTGAATAAAGATCCAACATACAACCATAAATTCAAGTACACAGTCGGACACCCTCCAACATATCAGTATAACATCTTCAATACATTTTTAACCAACTGTTTATGTCCCCCTTTCCCACCATCCCCCCTCCCCCTCCCTCCCTCCCCCCTATTGAATTGTCAGGGTAGAGTCTGGTCGTGCCAACCACTCCATGTAGGGGTCCCAAATTCGGTGGTATGGCAGCAAGCGACCCAGACGCATCGCAGTCAACTTAGACATCAGCTGAATATAGTCTAATTTGCGCAGAATCGACTTCAGTCCCGGCAGAGTCTGCTGCTTCCATGCCGCCGCCAGCACCAGTTTGCTGGCCACCAATATCTGAGTGGCCAATTGGTGCGCGTGTGCTTTGCTGCCCTGAAGTCGCATGTGTAACAAGCAATGGTCCATTTTCATGGGAAAAACAATTTTTGTTATACTCGCAATCAATTTCAGAACCCTCATCCAATACTGTTGAGCCTGCGGGCAAGCCCACCAGATATGGACCATGTCACCCTCCATGCCACATTGGCGCCAGCAGAGAGCAGACCCCCCCTTAAACATCTTGGCTAGTCTCTGCGGTGTGTAATACCAACAATATAATATTTTATAGCCATTTTCTACCAATGCATTAGAGATTGACACTTTAAGTAAAGATGTAAACACCCTTTCCCACATATGGTATTCATAAGACACCCCCAATAGTTTTTCCCACTTCTGTGTGTAGTGCAGGATGGGCTGCGACTGTAATAGGAGCGCTTTATATAATCTAGATATCCCTCCTCTTCCTCCTCCTCCAGCCAGTGCCCGCTCTAATTGTGTTTCCTCCAAACACAGCTCTTCTTTTGTACGCCTCAGAATAAAATCTCTTAATTGGCGGAACTGAAAGGCGTTGGAGGCAGGAATCCCATATTCCTCCTGCACTTCCTCAAAAGTAAGAAGTTCCCCGTCTTCCCACACCTGACCCAGCTCCCACAGTCCCCTCTGTTCCCACTTCTTAAAGCAGTGATCTGAGGATCCCGGGCAGAATCCCGGCGCGTATCTGATCATCATGTGCAGGAAAAAAGTATGCCCACGAAAAAAGCTAATGTGAATTTTACTCCATGTGGTGAGGGGCCCCCCTACCAGTGGAGGGACCACCTTTATTATCTCTTTTAGCTCCCTATCAGGTAGCCAGGGTATGGCCTTTAATGGGTGGAACTCGCACCAGGACTGCTCCATAACTTTCCAAGCCTTCGCTTTCCCATTATGCCACTCAGCTAGGATACGGGGGTGGGCCGCTCTGTAATAAAGCAGAAATGAAGGTACTCCCATACCCCCATGTGCCCGTGGCTGATGCATTACTGACCTACGCACCCGTGGTGGCTTCCGCTTCCAAATGAAGGAGAAAACTCTCCGCTGCAGGCCTCTAAAGAATTTGTCGGACAACGGGATAGGTAGCACTATGAATAGATATAATATTTTGGGCAGTAAAATCATTTTAACTGCACTGATCCGCCCCATCCACGAGATCGTCAATCCCTCCCATTTATCCAACTCCAGAAATAACTCCCGTACCTTTGCTGGAAAGTTGGCCTCATAGAGTCCCTCCCATCGTTTTGTAATATTTACTCCTAGATATTTAATTGATTTAGGCGCCCATCGATAGGGAAAATGAGCTTGCAGCTCCCCCATTTGATCTGCTGGTATAGTAATATTTAAGGCTTCTGATTTTTCCATATTGACTTTAAATCCAGCCGCCCAGCCATAGTCCCGCAGGGCCGCCCCTACAATGGGAAGTGACTTGACGGGGTCTGTCAGTGTGAGAAGAATATCATCCGCAAACAACAAACTCCGAGTCTCTATTGGTCCCAACCTCAATCCCCTAATATCCGGTTGTGATCTAATGTATGCTGCTAGTGGTTCCACCGCCAAGGTGAAGAGGAGAGGCGACAGGGCACAGCCCTGTCGTGTGCCTCGCCTCAGCGGGAACGTGGATGACTGGCTCCCATTGACCCTGACCGATGCTGTTGGTGCCCTATACAAGGATAGCCAATGTAAATAATCCCCTGAAATACCCACCCTCTTCAAGGTTGCAAATAAGAATGGCCAATGCACCCGGTCGAATGCCTTTTCTGCATCTAATGAGATTATACAAAGTGGGATTTTCTTGAGATTAGCATACTGAATAAGGTGAAGTGTCCGGCGGATATTATCAAATGTCTGACGCTCCCGCACGAAGCCCGCCTGATCTTCGTGAACTAACTGTGGAAGGTACTGCTGCAGGCGAGCTGCCAATATAGAGGTGAAAATTTTATAGTCCACCCCCAATAGGGAGATGGGCCTATAAGAGCTGCTCAATTGAGGATCCCTGCCTGGTTTAGGCAAAACTATAATGTTCGCTAGATGCCAAGTCTCTGGCAGAGATCCTCTCCTTCCTAGGTCATTAAATACCCTTCGCAGCACCGGAGCCATAAGAGATGCAAAGGTTTTGTAGAACTTATTGGTGAAGCCGTCGGGGCCCGGGGCCTTGCTAGGCGCCAACTCTTTAATAGCACCTATTACCTCCTCTAGCTCAATTGGCCTAGAAAGCCTAGCTTGTGCACCCTCCGTAAGTGTTGGCAGATACACCCGGTCTAAAAAAAGCAGTGATCTCCCCCTCCTCTGGGTTAATGTCCGGGGTATAAAGTTTCTCATAATAACGCTGAAAGATTGCTTGTATGGACCCCGGATCTGTGGTACAATCACCTTTTTCATCTTTTAAACGGGGGACATGCGTTCTAAGTGCCTGATGTTATAATTTATATGCTAAGAGCCTACTGGCTTTATTGCCAAGCTCAAAATGTGACTGGCGTACCCTTTGTAACTGCTCTGAGATGTCTGCCAACTGAAGCTCGCGAATCTCTTGTCTAATTTTATGAGCTTGGTCTAGCAACTTTTGTGCGGGGACTCCCGGGCCCTGTCTGCGAATTAATTTCTCCACCTGCATTAGTCTCCTGCGTCCAGTGTCCTCTGCCTGGGTTTTTTCTCTGCAGATATGAGCTTTTAACGCAATAAAGTGACCCCTCATGACTGCCTTGAAGCCCTCCCAAAGCACCCCTGGTGAGACTTCCCCAGTATCATTAAACAGGAAGTATTCTTTAATAAGCCTTTCAAATTGGAGCACCTGGGTCACCTCAGCCAGCAATGCATCATCCAACCTCCACTGTGGAGCAGTGTGTCGCCCCTTTGATGTCCTCAGCACAAGCATGACCGGGCTATGGTCCGACCATGTACGGGGCTCAATGCGTTGGTCCCTGATATTTCCCATGACAGTCGCGTCCCCTAGCCAGAAATCAATACGGGAAAACGAGTTGTGGACCAAGGAAAAATGTGTAATCTCGTTGGGTGGGGTGGGCCTGCCTCCAGGTATCCCCCAAATGCCATCTAGCCAAAAAAGTCTGGAGTGCCTCTTGTCCCTGACGGGCATATTTTACTGATGTAGAGGAATTGTCCAGCCGTGGATCAGGGGTAATATTGAAATCACCACCTACTAGCAAATTCCCCTCCCCGTGTGCCAAAAGCACCCGATCTAGGTGCTGAAAAAATTCCGCAAGATCTTCATTGGGCCCGTATACATTCACTATAGTGTATTTTTGTGCCCCCAGTTGCATAGTTATCAAGAGAAAACGACCTCCCTTGTCCCTAATAACCTTTTGAAACTGCCATGGGCGAGAATCATTAAATGCCACCATGACCCCCTTACTTTTAGTGCCCAGTGTGTTTGAGGCATAGAAGATATGTGGATACTGGCGGTGTTTGCACAACCCCTCATATTGCTTCTTTAAATGGGTCTCCTGTATCAGGGCTATGTCTACTTTTAAGCGAGTCAACTCCCTAAACAGAAGCTGCCGCTTCATAGGCACATTTAAACCCCTGACATTCAGGAGCGCCAGTGTTACTTCTTGCATCCCTTCATCATCTTTAAACGCCCAAAGCCCACCCTGGCACATTTGTGTTTTTTGTCATCCACCCATTCCACGCTGCTATCCAAACCCCTTCCCTGTATCCCCCCTCCCCCACCGCAGCCTTATAACTTTATAACTCCCTTACAGGTCTCCCGCCAACAATTATCCAAACCATTGTAAACTTAACTGACAAAAACTACAAGGCTATTACCTCTAAACAAATGTCAGGTCTCCACCTGACATATAGTAGCATTGCAGTGACCCCCCCTTACCCACAGTCATGTCAGATGACCAGCAGATTGCTGGCGTTGTAGGCGCTTGTGTCCTTTACCCACACGCTGCCACTTCGAGTGGGGCGTCTGGGTCTTGTTCTTGCTAACTCTCCCGGAGGTCTCCGAGGGAGCTTCATGCTGTGCCTCTGGTAACACTGCTCGAGCTTCAGCCAGTGATCTCACCTGATGCATCCGTCCATCTTTGTAAAATACTAGAGCAAAAGGGTGTTTCCAGCGGTATCGGATACCCAGTTCCTGCATCCGCCTTGTGACTGGTTTCAACTCCGCGCGGCGTTTTAAGGTAGCCGCCGCCAAATCTTGATAGATTTCTATTGGGAATGTGTCACATTTAAAACTTTGGAGGCGTCTTGCCGCCTGGAGCACCCGTTCTTTCAACTTGTAGTCTTGAAAGCAGGCAATAATATCAGGGGGTAGATTGTTTCTCGCTGGACCCAGAGATCTGTGGGAGCGTTCCAGGCCTATTCCCTCGGCCCCCAGCGGATTTCCCGCCTCTTCCAAGATGGCGCTCACCACTTTCTGGACCACTGCTTCGCAATCAGTATATTCCGGGGTTTCAGGTATGCCCCTGAAGCGTAGGTTGTGCCTTCTACTTCTATTCTCCAAGTCCTCCAACTTATCTGTCAGTTGTTGCTGGCCCAAACGAACATCTGCGACCGCTCGGTCCAGTGCCCCAATCTCTTCCGAGTGTTCTTCTATCCGGGTTTCCACCTCCTCCACGCGACCCCCCAAATCTCTGATTTCACCTCGGAGGTCGGATCCCAGCGTTTCCAGCTCCGCCCGGACTGCTTTTACATCCGTCCGGATCGCTTGCAGCCATTCTTTCAGCTCCGCTAAGGGGTCCACCACTGACGGTTCCGGTTCCTCCCCGAAAAGGCATGGGCTGTTCTGAGTGACCTCAGCCGTTGGTTTTCCGGCGCGTGGGGGAGGGTCGCCTGCTCCTGCCTCGTGGTTCGCCGATGTTCCGCTTTTAAAGCCGAATTGGCTTAGGTCCGCTTGCGTGCTCATCGCGATTCGATGCACGCGCTTTGTGGCTATCGCTGGGGGTCAAAAAAACTGCAGCAACGCTGCCTCTGTTGGGAGACCTCGTGCTCTTTGTGCTGCGATGAGCGGGAGCAAAAGCGCTAAACCGCCATCTTCGTGGGTGACGTCACTTCCGTGAATCAAGTCCCAATATTTTCTGCAGTCAGTGATTGGTCAGACCATGTCATGTTTCAAATTTCTGAAAGAAAACACCTTATTCTCAACAGAGTACGATTCTAGAGAAAGGGGGGAAATGTGTAATCCGTCTCACCCAGGTACATTTTATTGCTAAACTAGTAGAAAAGGTCCGTTTCAGACACAAATGAAACGGGCGCTAGCAAGGTTTTCCTCAGAGTGTGTATGTTTGAGAGAGTGTGTGTGAGAGTGACTGTGTGAGAGAGAGAAAGTGAATTTGCGAGTGTGTGTGTGTGACAGACTGAGTGAGACTATGTGCGAGTGTGTGTCTGTGAGAGAGAGTGTGTGTGCCTGGGGCCGCTCCCTCCCACCCACTTCCAGTGTCCCGTCCCCCCTTCGTCCGTGTTCCAGGGTCGTCGTTGTCCCCCCTCTCTCCATTCCTCCGAGTTCCAGGGTCGTCTCCCCGTTTTTGTTGTTTTTTTTTAGTTTTAGTACAGGTGGTGCATTCCCCCTCCTCCCCTCTCGTCCCCTCCTCTGAATTCCAGAGCCCCTCCCCCCCCCCCAGTTCCAGACCCCCCTCCGAGTTCCAGACCCCACCTCCCAGCCTCCCTCCCTCCGATTTGCAGACCCCCCTCCCTCTCTCCGAGTTCCAGATCCCACCTCCCTGCCGTCCTCCCTCCAATTTCAAGACCCCCCCTCCCTCCGATTTCTAGACCCCCTCCCGGAGTTCCTGCCCCCCTTCCTGCTGCCAACCGTCCCCTGCTGCCGCCGTCACGTACCTGTGCTGGCGGGGGACCCCAATCCCCGCCAGCCGAAGTCCTGTTCTCGGCCGCGCAGCGTGGAGCCGTGGACGAATGATGTGATTAAGTTTGAATCAGTTTGTGCGTCCGACGTCAGACGCATGCACACAAACATTCCAACTTGATCACGTCATTTATCCACGCCGCGAATTACGGCATAATGGGTCCAGTGACGTCAGCTAGGGCTTCGGAGCCCAGCGAAGAAAGTTACGGACACAGGCAGGCAGGCTCGTAGAACGTTGGTGGTGAGAATTATATATATAGATGTCTTAACTATGATAGATGGGTATCTATAATTTAGCTCTTTGCCTACTTAAGATGCATTTTTTTTTTTACTTAGTGAAGTATCTTTATGGTTTAAGTGCACTAAGGGGCTCTTTTACCAAGTGGCAGTAAAAGGTGTCCCAAGGTGACGTCGGCGCCTGGGATTGCCACATGCCAAGGCCATCTTATACCACAGCAGGTAAAAGGTTTTTTTTTTTTTAAAGGCGGCAGTAATGGTCCGTGTGGTACTTTAAAAAATTGCTGTGCGGCTATTTTCTTCTGGAGCCCTTACCTTTTTAGGAGGTGGTGAGGTCTCTGGGAGTAATTGGGCAGCTCATGATTACCGGTGGGCACGCCCACTCCCCACCTACCAGCACTAGAAACTAAAAAAAAATATTTCCTAGTGTTGAAAATGGTGCGCATCAGACCCGGAACTACTGCTGGGCTCCTGGATGACCCCGGTGATAGGGCTGATTCGCCACATGCAAACCTAGCAGTAGCCCTACTACCGCTTCATAAAAGGGCCCTTAAGTTTCTGCTCATCACAAGGGAATCAAGAGTAAAGAAGGAACATTTTGGCAGTCTTGAAAAAATCCCATCATGATTAGCACTTGGGATATAAGTATTCACAGCAGTGACTGGGTTACCATCTAAATAACTGACTATTTAGTTACTTATTAAAATTTTTTCTTTATAGAATTTCCCTTGCTTCTTTTTGAGCAACATCATGGACATCTCTGACAGATAGCAATTTTGAATTGGACTGTAAAAAAACAACAACAAAGTGTAATTAAATGGAAGAAACATGATGGTGCTTTACTGTTTTGTTTTCTAGTACTCCCTGACAATCAGGAAATTCTGCTAGCAATGGGAAAAGAAGAGGTAAGTCTATCGCTAGTTTATGGTGTTCTCTAAACAATGTGGGGGTTAATTTTTATGAAGGTTTTTCTTGTGTGTAGTTTTATGTAACTGGTGTGGGCATATTTGGGGTGGATTTTGGTTGGTGTGCGGGTAGTTATGACTTACACACATACTTGATAAAATACGTTCAGGCTCACATTTTACACTTGAACATTTATATCTACTTGCTAGCAGGTGTAAATGTCTATGCCTTCATGTTAGCTGTTTTTGTTTTTTTTTTTACTGCTTTTGCATAGCAAATTTATATAGATGCATATAGTCCATGGGAAGTAGAGGATGACGCAAATGACCACGAGTTACAGGGAAAGGTACAAAAGCACTTCTTTATTCAAAAGCTCCAGAGTTAGGAACTCGACGGGCTGTGTTTCGGTGGGTGCCATCACCTGCTTCAGGAGTTACTAATAAGGCTCTAAAGGGCCCTTTTACTAAGCCGCGTAGGCGCCTTTGCACACCCAACGCATGTCAATTTGGAGTTACTGCCCAGCTACTGTGTGGCCCGAGCGGTAATTTCATTTTTTACGTGCATCCGCTACGCACGCCTGAAAATAATTTTTATTTTCTGGTGCGCGGTGGAAATCGGGTGGTAATCATTCTACGCACGTAGACGATTACCACGACATATGAGACCTTACCGCTAAGTCAGTGGGTGGTGGTAAGGTCTCAGACCCAAAATGGATGCGCAACAATTTTTATTTTGCTGCATGTCCATTTTTGGCAAAAATTTTAAAAAGGGCTTTTTTACAGGTGCGCTGAAAATCGGATCTGAGCGCACGTAGAATACGCACCTACACTAGTGCAGCCCATTTTTCAGTGCACCTTAGTAAAAGAAACCCCCTAATTGTTCTCCCAGGATGCAAATACTGATGCAAAAAGCAAAGTGCTTGATCTTAGAAGCACTTTGCTTTGACTGCAGTGCAGACCAGTTCTGTTTTTGCGTCAGTATTTGTATCCTGGGAGAGCAATTAAGAGCCTTATTAGTAACCCTGAAGCAGATGGCATTGCCCACCGAAACACGGCCTGTGTCAGGTTCCTAAGGCTGGTGCTTTTGAATAAAGAAGTTCATTTGTACCTTCCCTGTGGTCATTTGTGTCCTCCTCTACTTCCCTTGGACTGTATGCTAGTTATGTAGAGGATTTCCTGTTTGTTTTGTGGATTTGGTATAGATGCATATACCAATTCTTTATAACATAAACACTACTTGGCCTCTCAACCTCTACAACCTATTAAAAAATCACCCTCTGTATGTATGTTTTTTTTTTTTTTTTTTGTTGGAGGGGGGGCTTGGCTTGGTTGTTCCTCCTTTCTCTTATTTTCTATCTCAGTCAGAACCAAGGCCGGGATTAAGCACCATGAGTCTTTTTTTTTTTTTAATCAACTTTCCAAATTCACAAGCATCTGATAGTTACAATAACACTGGTCAAAAATATTCAAGAAAACCTATGGGGCCTTTTTACTAAAGCTACGTGCACGCTAAATGCCAAGAAACCCATTTTATATCTATGGGTTTCTTAGCAGTTAGTGCACACTAAGCTTTAGTAAAAGGGCGCCTTGGAAATCAAAAATCAACAAAAATAAAATCCTATTAGACTACAATTTTTAGGGAGGTGGATACCAGAAGAAACAGGGAGATATCATAGAAGAAATAAAGAAGAAAAGGCTATAATGATGATCTTAATTATAAATGTACCTAATTGTCGTTGGCATTCATTGAATTTGGAGTGGATATTGCCAGTTTTTTTAGCATCCAAAAAGGAACACAGTTGTTTTGGAACAGAAGACATAGTTCACTCCCAGAAATTTCAACAAACATTCAGCCTCCTCCCCCCCCACCCCCATCACAAGGTGAAAAACCGTAACCAAGAGAGTCTCCTCCTTGAGCTATCCTGCACAGCCAATAAAGTGATGAAACATGTGTATTCCCCCACAGACCCTATAACATCCACTTCCAATTGCACTTCCCCCTCCCCCATCTCCCATAATCTTCTGGGTTCCCATCCTAGGAACCATCAAGTTAACACCCACCCCTTTGTCCACCCCTCCATGGCCCCTAACCAACAGCAACTTGGCAATGAACCCCTCCAAAGCAACAAAAAGATAAACCCCAACCGGAAGTCCACAGAGTCTCAAGAACTGTCTTTATCAGGCAAGAGCGCATCCCACCAAAAAAAAGAAAACCACTGGTGTGCACCACCCGCTGACCAACAAACAGTAAACAACCAACAAACAGTAAACAGTGCTATTGTTGCAGGAATTACCACTATTGTTAGCAGAATCTGTGGTACTTCAGGAGTCAAACACCACACACCAGAATGAGAGAGAAATCTTCTTTATTTGCCAGCAAACAAAGTAGGACATCAGCGCTAGCTCTCTCCTTCTCTTCAGCTCTCTGTGTCTTGTGTCTCTGTCTCTCATCTCCTTCTCTTCTAACGTAAGCTGCTTCTGTTCTCATTTATATAGGGTCCTAAACCCCTCTAGCCCCCCTTTCTCACCAGATGGTAAAGAATAGATTGATTACCCTGTCTTGAACTAATTATCTCTACACATTTACTCAAAAATATCAGTTACATAGGTTTGAGATATTTCCTAAACTGACCTATGACCTGGGGCCTCTCAAACTAGACAATGTGGCACCTATTTCCTGCATTTTATTATTATTAAATTCTCAGATTCCCAGCTAACTTCATGCTAACTGGACTCTGGCATTCATTAAGGGGCCAAGGGGCCAGTCTTGCTTAATGGCACACAGACATGGTTTTTTATTACTTTCAGGAGACCAGTCCTACACTTAGCTATAATCCATCAAGGAGAAGACTTGACTTTTCCTGACCTCTTTCACCTTCTAGCTTCATACACAGAACTAGCTAGGACTGTGGATAATTTAAACCAGATGATGACCTCTTAAACTGCAGACAAATCTCACTTGAAAGTCAGACACTGAATTGAAAAGATATTTTACAGGGAGAAATAAAACTTATTAATTAAACAGAATAAAACATATTTTAAAATAAGCAGAAATCAGAATTCCTTATAAGACAAAATCTAAATTATCTAGAATTATTTAAATCTACTCTATCTCCTTCTAAACAGCATTCAGCCTAATCTTTTAAAATAGCTTGCTTGCTGATCCCCTCGAGATTGTCCAGTATGCCTTACTCAGAATGGCATCCAGATGTGGTAAATAATACCTATGAACCAGCCTTAACAATCCATCACTCAAAAAGGGACAAAGAAAGTTTCATTTCTCGCTGACCTTTCTAACCTCTAGTCTAGCAAAAGCTAGACATTTGAGTAATTAAAACCAGATGCCATTCTACCACTTTACAGGACTGAACCAAACTTAAACAGAATTAACAAATTAATATGATTTCTCTATCCAAGCTGCCTCACTATGGATGTGGTCTGGTACTCTGGCGAAACACTGGAGGCTCAGTGGCAAGGTGAGGGTGGTTCTTAGGGCACTGGCAGCATTTGCGCCACTGTTGAGGGTTTCCCTGGTGCGGGTGTTCTTCAACAATGTGATGACGGTGGCCTACATCAACAAACAAGGAGAGACACGCAGCAAACCGATGGCACTGGAGGCAGGACTGCTCATGGTCTGAGTGGAATCATCTTTGCCTGTTTAGAAGCTCAAATGTTTTGAGTACCTGATGCAGAAAAGGATTTTGTAAAGAAGCAAGGCCTTGCATTAGATACCAACACACATTTTAAAATGGGGCTTTTAGCTGTTTCACCCGAATGCAGAGAACTGCTGAAGAAAACTTTTAAAGTGAGCTTAATGCAGGAACCTAAATGCCAGGTCTGAGGAGGCATTTAGGAGGGTTATCTTGTTCTGCAGTAAGGGCAGAATAGCTAACATTACCACCCAATCACCTACCTCAGGACCCCAGAAAGGGACCCACCCCCTCCTTGAAACCATCTAAAATATCCCTGGAAGTCTAGTGGACTGTAATTCTCCCCCCACCCCACCCTCTCATGTACTGTGAACAAAAAACAGGAGTGGTGCCCACTTGATCCTGTCTCTGCACTTCTGTCTTCTAAAATGGTGGTTCCTAAACCCATGCAGTGAATTCCAATTTGCATTATGCAGGGTCAGGTGGTGGGACAGAGGCAGGAGGAATGAGTGGCCCTTGTTTCCTGCCTTTTGTTCAAGGTATGCGCGGGGGTGAGGGGTGCCTGGGTCCTCTAAACTACCAAGGATTTTTTTGGGGGGGAGGGGGTTCGGTCCTTAGACTGCTGCAAAGATGCCAAGTTACTTAGTTCTATCAGGAGATTTTGGGACAGTCCTGGTTTTGAACTTACATGACAAAGGAGTGTGTGGGACTTGTAGTTCCTGATCCTACGCATTGAAATCAGTGCTGTAAGTCCCATAATGCACTAGGATTGACTGCTCAGAAATCCAGGACTGTCCCAAAATCCCCAGCCTTGAACTGGGTAACTTGGCATCTCTGCTACTGGAGATTTTTGGGGGTACTGTTGGGGGTGGGAGATTGGGCATGGGGAGGTCCTTTCTGGGATCAGGGGTGAGGGATGGGGAGGCTTTTTAAAACATATCTCCATGCACTAACAAGACGGGAGACATTATTTGCTCTTCAACAGTAAACAGCTGCATACTACCACCATGGGGTGTGCTGGAGTTTTTTTTTTCCTGACAGCACTCACTTAACATGGCGGTAATTTGCATACCATTAGTTTACTGCATTGAGGAACAAAACTTGTTCAACTTGTATTAGAAGTCGTACACTAAGACAGTGCGCAGCCTTGGAACATTCAGCTACAACTTCCTCTCTGCAGCAGTCCCTTTCCTATCTTTACCATCTTGATTTGAGATACTACTGTCTTTAGATTTCCTCACACAGGTTAGAGATGGCCTTGTTAACCAAGGAGCATCAGAAGTCTGGACACAGTTGTGCACTGGATTTTTACCGGAGAAGACAGAACCTTGTAATCTGCTGCTACTAAGTCTTCCCTGGATAATTTTGTCACAGATGATATGTTGGAATAGCTGAATGGGTACAACCTTCAGACATTAATCCTTAGCAAAATTATTCTTCCTACCTTTTATAATTTCTAAGATCAGCACCATCTATTTTTATTGATTTTTTTTCAATACAATTTGTTAAAAGAATAGGACACAGATGATTAATGTCTACAGAATGAACAGTATGACTCAATGTTTTTAATGTATACTTCTCTTTCGTATAGTTACAGAAAGTAGACCATGAGCTTGAAATGATGCTGTCTTGTGTTCAGTCAAAGAATAGGAAGTTGAAAGAAGATTTGCAAAGGTACACCATGTACTCCAGAATTAAAAGTTCATCTCAAAATTGCTTAACAGTGACAGTTTTACTGGATCTATGAAAGTTGTTATCTTTTCCTCTCATGTAAATATTACTTTGCTTTCTAAAAGAGAACAAAAGTGGTTGGAGGAGCAAGAACAGCTGGTCAAAGCTCTTACTGCAAGACAGGAAGAACTGAGAAATCTAGTGGTAGAGACTTCGGAGACGAGGTATTTTTTTTTCCTTTTCCTTCTAATTGACTTTTTTCCAAGCATTTAAAGAGCAAAATATAATCATTCTTTCTTGTTAGTTGGGATAAAGCCATGTTGATCTTTGACTGAAATATTGTACATAGTATCTGTACTAAGTAATGGAACAGAATACTGCTGACAACCTGTTCTCTTGCTTAAGAATAAAGAAGGTGCTATGCTGAAGAACCAACTGCAGAGCAACAAAATGTAGTTGTTAGAATTGGGGAAATTTTTGCCCCAAACAAAAAATTTTGAAAATTCAGCATACAGGTTTTTTAAATTCTGTAATCCTTATCTGTAAATTTTTGGCATAGAATTCCCCCATGATAAAGGCAAAGCTCTCTCCAGACTTAACCCGCTTTCTCCTTGCTCAGGCTCCCTCCTCCCTGACAGATCCAGTCCCAAGTATAAAAAAAAAATACAATGAGGGAGAGCATCAGGTTCTCTTCAGCAGTTAGGTTATATCCTTTCCATTACCAAGAAACTTTGCTCAGCTACATTAACTGCAAGAGACACCCAAAGACAGCAGTGGCTAACATGCATTGTGCTTTCCCTTTAGAAATTACAAATTGCATAGATTTATGATTAAGTCTTGAAGCTTAATTCCAGTACTAAATGGATAGCTTCCATACAGCTTGGACAGCTCTCACAGTAATACTCAGTGCACAGGATTTCTAGACTTCCACCAAGCATGTCTGCTACCTCCTGAATTCCCATATCTTTTTCTGTACTAGTTTCTCCTCAATCTTTTGTTCCACAGTCAGTCATCCTCCACAGCTAGGCATGCTGAGAAACAAGAAAACAGTAACTAAAAAGCAAAGGAGGGGTGAGAAGGGCACAATATTTTTGGCAATACATTCACATGCTACCACAGCAAGGAACAAAATTCCTGGCTTACCTAAAACAAAACAAAAATCAACTGAAATGGTACTGTCCGGGAATCAAATGGTAGTGTCATACCATTGCACCAGAGTACAGTTGTGGCTGTGTGTACTTACTGTTCCCTGGCAAGCATCAATGCAAAAGAGTAAACATAGGAAAAGGAGCTTTGCAGAGTGGAGGGCAGGGGGGCCTGCTGACAGCCCAGATGAGCTCCTAGCAAATCCTTTTTGGCTAGAGCAACCATGTATAAGACTGCCAGACAACACATGACATGAACAAAGGGATAACTGGATTTTATGAAGTGTGCAAACCAGGTCTCACTCCTCTACCTCCCTTCTACTAAGACCAAAACTTTTTGCATCTCACCACAAGGTGCTCTTTCCAGGGTGGAGCAGCTCTCTCTCTCCATCATCTAGCAAGACCCCTCCTCCTCCCAGTTTTCTCTTCATTCCTCTTTCTCAAATCCTGCCCAGGGCGCACACAGCCTCATAGTTCGTGTTTCTAAAATTCGTCTATTCCCCCCCCCCCCCCCCCCCCCCCCCCGCTTACACACTCCTAGATCACGCTGAACCCCTCCCCCCTACAGCATACACTCTGCATAACTCTGTCACCACCCCTGCCATATACCTTCCATAGCACTGTCAATCACCAGCCCTGCCAATAACCTGAAAGGAGGGGGAACTGCTATCAATTGCCCCTCTATTTCAGTGATTTTTATTCATTGTCTGACCTGCAGTTTATATTATGAGACTGCAAACTACTGGATGGATAAATACAGTGGTACCTGGTCAAAATAGCCCCGACAAAAAAAAAAAAACTCCAAACAATAAAAGCTCCAAATATAATAGTCCCTGACATAACAGCCACTGTCAAAACAGCCTGCCCACAATAAAACCCTTGACAAGTTAGCTGCATGACCAAAGGGCCCGATCAGGCTGCCCAAAATATGGGACTGCATTTTTTTTTCCTAATAATCTTAACTTGGCAAACAGGATAAGGTTGGTAAGACTATGAAAATGACGACAATATGTATATATTTTTTTAATTAGCATGTTGATGGAAGAATAGTTTCTTTAAATAGCAGAACAGATCATGAATATCAGTTTGTAGCTGTAGAATTTTGTTTATTTATATATGCTTTATGCAATTGAATGCTGGTAGGAGTCTTTATCAGTGAAGATTTCACTTGTAGTTTATTATAGTTTTTGTGATGTCATTTTTTCTTAGGGGGCTGTTTTGTTAAGGGGACTATTTTGTCAAGGGTTGTTTTGTGGGAGGGGCTATTTTGTTAGGGTGTGAAATATCAAGGGTTATTTTGTTACAAGGCTCTTTTCTCAGGGCTTTTTTGTCGGGGCTATTTTGTCAGGACTATTATGACTGGGTGCCAAATACACCCTCCCTTATAACTCTGTCAGTGCCCACCCCTTACCCCAATATATAGTTCCTCATAGCACTCTCTCAATGGCTATCCCTATACACTACTGCCCCATGGCATTGCTGAATCCCTCAATATATCTCCCTCTCCTCCGCCCTGCAGAATATCTAGTTCTCTTCCTTCACATTACCCCCCCCCCCCCTAATCTCATGAAGATGTGTACCCTCTAGCCTGGCACTAAATACTACAAGCAGAAGAGAAGGAGGGTGGTTCCACATTGAGCCATGTCCTTCTCTTCTGGCAATTTGGCACTGAATGCAAAGTTTTAACTGTTCAGGACTGTAGAGCCACATGGTTCAGATTTTGCATTGAACTTTGAGTGGCAGAGGAGGAGGACATAGCCTAATGTGCAACTGACTTCCTCCTTTGTTTTTCATGTTTGGTGTTGGGTCGGAGTGCCGCAAGGGTCGAGGATAGAAAAATATGGCATGTGGACAAACGGAGGGGAGGGTGTGTGTATGTATATATGCCGGGGGAAAGAGCCCTTAAGTCAGAATGGACTTTATGGACAAACAATGGCATTCTTTAATGAATTGATGCATTGCTTTCTTTTCATTTTTTTATTTTTCTCTTTGAGGGTTGAATTTTGTTGAACTAGTATTGGTGCTCACCCAGGACCAGTATCTATATCATACCCATTATTATAATCTCCATAAAATACCTAGAAATGCAAATATCCACTAAAAATAAACATATTAGAAAATATCCAATTGATGTTGCCTAATGAGCAGCCAGTATTAATGGAGAATATAAATATACAGAAGTGTCTTCCTGACTTGTCAGTTTCAAGCAATTCAAACTAAAAGGTGGTTTTAATATTTTTTAAAATCTTTTTTTTCAATAATGACAATACTATTGGTCTTCAAACAAAAGTCTTGTGAATAGACAGAGCTGCAAAAGTATAATTCAATCAAAAGCTAAGTCCTAGCTGTTGATTGAATAAATATACTTTTGCAGCTCCTTCTATTCACCAGAGTTTTGTTGGAAGACTAATTGTTAACCCTACTCCCTCCTACTTCTATTATCTATTTGAAACCAAGCAGTCCTTGCTAATGTACTGCCTTCCCCAAGCATCAAACTTAAACATGAATATAGGAAGTTTATTTATTCTCAAGTTAATATCCAACTTTATAGCACAGTATTCAATTCAGGGGCTTAGTGGTGGTCAAGGAAACGTTCACTGAGAACCATGGCTGGGATATATAGTTATACTGGACTGTAATCTTTTCATGAAGGACAGAGTAGGAAGAAAGGGCGGAGAAGTGGCATATATTAAGGATTATATTAAAGCGGCATAATTGCAGGACTTAAGGGTGAAGTGGAAGCACTGTGGATTAATCTGGAAAGCGGGAATGGAAAATGTATTTACATTGGTGTGATATACAGGCCTCCTTCACAGGCAGAAAAAAATGGACAGCTGTTTAATTAAAGACATTTACTAGATAGCTAGGAAAGGGGAAGTGCTACTGATAAGTGATTTTGATATGCTGGATGTTCACTGGGACATCTAGAAGTAAGGTTATCTTTGATTCTCTACAAGGTGAACTGTTTCAGCAGATGGTAATGGAACTAATGCAGGATAGGGCCATATTAGATCTGGTGTTTATGAATAGAGAGAGTATTTCTGAAGATGTAATGGATGATCACTTGCAAGTAAGAGAAAAAGAAGGTCACTTTGGTTCTCAAAACTAGTAGCTGAAAAGGTAAGGGAAAAGAGGTTAGCCTTCATAAATGCAAGAGATGGCAGAAAGAGGAAGAAGACAGGCAACAATACCTGGAAAAGCTAAAGGAAACTTGTAAAATACTCAAGAAAACAAAGATGGAAATGGAAGAAAAAATAGCCAATAAGGTAAAATTGGGGAGCAAGATATTTTTTTTAGATATGTAAGTGTTAAGAGGAAGTGCAGAAGTGGCATTCTGAGGCTCAAGAGTGAAGAGAAGCAATATGTAGAAGCTGATAAGGATAAAACAGAATTACTTAACAAATATTTCTGTTTTGTATTCGTGGATGAAGGGCTGGGAGTAGAACCGCAGGTGCTAGCTACACTAAAAGTAGACAAAGTGATGGAGCCAGATGAGAGACATTCGAAGGTACTGAAGGAACTCAGAGAAGTTCTGGAAGCTCCACTGTCTGATCTTTTCAATGCTTCTGAGGTGTTTTTGTAGAACTGGAGGACTGGATAAGGGCAGATAACGGTCCCTCTCTACAAAAGTGGAATTAAGGAGGAGGTTGGGAACCACTGGCTGGATAGTCTGACCTCTGTGGTGAGCAAATTAATGGAAATACTTCTAATACAGTGATGTTTCTGGAATTAGATGGATTGCAGTCCCTGAGGCAGCACAGTTTCACTAGAGGTAGGTCTTGTCAGATGAATTTGATTAATTTCTTGACTGGGCAACCAAACAATTGGAGTTAGGGTGAGTGCTAGATTTGATATACTTAGATTTTAGCAAAGGCTTTGACACAGTTCCACACAGGTGACTGATAAATAAATTGAATACACTTGGTATGGGCCCTATAGTGACTGACTGGGTTAGAAACTGGTTAAGTAGAAGGAGACAGAGAGTAGTGGTAAATGGGAGTTCACTCCAAGAAAAAAAAATGGTGCCAGTGATGAGCCGCAGAGATTGGTCTTTAGTCTGGCTCTTTTTAACATCTTTGTGAGTGATTTTGCGGAAGGGCTGTCTAGTAAGGTTTTCCTTTTTGTGGACGAAACCAAACTCTGTAATAGACACTTCTAATGGTGTGGATAGCATGAGGAGGGATCTAATGAAGCTTGAAGAATGGTCCAGAAATTGGCAACTAAGATTCAGTGCTAAAAAATGTAGGGTCATATATTTGGGCTACAAAAACCTGAGGGAACAGTATAGTATAGGGCAGGGGTACCCAGTCCTCAGGACACACCTAGACAGATTTTCAGGATACCCTCAATGAATATGTATGAGATAAATTTGCACACAATGGAGGTAGTGCATTTAAATTGGTCTCATGCATATTAATTGTGAATATCATGAAAACCTGACTAGGTGTGTCCTGAGGACTGGGTTGAGAACCCCTGATAATGTTTACCGCATGCTAAATGCTAGGGATGCCCATAGGATTATATATCAGTGTTAACAGCCGGCATACATAGTATATACGGAAGGGAGCAATCAATCAATATCTTCAAACTTCGCTCTACTTCACACTAACTTTAAATCAAGAATACATTCACATATCCAGTACAGATTTATATAGCCTTTTTTCTATATGACATCATCAGATAGCATGTGTGCTTCCGTCTTGGCTAACTGAGCCATGCAGATTTCAAATTTAAAGGAGCACCACCGCAATCCTCATAGATCTTCATATTATTTTTATATTTTACTTTTTATCAAAAATAAATTTCTAAAGTTATATCTTTTTCAACTTTCAGCATTTAAATACTTATTTCATGAAACTACTTAGCTTTTTAAAGAGCTTAAATCATATTGGAGACACTAGTCCACCGACATAGATCTACGTTTTGCTAATAGCTGTATCAAGGTGGTCTCCTGAAAAACACAAAAAATTGATCAAAGAATAATAGTACATTTCCTCATAAATCTTATATAAAGACAAAGGCAAAGCTTATAAACCAAACCTGCATCCACATTGCAGCATTTCAAAAATGGCCGCTATCATCTATTCTAAACACTTTTAAAGACCTATACCGCCGGGGCGTCAATCCCACTTCCGGTCTAGAACAGCTGATTTGACGTATACACGCAGTGCATACTTAATCAGAGCACTTTAAATTAAGGTAGTCCATTCTATTTCACGATTTAATTCGTGGGGTTCCACTGTGTTCAAAGTAAATATCCAGTATTGTTCTCTATAGTTCAGCAGTTTTTCTAGGTTACCACCCTCCCAACCCTCTTTAACCTGATCAATAATTCTCCAGCGTATATCAGTAATATCATGGTTATAATCCATCCAATGCTGGACCAGAGGTGCCTCAGCCTTTTTAGTAGAGATCCTGGATTTATGTTCCGTTAATCTCGTTCTTTTAGATCTCATACTCCTTCCTACATAGATCTTTTCACAGGGGCACTGGATAATATATACCACCATCCGAGTGGTACAATCCGATACAGCAGATGATTTTAACTTACAACCGGAGCGTGGATCAGGCCATGTGGGTCCTATCATGGAAGTATGGCACCATTGACATTGGCCACATTGAGTATGTGTACATGGCTCTTGATTCTCTAAACGATACTGCTTTTTCCATGAGAGAATTTCACCCATATTTCTGGATCGATTAAAGGCTATTAATGTTCTCTTAGTGAACCCAGGATCCAGCTGCAGTACTTGCCAGTGTGTCATGATACTCCGAGTCACATCTTTCACTAGTGATGAATATGGCAGCACACATACAATTCTGTCAGATGAGTCATTGTTCTTATAATTCAACAGTAATTCTCTCTGCGCATATCGTGCTCTTAGATACGCCTTCCATACAACTTTAAACGGCTATCCTCTTGATAGAAATTTACCCATTAACTGTTTAGCATGATACTTAAAATCATCCACTGAAGAACACAGCCTCCGTAGACGCAAAAATTGTCCAATTGGTAAATTATTCTTTAAATGCAGTGGATGAAAACTATCATAGTGTAAATAAGTGTTACGGTCTGTACTCTTACTGAATAAAGATGTAACAATTTTCTTTTCAACCTTCATAATATGTATGTCCAAGAAGTTAATATATGATTGGTGATATGTAGCCGTAAAATGTAAATTATCATCCAAACAATTCAATCAACTGATGAACTGCACCTGCTCATCCTTCGATCCTGTCCATATAAAAAAAGATGTCATCCAGGAATCTTTTCCAAACAGTAATATACGAGACAAACCAATTCGAAGGGTAAATAAATTTTGTTTCGAAGGCATCCATATATAGTGTAGCTATTGACGGAGCTAGGGTAGCACCCATAGCCACCCCATGTACTTGCTTATAATATTTCCCATCAAACCAGAAATAGTTCGAAGATAACCACAAATCTCGCTATGTTCATAAGGAATGTGGTAGCAATCCGCGCTGGCTGTATTCTATCCTCCAAGATCTTTTCTATAATAGTCAATGCCGCTGATTGGGGAATATTCATGTACAAAGAAGTCACATCTAAGGTAACAAACCACGCTGTTTCCGGTAAGATATTAATCTCATTCAAAATCCGAAGCATATGAGATGTATCTTGTACAAATGAGGCGTCCCTTATTTTAGCCTCCTGTTCGTCTCTTACCCTACCCAGATGTGCCCGCAGCGCTATTAACTGCCCCCGAATAACCACCTTTAAGCCCTCCCATAGATTTACTGGGTAAATCCCCTCTATATTGTTGAATTCTATATACTCCCTTAAGTATTTCTCTATCACCGAATATTTTTGGGTTCCCTCAGGATCGCCTCATCCATACACCAGTACCGTGGCCCTTTTGGCCTCCTATCGGCCCTCAATACCATAACCACTGGAGCATGGTCCAACCATGTACGCGGTTCAATACGTACTTCTTGCAAGGACTCTGCTATCATCCCATCCCCCAGCCATAGATCTATCCTAGAATAGGAGTTGTGCATTGGTGAGAAGTATGTATAGTCCCTCTCATGTATATGAGTCACTCGCCACAGGTCTGTCAGTCCCCATCGTGCCATAAAGCTTCCCAGTGCTATTCTGTCCTTTCGTGCATAGCCCACGTGCCCTGCTGTATTATCTAGAGCTGGATTCACTGTGAGATTAAAATCCCCCCCCCCCCCCCCCCCCCCCCCCCCCATCACCAGACTACCCATCAGATGTTGTTGTATTATGCGTTCTATCTCCTCTAAGAATATTCCCTGTCCTTCATTAGGTGCATACACTGTGACAAAGGTGTAGTGTTTGCCATACAGGGTAGCTATTACCAAAAGATATCGCCCTCCCTTATCCGCTGTGCTTTTAGTTATTTGCCATGGGTATGCATCTGAAAAGGCCATCAGTACTCCCTTTCTTTTTTTTTTTTTGAGGTAGTGCACTAGTGGCCTGTATTACATTTGGGTACCTTTTATGGAAGATCAACTTTTCATGACACTTCTTTAAGTGGGTCTCCTGCAACATCATAACATCAGCTCTTAACCGCACCATATCTTTAAACATTCGTTTACGTTTCATTGGGGACTTTTGACATTCAATGTAACGCATTTAAACATACTATGTTAAACATTTTCCCCGCTTCAAATTTAGCCAGCCACCCCCAGAGAGTTAACCCTCTTCCCCATTCCCTCTCCCTCCCTCCCCATCCCACCCTTAACCATCTAAGACATGCCCATTTACCAATTTTCGACATGTCTTTGTAAGAGGATCAAGTGACGTCTCCGGCTCTTCCAGCCTTTTCTACTAGTCCACTTCCAGGTTCTTAGTCCATGCAGCATTGCTCAGCGCCCGACCATTCCCTTTTCCTGTGGGAGTAATGTCTGCTTTCCAGATATTTGTCTCCTCAAACGACCCTTGCCATGTGAGACTCTCTGCCATTTCGGCTTGCTGTTGCATATCTTCTCCGCTGGCCCCCGTGGCTGACTCTCTTCCTCTTCCGCTTTATGATGCAGGTAGATCTGAGCCTCCTCTAGCGAGGTCACTCGTCTCACCTGTCCTTCTTGGTTAAATGTGAGCGCAAACGGATATTGCCATTTATATGCTATCCCCTCCTCCCTCAACTGGGAGGTTATATTTAAATGATTTTTATTAGTTTTTGCACCTGTTATAACATTACAGACTTTCATAAAGCAGGCATCACAAATAGCCCGGGCTACAGTATTCCAAATACATAACAATCCAACGAATAACAGTGTAGTCCTATAACTGTCAACTGGGAGGTTATTGGACGCAGTTCACTTCTCCTTTTGAGTGTTGTTGCAGATAGATCTTGATAAATTTCAATGGGGTAGCTGTTCCAGGTTACTGGACTTGCCGCCCTTGCTTTTTTCATCACTGCTTCTTTCACTTTAAATTCTGTGAAGCAGGCCACTATGTCCTTGGATTGGTTAGGTCTCCTCATCCCCAAGGCTGAGAAGGCTAGGGCTTTTCAGCTTGGAGAAGAGACGGCTGAGGGGAGATATGATAGAAGTGTATAAAATAATGAGTGGAATGGATCGGGTGGATGTGAAGCGACTGTTCACGCTATCCAAAAATACTAGGACTAGAGGGCATGAGTTGAAGCTACAGTGTGGTAAATTTAAAACGAATCGGAGAAAATTTTTCTTCACCCAACGTGTAATTAGACTCTGGAATTCGTTGCCGGAGAACGTGGTACGGGCGGTTAGCTTGATGGAGTTTAAAAAGGGGTTAGATAGATTCCTAAAGGACAAGTCCATAGACCGCTATTAAATGGACTTGGAAAAATTCCGCATTTTTAGGTATAACTTGTCTGGAATGTTTTTACGTTTGGGGAGCGTGCCAGGTGCCCTTGACCTGGATTGGCCACTGTCGGTGACAGGATGCTGGGCTAGATGGACCTTTGGTCTTTCCCAGTATGGCACTACTTATGTACTTATGATGCGCCCGCTCTAAGCGAATGGACGCCTGATCATAGGGCTCCGCTGCTGTGGATAGAAGCTGCGCTGCTATCCCTTGCACCACCGCTTCGCAGTCCAAAAATTCTGGTAGTTCAAGTACCCTGCGGATGCGTATATTGGAGCGCCTGCTCCTATTTTTCAAATCTTCGACTTTATCCAGAGGATATTTCGTCTCAGCTTTTTGATCCTTTGCTTGCTGCTCCATCGCTGCTAATGTCTCCGCCTGCTCTTCCATGCCGATTTCTACTTCCGCTACAAGGCCACCCAAATCTGCAACCTCTTTCCTTAGTTCCGCGCTCAGCTGCGCGAAGTCATGGCGCATTTCCTTAATGTCCGCTTTTATCTCTAAAAACCAGGAACTTAACTTGGACCATACCTCGCTATTAGCCTCTGGGCCCTCTCTCAATTGTTCCACACTTAATTGCTCTGAGTCTGTCTGGTTCGAGCTGACCTTGCAGGCGCCATTTTCTTCGTCTTGCATCGTCGCTGTTTGTCCCCGCTGTTGATACGAAAATGCGGAGAGGTTGGGAACTTTATTCTTCACTTCAGGCATACCCCTCTTTAGTACTCTCTCTGCTCTTCCGAGCGCGATTTTCCAGCCCTGGTTCGGCGTGGCTTGCTAAGTTTTATTGATATTTTTTAGGCTGTTAGTTGGGAGCTCCACTGTTACACCACCATTCCCGGACGTGATGTCACCGGATCCTCATAAACTCATTTTCTTCATTAAAAAATTTAAAAAGGTGGCTTAGCTTAAGAAGATGCAGGAGATCAATTAGTTTGCCTTTCATATGATGGGCTTATGAATATTAGAAGAAGCATATTTAATTTCTTAAGCTTTTGCTATGAGTACTGTCATTTACATGTAGTGCTGTGTGACATAGTACCCCTCTGTTTCAAGCAGATACTGTTTTTTTTCCCTTCATGAAGGATAATTGAAGAGCTAAGTAACAGAATTGTGAAAATCAGAGAGTATGAGAAGGAACTTCTGGAAGCTCTGGGTGAATTTCTGGAAGAACATTTCCCTCCCCCAGAAGAACAAAGAAGCACTAATAAGAAGAAAAAAGTAAGTGCTTTTGCTACGTTTACTAAGTACAATAAGAGGCCTTTAGATTGTAAGCTCCTTTGAGCAGGGACTGTCCTTCTTTGTTAATTGTTCAGCGCTGCGCAACCCTGGTAGCGCTTTAGAAATGTTAAATAGTAGTAGTAGTTTATATGAACAAATTGCTTTGTGTGTATGAAAAATTAAATGTGCATATACTGGACACATGGTAAAACAACTTGACATTTTGTGAGCAGGAGTGCTAGTCCTCAAGACATCAATCTTGGCTATTGACCATCTCTGCATCTTTCATATACATTCATAATGCAATTATTAAAAAATTGGCTAAAGTGAAAAGTGTATCTTACATTTACTTATCTCATACTTGGATCAAAAATGGCTGGGCGACGTACTGGCTGCGAGCTCTTCTGGTGTTTCTTTGAGAAATTTAATTATCAGTAGGTGGTAAAGTTATAGGTGGATTTAAAGGAGGGAAAGGGGGCTGATAGAGAAGCATGATTTTATTATTTTCTAACCCATAGGAATATTGCAAAGAAATTTATACATAAGGGGTCAAGAATGTCTTCCTGTATGGGGCAAAATAACTCACTGATAGGATCAAATACACTGAAATATAGCAATTAGGAAATTGATCCTTTAAAACTTCCTCTTCTGTACTCTCCTGATCGCAGACAGATCCACACCAACACACGTACCCAGGCCCACCAACACCTGAGTTCACACTTATGCACATTCGCACCCATGAACACAGATATGTCTACCCACATGCACCTGTGCACACAGGAATTCATAAGGCATTCTCTGCATGCTTCCTCCACTATGCCTGAGTCCCCCGCGCTGTTGCCACATGCCTATGCTCTTCTGGTTAACTGTTATTGAAATACACATCTAAATCACTTTGTTGTAAACTCTACTGTAAAACCTATTGATATATGGTTGCTATGTACTATGAACCTAGTCATTGAGGTGCCAATGCACAAAAGTCCCCAGAAACAACCGCTCGTTATTTTCACCTCAGTAAAAGGTACCGAGGCAGAAATAGTGAGTGACCCCAAATGAAATCGCATGCAAATGAGTTGCTCATAAAAACAACGAGCAGTTCATTAGGTAAAAAGCTATCTCATGCATACAGCAGCCAACTGCTAAGCAATGCATGCCCAGACAGCCAAACAGCCTTCACTGTTACACATACCCCTTCTTCTGAAAGAAACAGATAGTGATATGCGAGTATGAAAGCTGAATGTAATTGGGGCACATGGGCAGCATATTTTTAGATTTGACAACTTGGGGGGAAGGAATCCAGAAAGGACAGTTGAAAAGGGTAGGTGAAGAAATTATATATATAATTTTTTTTTTTTTTAAGAAAAATATAAAAGCCCAGTTAGCTTATGTCCTACTTGGAAAACCAACTGCAACATTTGCATTTCAACACAGAAGGACGGGAGGGGATGAAATGGAGAAAGAAAGAAAAAGCTGAAAACTTTTTTTGGCTTTTGCCTTGCACAAAGTTTGACAACTTCAGTGAAAAGCCAAGCCACAAAAAAGGGAGTCTCCGAACCAGTTTACTCGCAGCCCAGAGGAGGTTAATTGGTAGACAGTTGATACACAAGGCCTGCTTGATGGGGAAAAAAGTGATCATGCATGGGTGGTTGAGCGTGGCCCCACCAGATTTCTGGCACTGGAGGAAGAGATTTCACGAGCTATTGTTGCATGAGCGCAGGGCGGTGGGACCCTCCCAAAAGAAAATAACACGTTTCCTGGAGATTTGGGGTCCTTACATTCAGTCCTTGTCTCCGCGTGCGCGAAGCTTGGTTTTAAATGGTTTATAATAGGGGTTTGTTTGTTTTTTCTTATGGGACCCCTTGCCGCAAGGACACTGTGGCAGGGGATAATTGGTTTATGGCGCATAATTGAATGGAATGTGTGGTTAAATAGGAGAGACTGGGAATGCAATCTAAGCCAGTGTACTCTTTGGTGGTGTTAAAGGATGGGCGGATGCGGAGGGGGGAGGATAAGGGAACATTAACCATGATGGGAGACAGACAACGGGTGGGCTGGGGGGTGAGAGGAGGGTGGGGAGGGGGGCATAAAACAAAAAAACTAATTTTTTTGTTACTTTGTATTTGATTGGTGTGAACAAGTCTTTAAATCATATCTGTTACTAATACAAGCTATAAGTTGTTTGCACTGTGTTCTTTAATAAAAACCGTTGAAACATAAAAAGAAAGATATTAGTTATTCAGCACAAAAGTGCACAGAAAGTTGAGCATAATGCTTGGGTTTTTAACGAAGTAGTTAGTAAAAGTTTAGCTCATTCTTCTGTGGACAGTGCTGAGGATTTTATGCCAGTTTCTTCCCTTTATCTTGAGCATACAGGACCCGCAATATATATATATATATATATTTTTGGGGGGGGGGGGGGGGCTTTGTTGATAAGGTGAAATGGAGGGAAGAAGTGTGCTGGACTGTTGACAATTGATATTTGCAAAAATTGTCTTGTCAGCATTCGGAGTTGCATAGGCATACATCCATGCATGTGCTAGAATGCTATTCTGTGCATAAATGATGTTGGAATTGTGCAAATTGTATGCACAGAATAATATTCCAGAATATGCAACTCTGGGTGCCAATACAGTTTTCTTGTTCACCAAATGTAGCACAGACCCAATGTGTGCATGCATTGGGCATGCCCTCCCCTGTTAGAATGAAAATGGCTGTGCATAAAAGTGCTATTTACTACTTGCATTGGGAGCAATGTTTTTATTTTGTATGTGTATTATGAAACCCTGGGGGTCTTTTATGTAGGCATGCTGGTGTTTTTAGTGCACGCTAAACACTAAAGACACCTATGTATTTCTATGGGCATCTTTAGCGTTTAGCATGCACCTATTTTTAGCGCGTGGTAAAAACGCCAGCATGCCCCCCGTGTTGAACTTCAGTACAGTGCTAATGCACACTTTCCATATCAGCTTCACAAACACAAAATAATTTCATGAGCCATGTTTTGCATGTATATATGTTCAAGATATGCTAGCCTTCATTTACAATATCAGAGCAGTGTACAATATTCATGTTTTCCCCACTTGTTTTTAAGTAGCTGGAATGCTGTTCTGGGGACTGAGGTAAAATCACAAGATATAGCAAGATATCCACTGCTGTTGCCATGACCCTCATACTATATAGATTTAAAAGCTCATGTAATTATTTTAGACTATCCAATATAATTAAAAGCATTGACAATTGTATCTGTTTCCTCAGATCTTATGTATAAGTGGAATACCAGAGTTTGTATTTGACAGAAATTAAGGAAAGCATCCTAGATGTAGGAACTTTACTGCTCTACAGTTATGGAATGGGTTGGGATTTTCAGCCTTTAAAAGTGATAGGTTTTTGATTGATCTTTAAATGGATCTGCAAACTATAGGCCTCTTTTACCAAATGGTGCTAGTGATTCCTGGCGTGGCATTCCCAAGAAAGCCCATTCACTTTGAATGGGCTTCATTGGCATTGCCGCGCAGGAATCTCTAGCACGGTTTGGTAAAAGAGGCAGCATAAAAGATAAAAATTTAATGAATGATAAAACAGCTTTTTGAAGAGTATATTTTTCAGTACTCTATATTGTGTATGCAGTTTTACTTGAGTTGTAATAGTGAACTTTGAATTTTGCATTTATTTTAATTTTTTTCATTTTAGGGTCTGTCTACGGAACCTCCAGCACAACTGATAACACTGCATGAAATTTTAGAGGTGAAACTAATTTTGAACCTTTTGCTTTTTAACAGAAAATGAAATTTGTTGCCTTGTTTAAACTAAACAAAGAAATGTGTGTCCTTTTCATGATAACTTTCCTCATTTGGTATAGAATTTTTTATATGGTTGAGACTACTAGGCAATGGAGGGGAGCGGGAAAAGGCTTAATGTTAACCAATGGTAGACAGCTTTAAAAATACTCAGTATCTGGACTGTCTAGCAGGATGAGTGAATTATGTCCCTCTACGCGCTATAGAAATGATTATTAGTAGTAGTAGTACTACCAACAGATGGAAGCAGACAGTACTTGCAATTCAGTGATGTCATGACTGGTATAAGAAGTGGTGCTGTCTTGGAACTTGCCAGTATTTCTCTGCCTTCTGCAGATGGTGCAGGTTGAATTGCTGCAGCAGCTGTCTTTGGGGCAGACCTGATTCCCTGGGGCTGAATCCATGGCCTGTGCTCCAGTCTTGGGCCAATGAAAATTCTGGAGGTTGGTCAATGGCCCTTCTCCTGGTTGACAAACACAGAAGAAAACGAACCTTCGCACTGGTAAAACCAAAGAACAAAGTCACAGCGAAGGAGACAAAGTGGATAATGTCAGAAAACTTTCTATTGTATTCAGAAAAGTTCACAGTAAAAGATTTTATTAATAAAACCTGGACTCAAAGTGGATGATGTTAGAAAACTTTCTACTGGAGTCAGAAAAGTTCACAGTAAAAGTTTTCTGACATCATCCACTTTGTCTCCTTCACTATGACTTTGTTCCTTCTCCTGGTTGAACACAGAGGGATTGACTGCCCTCCATTGCCCTCAGCCTCTGCTTATATGCCCTCACTTCGGTGTGGCTAGCTGATGTATGGGACTTCCACCAATAAGATTTTTTTTTGACTGTCTTTTCCCCCTTCCTCTTCAAAGAACCTCTATTGCGAAGAAGGAGATGGAGAAAAGAGGTTAAAGGCTACCTGAATACCTGTTATGTTGTTCCCTATGGGAATTTTTTTTAAGAGAGAAAAGGAGAGAAATCAACAATTAATGTTGATTGCTCCTTGAGTTTAATTGAGTGGAGGAGTGGCCTAGTGGTTAGGGTGGTGGACTTTGGTCCTGGGAAACTGTGGAACTGAGTTCAATTCCCACTTCAGGCACAGGCAGCTCCTTGTGACTCTGGGCAAGTCACTTAACCCTTCATTGCCTCATGTAAGCCGCATTGAGCCTGCCATGAGTGGGAAAGTGCGGGGGAGAGTCTCTGGTCATGCAGTTCCAGTGGAATCCCTGCATGAGGAGGTCTGTTCTCTCGGGCTGTGCTGAATTTACTCTCCAGTGCAGGGTTTCTTTGTTTTTTTTCTGAGTAGGCCGACTGGCTGGTGCTGTGGGAACTGTGAGAGCTGGCACTTAAGCACTGCCACCGGCCTCTTCTTCACATGCGGTGGGAATCCTGTGTTTCTGACATGGGGACCCACAGGACTCTCTTGAAAATGCCATGAAGATTTGGTGAGGTAACTGGGATAACTTCCATTCCTACCACAATCAAGCCTTTTCGGTTTATTATAGGCATTAATCATTGCAAGAGTTTTTCCCAGTGAGGAAATTGGTAGTCTACATGTATCTCTGTTTGCTGACAAGATAATTTAAGGGAAACCTTAGCATCCCTCCCAGGTCTTTCTAAGATTCTTTTTATGGCTCTGCCTCTGTCTTGTTTTTGCTTGGCAAGCCCACAGCCAGGTAGTAGTGGCACTGATGACAATCCCCTTTTGGTAACATTGCACCTCAGGTTCCCCCTTATAGTAGGCTTCTGGATGTCTGTTTGCTCAGCGCAAGTGTTCTACTTGGCAGTTAGCTAATGTTGCATCTAAGCTGAATCTCCTTGCCTTAGGTTGTGAACATAGGTCTCATGATTGAATGGTTCTTTACTTGGTACTATTGCCTCCAAGTCTGAGCCTGGCATGAGCTGTCTTCACAGATTTCAGTAATATATGGCTCTCTATTTATTTTGTTTTCAACTGCCTTACATCCAAGCGGTTTACATAAAACAAGGCTTAAAAACAACAAAACTAACCATCAAAGCTCAAACATAAAAAAAAGCAATACCACTCTTAATTATCACACAAAAAAACACAATCACACAGTACAGAGACAGTACTACTGTTAGTTCCACCCTTACATAAAAGCATCCACAAATAAATAGAAACTTCTTAAATTGAGGTACATTGGCACATAAACGCAATTGTCCTGCTTAAAGCATTCCACATCACAATCCCTGCTGTTGAGAATGCAGCAACTCTAGTATCATAGTAACATGTTTTGACAAAGGCGTCCAGTGACAACCTCATTGCAGTCTCTGACCTGAGGGACCTTCCTGGTTGATACACTGGAAAAATCTCCTTAAAATATGATGGAACAGGCAGATACACAGCTTGATGCACAAAGCATAAAACTTTAAATTGTACTCTAAACTCTTCAAAATTGGTGTTATATGTGTAGATCTTGATATAACAACCACAAGCCTAGCAGCAGAATTTTCACAATCTTCAATACCTTTTGTGACTTCCTTGCAGCTTGTGAGTGTGTAGGGGTTGGCTCAGTCTTATACAGGGAGTGGTTCTGTTCTTAACCAGTAGATTTGGGTGGGATACCGGTGTCGGAAATGGTATTTCAAGCGGACGAGTCGGAGAAACTTACTGACTTCACGGTAAACCTGGAGGACGTAATGGGGCAGTTCGGCAAACTGAAGAGTAGCAAATCTCCTGGACCGGATGGTATTCATCCTAGAGTACTGATAGAACTGAAAAACGAGCTTGCGGAGCTACTGCTAGTGATATGCAACTTATCCTTAAAATCGAGCGTGGTACCGGAAGATTGGAAGGTGGCCAATGTAACGCCCATTTTTAAAAAAGGCTCCAGGGGAGATCCGGGAAATTATAGACCGGTGAGTCTGACGTCGGTGCCGGGGAAAATGGTAGAGACTATTATTAAAAACAAAATTACAGAGCACATCCGAGGACATGGATTACTGAGACCAAGTCAGCATGGCTTTTGTGTGGGGAAATCTTGCCTGACCAATTTACTTCAATTCTTTGAAGGAGTGAACAAACATGTGGACAAAGGGGAGTCGGTTGATATTGTGTATCTGGATTTTCAAAAGGCGTTTGACAAGGTACCTCATGAAAGGCTACAGAGGAAATTGGAGGGTCATGGGATAGGAGGAAATGTCCTATTGTGGATTAAAAACTGGTTGAAGGATAGGAAACAGAGAGTGGGGTTAAATGGGCAGTATTCACAATGGAGAAGGGTAGTTAGTGGGGTTCCTCAGGGGTCCATGCTAGGACCGCTGCTTTTTAATATATTTATAAATGATTTAGAGATGGGAGTAACTAGCGAGGTAATTAAATTTGCTGATGACACAAAGTTATTCAAAGTCGTTAAATCGCGACAGGATTGTGAAAAATTACAAGAGGACCTTACGAGACTGGGAGACTGGGCGGCTAAATGGCAGATGATGTTTAATGTGAGCAAGTGCAAGGTGATGCATGTGGGAAAAAAGAACCCGAATCATAGCTACGTCATGCAAGGTTCCACGTTAGGAGTTACGGACCAAGAAAGGGATCTGGGTGTCGTCGTTGATAACACACTGAAACCTTCTGCTCAGTGTGCTGCTGCGGCTAAGAAAGCAAATAGAATGTTGGGTATTATTAGGAAAGGTATGGAAAACAGGTGTGAGGATGTTATAATGCCGTTGTATCGCTCCATGGTGCGACCACACCTTGAGTATTGTGTTCAATTCTGGTCGCCGCATCTCAAGAAAGATATAGTAGAATTGGAAAAGGTGCGGCGAAGGGCGACTAAAATGATAGCGGGGATGGGACGACTTCCCTATGAAGAAAGACTAAGAAGGCTAGGGCTATACAGCTTGGAGAAGAGACGGCTGAGGGGAGACATGATAGAGGTATATAAAATAATGAGTGGAGTGGAACAGGTGGATGTGAAGCGTCTGTTCACGCTTTCCAAAAATACTAGGACTAGGGGGCATGCGATGAAACTACAGTGTAGTAAATTTAAAACAAATCAGAGAAAATTTTTCTTCACCCAACGTGTAATTAAACTCTGGAATTCGTTGCCGGAGAAAGTGGTGAAGGCGGTTAGCTTAGCAGAGTTTAAAAAGGGGTTGGATGGATTCCTAAAGGACAAGTCCATAAACCACTACTAAACAGACTTGGAAAAATCCAAAATTCCAGGAATAACATGTATAGAATGTTTGTACGTTTGGGAAGCTTGCCAGGTGCCCTTGGCCTGGATTGGCCGCTGTCGTGGACAGGATGCTGGGCTCGATGGACCCTTGGTCTTTTCCCAGTATGGCATTACTTATGTACTTATGGTAGAAGTGTGGAGCAGTACTAGTTGCACTGGGCTAGTGGTCTAGGGAAGCCATTGCACTGTGGCTATCTAGATTTGTCAGAGGGCTCGGTAGTTCTAGGACCTATTGATTATGGTGTGACTATCACTTTCAGAAGGCTCAGAGGGTACTGCTGCAGGAGACCTTATATGCAGCATGTCCTCTTAGTCTTTGAGGATTGCAAGGTTGAGGAACGTCTGGCAGTTCTGGGTGAGTTTCTGTCCCTCTCCCAGAAGAACAAGGAAGCGCTAATAAGAAAAAAAGTGCTTTCCTACTGTTACTATGTACAATAAGAGAGGTTTATATGAACACATTGCATTGTATGTATGAAAAAAATGTGCATATATTAGACACATGGTAAGACAACGACATTTTGTGAGCAATAGTGCTAGTCATCAAGACATCAGTCTTGGCTACTGTCCATCTCTGCATTTTTCATATACATTCATAATGCAATTATTTAAAAAATTGGCTAAAATGAAAATTGTATCTCATACTTGGATCAAAAATGACTGAGTGACATGCAGGCTGCAAACTATTCAGGAGTTTCTTTGAGAAATTTAAACATCAGTAGGTGGTAAGCTTTATAGGTAGATTTAAGGGAATTCTTGCAGCATAGGGGATGTTGCTTCAAATAATAAATATTGAGGCTGGTCTTCCTCTGTTTAAGTACCTTAAAGCTTTGGCACATCCTGTTTGTTTGACCTGGTCTAGCAGAATGATAGGTAGGCGAAATTTGTTCTTATCTGTTAATATCCTTTCCTTGAGTCCTGCTAGAACAGTCTAGAACCCGCCTGGGAAGAAAGCGGCTAGACATCGTTCAGTATTCTTTGGTGTCTCAAAGTACATCTCAGTCTTATTCTGGTGATGGTTTTAGGGAAAGAGTTCTCAGTACTGAGAAAGCTGGGAACCTAAATGTTTCTATTAGTCCATGTGGTTGGACCATATTGCTGGGCCACTGGATTGGTTCATATTATTGCACCATAATATCACTCTATTGTACCCTCTTGATAATCTTATTTAATAATGTAGGTTTTTATTGATTCTTAAAGATTTTCTGTAATGATGATCCAATATTCTGAGTTGTAGTGTTAATAATGCTGTTTCAGATTTCCTTTATATGCTATGTCAATAGTATGTTGGCTGTTTCCAGGGCTGCACCATTCTTTATATCAGTGATAACATCACTGAATAGTCAGTATACTTTGCTTCCATCTGCTTGAAGGGGGACATTACTCACTCATCTAGATTGGACTAACAAGACTCTAGTAAAGTAAATTAGCAGATAAGAACAAATGTCACCTTATATGAGCTTTCTGAAATTACCAAATAAACCAACCTGTATAGGACATTGCTTCTCAGCCTTTATTTCATAGCATACTTTCAAGTTTGTTTTTTCATGGCACACTGAACCAACATCCACACACTGTTCTTCCATCAACAGGAAGAGAGCAGCATTTACCTCTGCGCTTCATTCTGTGGGTTTCATTCTGATTTTTGACCATATGGCGTTAGTGGATCCTATCAGATCAGAGAGCCCCACATATTTGGATATCAAGTTATGGAACTCCTAGCGAAAGCACATGGGAACAGAAGGATGTCAGGAGCATAGAGACTGGAAGTAACGAATATAAAATAGCATTATTTGCTGATAATATTGAATTTGCAGTTCAGAATACTATTATGTCACTTTAAAGTGTTATTAAAGGAAATTCACAGATTTAGTGGATATTAGGCTTCAAGGTGTTTATGGGGAAATTGAAAGTATTAAAGATCTTTTGAAGAGGAATGAAGACTCCCTTAGATAATCCTTTCCCTTCAATTTCCCTTCATATGGGGTAAGATGGCTATTAATTATTTAGGAGTAAAGATACCCAGGGAGTTCAAACAGACCTTCAGGCTGAATTATACTCCTTTACTGGATAAAATTGATAAGGAGCTGGGGGTGGGGGGAGAAAAGGAGGCAAGGATATATCTCTTGGTTGGGCCACATGGTGAGTATTAAAATTACTATTTTAATGAGATTGCTTTACCTTTTCTTGGCACTCCCTATTAAAATTCATTGTAAGGTACTAAAGGTTTGCAGCAAAAAGATCTTTGGATACACCTAGAGGAAGAGACCACCAAGGGTAAGCTTGGATGGCTTTTACTAATCTAGGATGGAGAGAGGCCATAAGTCTCTAATATTAGGACTTACTATAGAACAGCCCTTTTCGGGCCAAAGCAGGGAGGAGAAGGTCCACAGTGGGTAGGAATTGAGCAGGACTTGTGGGAAGCTACCTGCGGTCACTATTCTATGGCAGGGCAGGTATAGGCCCTCCCCTGTGGAAGAATAATCTGTATGTTAAGCTTAGCCTGACAATGTGGGATAGAACTCATGCACAAGTTATGCAAGGGAAAAAAGTTTCACAACTAATGCATATTGCATTCAATAAGAAATACCTGCTGGGTCTGATGTATGGTTTGTCAGCTTACTTAGAAAAAACTGGAGGAAGTGGCAGATCTTGGATTTGAACACTTGAAGAAACACTTTAACAAGGATTTTATATACTTTCTCCAAGTCAAGCATTGTCTAGCACAGTACCAGATGGTAATAGATTTAAAACTGGCCTTGACTGCTTTTGAAGAGCTGTATTGTAAACAGTTCTATAACTGGGTGCTTCCATTTAGGTGCTCCAGCGTTGGATGTGGGAGCCTATTCTGTAACAGGACTTAGTTACAGGACTTAGTTGCCTAGGTTCTGTTATAGAATACTAGCATAACCTGATGTCAATGTGCCAAAACATTTAGGTACCCACACTCACACCAATCATAATGTAAGTGGGAGTTCCACCTATGTCCTGCCCATTCTCCACCCATGTGTATGCCCCCCTTGCAAATACGTAGTATGCAAGTTACTTGTGTATTAACAGAATAGCGCTTAGGCAGTCTTCTGGCATATACATACGCATCCATGAGTATATGTGTCAGTATTTTAAACATGTATGTGTTCACTGGGTGTGTAGATGTTAGCACCTAATTTATAGAATTGCTCTTTATATGTCCAGACTTTATGCTTTGCTGCTTTCTCAAAAGAGGAGTAAGGTGGCATTCATCAGGGCCTGGTAAGTGGATTTACAAGAGGAGCTAGGAAGTGAGGTTGGGGTAACTTTTTCAATCCAGATCTATGTCAGTATTCACCTATTACCTGTTCCGTATGGAATTAAAGTAAATGCATGTACATGCAGATGTGAGATGCTGGCATATATGTGGACAACAAGGAAGTTTTGGGCTGCTGTTTTCAATACTATGCTTTCATTTGAACATTAGATGTGATGGGTTGCCAGCTTCTTTGCACTATGTCAAATCTACTGTGTATGCTCAGACTTTGATCACAGTGCTTTAAGGACCTTGATTCATTCCTTAGTACTCAGCTGCATCAATTAAGGGTGTACTCTGTATTGTTGTCTCAAATTCTCCAACCTGAAACACATTCCAGAATATCCAGAACATATTAGTTAAGCTTTACACAGTGAGAAATTATGATAATTTGACACCTCTTCTCAATACTGACCACTGGCTAGTCGCCTAGTTTACTACTGAGTCAACTTTAAAGTTTTAGAATCACATGATTCCACTGACAGCAAATAGATGACCAGAACACAAATGTCTAACTTTCTGCCAATTTCTGCAGAATATACATCTACTTTCATGAATCTTTATGAAACTTTTTACCACCCTATTTATCTAGTGAGTGTTCCTATATTAAATATAAGACAAATCTTGTTACTATTTGGGAGTATGTCAGGTACTTGTGACCTGGATGGGCCACTGCTAAAAGCACGATACTAAGCTAGATAGACCATCAGTGTGCTCCAGTATGGCTATTATGTTCTTATGACCATCTGGGTTAGGTATTTTCATTTATGGTAAAATGGGGGTGCAGATTCTGTTAATTTATTAGGTCTGCCATCTCCATTTGGACAGCAGAGCCATGGCCCTTTTACTACCCTGGACAGAATTGCCTATACTACTACTACTACTTGACATTTCTAAAGCGCTACTAGGGTTACACAGCGCTGTACAATTTAACATAGAAGGACAGTCCCTGCTCAAAGGAGCTTACAATCTAAAGGACAAATGTACAGTCAGTCAAATAGGGGCAGTCTACATTTCCTGAAAGGTATAAAGGTTAGGTGCCGAAAGCAACATTGAAGAGGTGGGCTTTGAGCAAGGATTTGAAGATGGGTAGGGAGGGGGCTTGGCGTAAGGGCTCAGGAAGTTTATTCCAAGCATAGGGTGAGGCGAGGCAGAATGAGCGGAGCCTGGAGTTGGCGGTGGTGGCAAAGGGTACTGAGAGGAGGGATTTGTCCTGTGAGCGGAGGTTACGGGCGGGAACGTAAGGGGAAATGAGGGTAGAGAGGTAATGAGGGGCTATCCCCTCTAGATACTTAATTACCCCAACCTTGTATCTGCTCATGACAGTGTTACACAGTCAAGGCAGTATAAACCTATGTAATTAGAAAGGAACCCACTATTTAGTAGATAGTTTATTAGCATTGATATCTTACCCAAAGACAGTACAAGCAGTTCAGTCACTCATATGGTAGAGCAGCAGTTCACGACACGTCTGTCACCCGCCTTCTCTTGTAGCCTTCCTTTTGCTTTAATACCCCTCAGACTGCTCCTTTTATACCATTTTGGCCCTATTGATTCCAGTGGACCCTAGCTTTCTCACCAGAGCTCTTGGCCCTTATCAGTTGATAAGAAATGGCTTCACATATTCTCAAGCCCTAACTATAAACAAAATATGTTCAGAGCGCATCTTGTGAGATGACTTCACAGGTCATCTTGCTCTCTTCAGCTCCCCCCTCCCCTTGGGTATTCTCATCCTACGTACATCTAACCCTCTATCAACTTCTATTAGCCAAAACATCTTTCTCATGACTTCTCACAGGTGCCAGTCCCAGGATTGTTTACAAGAGCAAATGCCCCCCTCCCTTGCCAGCTCTCTGGGAACTCACTTCAGCATGAGCTGCAGTGAAATGGATTTTGTATCAGAGATGATTTTGATTTTTAAGAGGCCTAGCTCTTTAGCCTGAGCCATTGGCCTGTATTTTACTGAGAGCAAGGGCTAGCATAGTTCTACAATTCTTATTGTTTGAGATCTGAGTCTGTTCCCATTTGTTCCCCATATGTAAAGATTATTAATTTCTTATACAGAAAACAATTATAAACCACTTTGTTGTGATTAACATGAAAGTCAGTGTAGCAAATGCCAGTAAACTGAAAGTCACCTTTGCTTAATTGTTGGAAGAAAGTGGTTTTTTTTTTGTTTGTTTTGTTATTTTTAATATAAGGACAAATGTCTCATTTTCAAAACAGAAAAACGTCCAAAAAAAAAAGCAGCAAATGGACTTTTTTCATAAAAATGTCCAAATAGCAATTTTCAAAACTCAGTTTTAAGATGTTTTTCTATGCAGTTCATCTAAACCTCAAGGGGGCATTTTGGATGTGTGTTTTAGAGGGGATAGGGGGGCTTACAGTTTGGACATTTTTCTGTGATAATGGAACATTGTAAAACCGTCAAGGGCGAAAAAAGAATGTTTTTGGCTAGACCTGTTTCATTAATGACTGTACAAAAAAAGGTGCCCAAGCTGACCAGATGACCACTGGAGGGATAAAGGCATGACCTCCCCTTAATCCCCCAGTGGTCACTAACCCCTCCCACCCCCCTTAGAGGTGAAAGTGACAGTACATACCAGGCTGTATGACAGCTGCAGATATAATGGTTATTCCTCTCAGAGCAGCAAGCAGGTCCCTAAAGTAGCCTAGTGGTCGGTGCTGTGGACTGTAGAGAAGGGGACTCAGGCCCATATCCTATTCTAACTTGTGCTTGTGGAAAGTGTGAGCGCCATTAAAATACTTAGCTGTATAGTTACTTTCTCCCAGCAAAACCAGAAACTGGACCGTGACCGATGATGGCCAGCATTTCGTTAAGCTACGTAAGGGTCAGTTGGTCAAAGATTTAGATTAAACTCCGTTCAGTACTGACGGGTCTGGTTTCTGGTTTTGCTGGGAGAAAGAGACTATATAGCTAAGTATTTTAAGCTGAAGTTGTGCTGTTGAATTAAAGTGTGTTTCTTTTGGGAGTTTTTTTTGCCTATGATGAAGAAGTCCTGCTCTACCAGCCAATAGCTGGGATCTTCTTGAGGCTTTTTCCTCCCCTTTCATCATTTTTAGCTTTTTCATCACTTCTTTGCTTTTGTATAAGGAATCTTTATTTGTTTTTTGTGTTGTTAGACATTGAAGGCTTTTTTCCCCCAATATAGTTTGTATAGTATCTTCATGCCACAACAGTTATAGCCTATTTTTCTTATTTTGCTTTGTAGACTCTATCAGTGAGACCTCAGTGCAAGTTCTGTCTTTTGTTCAGCATATTTTCTTTGAGTGTGTGTATTAGCTAGATCATGGAGGGTCGCAAAATACAGAAGAAAACTTCATGCACATGATTATATGAAGTTTATTTACATCCTGTACTGTATATCAGTACATTCAAAAAGGTAGAGTTTAGGATGACTGGTATCTTTTATACAGTGTAATAAGAAAAGCAATGGTTATTTATAAACATTTAAATTATTTTGAACTATTTCTCTTTTTTTAAAATTGTTTGATATGCTTAAGTTCTCAAGCTTTTTGCTTTTAAGGGCATGTCAAGGCCGAAATGTGAGGAACATGATTGTGTCAGTAAATATTCTAAGGTCAACCTCTATTGAACTGATATGAAAAGCTACAGCATAGTCCTTTCAAGGAGTAGAGCCCAACTCCAGCTCACCTAGGGTCCACGTCTATATGTTTTTAGTTCTCTTTCAGTTTAACAGAGAAAAAGGTGGGGATGGCGTTCTAAGCTGTTGATTCGGGGGAGAAGGCAAACCTGCAATGGTGTCTTGAAGATAGGATTTGTGTACTGGTCAAATTGCTATCTTCTCTCCTGGAATTTAGTTCTAGCTTAATTACAGAACTTAGAACTGCTACATATGCTAAGTAGAGTTGTAGGAAATTTTCTAAAAGGTTCTGGAAATAGTTTAATGTTGGCATTGCCAAGTTGTGTGGTGAGTGACCCACTGTCTTAGAGATTAGCTACTTTATCTTTCTATCCCTATCGTTTTGTGTTTAAGGTCTGATTTAGTCCCAGTATGTTTGCTAACATTTTTGGTTTCCATGATCCATACCTTCAAGGAATTTCAATCTTTGTGGAAAGGGCAGTTGTCAAAGGCATTTGAGCATCCAACTGGCAAGCTGCTTCTGCTCCCAGGTCACACTGACATTTTGCTGAGAATGTTTGTGTCTTTCTTAGAAAGCAGTGAGTCTGTACTTTCTTGTTGTCGGTATATATTGTTACATTCCTGTTAAATGTCAGACTAAACAGGAATTAAATGCTTGGTCTGACAATAGAACTTAAGATGACTAATGGACGAGATAATATTAAAGACATTTAAGCTA
The DNA here is from genome assembly GCF_901765095.1 of Microcaecilia unicolor. Lineage (NCBI taxonomy): Eukaryota > Metazoa > Chordata > Amphibia > Gymnophiona > Siphonopidae > Microcaecilia > Microcaecilia unicolor. Next base: position 108,457,529 of record NC_044032.1, on the reverse strand, counting down.
CTTTTTAAATGTAGTTTTATTTTAATAGAATCAATCTCAATTGCCTTTTTTTTTTTTTTACTGAAGAACAACAAACTTATTGTACCTCACTTGAAAAAATATTCTTCCTAAAATTAGTGTTGCACTTTTATTGTTTGGCTTGACTGCTTTCTTCCTCCTTTTTGATTTCCAGTTCAGTAAAATGTGGCCCCCTCTGTGAGCTTTTATACACACCTAGCTAAGATTATTTCCTATTTCTAATCCCCTCTTATGTAAGCCAATCATTGCAACATCAGTGTTTCTGCTGAGAGATACAACCCATGGTTCACTCCAGAGAACAAAATACACAAGTTCATAGGTTGCTGTTGCATATCTACATTACCCAGACTGTAATGGCCTCAAGTACAAATCCATTTATGCTTCCAACTTCACATTTATAGGCACGCAATTGTGGAATGCTCTACCCAAATCAGTCAAATGTACCCAGACATACTTAAAATTCAGAAAACTATTGAAAACTGTACTGTTTAAAAAGGCTTATTCTCTAGGCTCAACATAATCCAAATTAACTTCTAGTCTAATCAAAGATTTAATGACCACTAATTATATTATTATCTTTCACATATTGTTTATTTCAAATGTTGTTAAATATCTTTTAAACTGTAAAAATGTACCAAATGCACTGTAGCCTTTTCTACGGATATGTGTAAGCCACATTGAGCCTGCAATTGGTGGGAAAATGTGGGATATAAATGTATTACATAAATAAATATCAGCTAGGACCACAACATTCCCGACCGCCTCAGCTTGATGAGCAGAAGCTAAGTTTGGGAATCAAACCCAAGTCTCCTGTATTACAGTGCATGGTAAGTTGCACTGAATATATCAATCATATGCTTATAAAATCTACATTTTAAATTAAGGGGTGTTCTTAATTTAATGTTTTATCTGCACTGTTGTGCTCTATACTAACTCAGTTGGCGGCTTAGGGGGGTGGGAGGAGGGGAGCCAAGAAGGCAGCCTTAGTGTATGTGGAATGCTGAGCTCTGGTTTAGCTGTCCAGATCGTGCTGGAAGAACAATGAAGCGCAAGGGTAAAGCCCAAACTTACATGTCTGAGTTGGGTGGTAGTCCTCCCTTTTGCGCAGCAAACTTTTAGCAAGCTTTATTGTCCTTCCTGCTGGTGCTAAAGATTCGAGAGCTATGTCCATGAAGGGAGACCATGCATAAGAACATAAGAGTAGCCAGACTGGGTCAGACCAATGGTCCATCTAGCCCAGTATCCAGTTTTCCAAACAGTGGCCAAGCCAGGTTACAAGTACCTGGCAGAAACCCAAATCGTAATAAATAGAAGAAAG